>NC_067472.1:174498577-174809827 GCF_947179515.1 Apodemus sylvaticus | reverse complement strand
CACTGAGATTCCCCCTTCCCAACTGTTCCAGTGACTTTTTGTTGTTTTGTTGACACAGTCTTGTCACATAGCCCAGGCTAGCCTCAAAGATCATGATCCTCCCATGTCAACTTTCTGAGTGCTTTATGATCGGCCCCAAACAGCATTCTTTCTTTTTTATATGTTAGTTTTTTTTTTCTGCTGTGAGGGCTGAAAGACGCTGTCCCAAGGAACTCAGGATCGGGATCTGTTTCAAAATGACAGAGAGGTTTCCTTTAGCCCCTTCCCACCTGCTTCTGTCACTTTTTTCTACTTGAGTTTCCTGACAGAATGAGGGAGCGAGCGTGGCTGTCTCCTGAGTAGGGGAGGTCTCTGACCATGCAGGTTACCTTGCAAGCTGCATTAGATGGGAAGGCCACATGGAAGGTTAATGTGTGTATCCCTTTCAAAGGACAGTTAAGCTCCCCAATGAACGGATAGGCAGGAAGAGAACTGTACAAACTAAAGTAGAAAATGTACTTTGATAAACTAGACATTTGCAAAGTCAGCTTTCTGCATACTGTTCAGTTGGTACTGTTTGTGGATGTGCATAAACCCAATCTGGTAGAGGTTTAGAATCCCTAAAACTCAGGTAGGTTCTGGAGGTCCACACAGTATAGGCACAAGCATCTTCCCTCTTGCATGTTGCTTTCTCCCTTGGTGATCTTTGCCTGACATCCAAGGTAGAGTTCCTTCCTAAACTGGACTGTGGGGTCTATTCCTAGGGCTCAGAGGACCAATTTGCATAGCCCCACAAGCAGTCTTGGCAAGCAGAGTGGAGCCTGAGACAAAGCCACAAGGCCCAGAGTATCTCCTCTTGAGTTCTGATTTCTGAGTGTCATATTTTACTTACCCAGTCAAGTTTATTACATTTTCATAATTATATCTTGGAGACCTTTGCTGATAATAAAAGTAGCCTGGAGCAAAAGAAAAAAATAATGACTGATAATTAAAAGAATAAAAATCTACTGTAGCGTTTACTGGCTATGATCTTGAACAAGTCAACTGGCTTCTTTGGCTTCTGACTAAATTGCTCTGCTTGGCTTCAAACTAATCCTGGCAATCTGTTTTAATCTTCTGGCTCCTTCTCATTCTCTGGCTCATTCTGTCTCTCCCTGAAATGTCTCTAAAAAACTATTCCAGTAAAATTGATTTCTCCCTCCCCACTTTGCCTGCCTTTCCTGTGCTGTTCTCACGAGAGTTGAGTCTATCCTATCTCTGACTCATTCTGTCAAATCATTCTCTGATTAGTTTCTTTGTTTGTTTCTCAATTAGACATCAGTTTCAAATATGGCTGCTTCCTTCTATAAACTAACCTTACTTACATGTCTGGGATGAAAGGTGTGTAATAAGGGTGTGTCTATATTCCAACCAGATCACACAGACATAGGTCTTTGGATGTGACCCTTTGATGGAGAAGCCATGTTGCTGAATTAACATTTCTCTAGAGAAAATCCCATGGAAAATGACCTAGCTCTATCCTAGGAACCAAAGGCCAAAGCTCGAGCTAACTGCATGCTATGCCTGGTTCTGGAGAGTAGTTAACCTGAGAATAGTTCCAGCCATCTGGAATGAAGCCTTTCAATTGGCTATGAGCTGTGTCTGAGTAGTCAGTTGTGGTAGGCTCATGTAACAACCGGGTGTGTTATTTTAGACTTTATTTGTTTTTAAGATTTATTTATTTATTTATTTTATGTACATGAGTACACTGTAGCTGTCTTTCAAACACACCCAGAAGTGGACATCAGATCCCATTACAAATGGCTGTGAGCCACCACCATGTGGTTGCTGGGAATTGAACTCAGGACCTCTGGAAGAGCAGTCAGTGCTCTTAACCGCTGAGCTATCTCTCCAGTCCTGTGTTATTTTAGACATGGTAGAAATTTCAGGGCCTGGGCCCAAGCCAGAGGAAGTAAGCTTCAAGAGGTATAATAAGTACAGTACATAACTTTATGTATTGTTCATAAATTGTTTTTTGTTTTTTTAGCATATTTGGAGTTTCTTAAGAAATTTTAACATCATACTAAGTGAGGTAACCCAGACTCAAAAGGTGACTCATGGTATGCCACTCACTAATAAGTGGATATTAACCTAGAAAACTGGAATACCCAAAACATAATCCACACATCAAATGAGGTACAAGAAGAAAGGAGGAGTGGCCCCTTGTTCTGGAAAGACTCAGTGAAGCAGTATAGGGCAAAACCAGAACGGGGAAGTGGGAAGGGGTGGGTGGGAGGACAGGGGGAGAGAAGGGGGCTTATGGGACTTTCGGGGAGTGGGGGGCTAGAAAAGGGGAAATCATTTGAAATGTAAATAAAAAATATATCGAATAAAAAAAATCTCAAAAAAAAAAAAAGAAATTTTAAGTACTAAGATTGAGGGAAGAACAACACACAGGAAGAAAGTAAGGCGCCTTGAAAATGTAGGTATGGACTTCTCAAAGGAAAGTCGCCAACAGATGGTTTTAAAGGAAGTTTAAAGATAGCCTGAGATGAGATTTTGGTCCTTAACTACAAAATCTTATCTTTCCACACCATGAAATCCTGCTCAGTCCCCAGTCAGTCAGCCAGTCATTCAGCCGGTCAGTCTATAGGATTCCAATACAAACACCGCTTCTTCAGAAAATTTCAGTTCACAGATGAGTGGGTGGGTGTCAAGTCCTGTCAAGGCATCTATGGCCTTGACAAGTTCTATGTTATTATTGTGTTAAGATACTAGTACAAGGAAGCAGAGATAAATGTCTGAGGATGGTGTAGGTGCCTGTGAGAAGTGCAGAGAGGATATATGGTGAGCTGAGAGACAGGTGAGTTCAAAGTATAAATCAAGATCAGGGCTCTAAGTGAGGCTGGGAATAACAGAGCAGAGGATGGGGAAGGAAGTGAGAGAAGCAGAAAGCAGGAGACTGCTGTGTTGCTGTGTGAGATGATAGAGGGAGAGGCCTTGATTGGGATTTCACAAAGTAGAAACAAACTAAAAGCATGCATGCAGACTGAGGTGTGAGGATAGGGTGTAAGGAGAGAATGGCCCAGATTCTCAAGGACTGAGATTTTCCTTGACCCAGAGCAATGGGTATTGCCTCAGGAGGTAGGAAGTAAGAAAGTAAAAGTGGGAAGATACTCTGGAAGTTAGAAGAGGGAAGATGGCCTCAATGGGGCTTGGAGGGGCAGATACCCTGAGTTCCTTCAGAAGGGTGTTTATTCTTAAGCATTCTGGCCAGTGAGAGGCAGATGAACTAGGATTTCTCTCCTCTGTAGAAGAATAGGCTTCCCCTTTTTCTTCATCCTCCAACTAACCACAATTATTTTCATCCCTAGAAATCCAGGAAGCTCCTCATTTGGGCCTCTTTGTGGGACATTGTGGTGGTTTGAATATTCTTGGCCCATGGAAAGAGGCTCCCCAGTATGGAAGAGACTCTTCCTGGCTGCCTTTGGATCAGGATGTAGAACTCTCAGCTCCTTCTCCAGCACCAGTTAAATGTTTGCTTTTATAAGTGTTTCCTTGAAATCATTTGAAATGTAAATAAAAAATATATTGAATAAAAAAATAAAAATAAATAAATTAAAAGAAAAAGTGTTTCCTTGGCCATGGTGTCTCTTCTTAGAAATGGAAATCCTAACTAAGACAGATATATAAGAAGGATAACAAAAGATTTCTCAGGAGAGGGGAGAAAGAGGAAGGGGGCAAGGTAAGCTGATACTGGCAGGGACTGGGAAGAGCTGAGAGGTGTTTATTTTTTTTATTATTTTTATTTTTTTATTTACATTGCAAATGATTTCCCCTTTTCTGGGTCCTCACTCCCCACAAGTCCCACAAGCCCTCTTCCGTCCCCCTATTCTTCCATCCACCCCTTCCCACTTCCCTGTTCTGGAATTCCCCTATATTCTTGCACTGAGTCTGAGAGGTGTTTTTAACCTCCTTTTGCAGAAAGAAATGATGAAGGGAGTGTGAGATCAGCAGGCTCTCATGACCTTACTGGATAATGAATTAGAATTCCCTGCATGATAGGCTAACACTCTACTCCTGTACTATATCCTCAATGCCGCCCCCCCCCTTAAAAATAACACTTTTTAGTTACCGTACAAAATAATGGGTTATAACATAACATTTTCACTTGCTTATATCATTGTACTTATGCTACTTTTCTGTTGGTGTGATAAAACACCATGGTCAAGGCAATTTGTAGAAAGAAGGGCTTCTTTTGGCTTGTTTCAGAGGAAGCATCCATAATGATAGGAGAGGCATGGAGCAGAAAGCTAAGAGACGACATCCTGAACCACAAGCACAAAGCAGAGAGAAGGAACCATAAAAGGGTAATAGGGCTGGTGAGCTGACAAAGAATACAGAATACCTGATTTGAAGTCTTAGATCCCACAGTGGAAGGGTAGAACCGATTCTGAAAAGCTGTCTTCTGATACACACACACACACACACACACACACACACACACACACACACACACACATGCACACACACACACATACACATGCACACACACACGCACATGGATATAAACATACACATATATACTCATGCACACAAATAGCAAATGAAATAAAAATATGAAAATAGCAGATGAAGGATTCAGCATCTTACTAAAAATCCTCTGTATATGCCATTGACCATTTTTTGCTAAACTGATTATGTTTTTCTCTTCCATGTCTATTTTATTGAAATTTAAAACAATTCATTATTACATTTCAGTTTTTCACCAAGTGGTAGTGTCTTATACTTTCAATTTCAGCACTTGGGAGTCAGAAACAGGTGGATTTCTGAGTTCAAGGCCAGCCTTGTCTACAGAGCAAGTTCCAGGACAGCGAGAAACCCTGTCTTGAAAAAATCAAAATAAATAAATTATTTAATTTCCATTTATTATGTTCATTTTGATTCTGTAGCCACAACTTCATGTGGAGAGACTGGTTCTAAATTTAGGAAAACTTAATCTTTAGTGTTCAGATTATTATAGTTTTGGGGGCCAGTTTCCATTGTCTATTATATTAGATTTCAATTTTGAGAAGTGGGAAGTCATAATACAGAGGTCAGATAGCAACATTTAATTTCTTCCCAATAAAATAATCTCTTCTGCATGTACCAGATGTTGTTAATGTTAGAAGGAGGGATGAGCGGCCAGGCCAGACTTAGGAGATATTGCACTTGCATAGATATGGAAGGCATAAAAATCTTATTGCTACTTTCTAATCACTAAGGGAAACGAGACTTAGAAGGAGTCACACTGTAATTCTGCTTACTTACTTGATTCTCACTGTGAATATTGTCTAGTGTTTTTCCAATATTTGCTATACTATGGGATACCTTATAGACCCATTTATTTGGGAATCATGGGATCTTAGCCTATAGTGACTTATTTCATGTTCCCCCATTTTCTCTCTTCAAAATAACATTCTTTCTCTGTGACCTGTCTTGAACCTGAATTCTTTTCTAAAGCATTTCTTTATTTATTATATTTAACAATTTCCAAATATACTAAAATTCCTTGTCCTGTATCTATAACCCCAGAGAGATACCCTTTAGATCTAGTATTTGGCCAACTTTGATAACCCCACCATAAAGGCTGTTGTCTTGGAGGCTGATTGTTCTTGTATAATTGGGATAGAGCCAATCAAATTCTTTGGGTATTCCTAATAAGATTTAATATTATCATATTTACTGCCATGCGACTTCCAAGAGCCTTCTAGGCCTGATAGGAATGTTTGCATCTGGAATTTGAGTCTGCTAATTTATTCCTGTAAGTTGGGATTTTTGTGGCTGATAGGTTTGGAGAGGTCCCATGGCGTAAGGTATCTAGCCATATTTTCAAGGCAGGTACATAGGTTTGGAGAGGCCCCATGGCGTGAGGTATCTAGCCATATTTTCAAGGCAGGTACATGTCATCACGACAGTATTAATGGCAACACAGTCCTCTACTTGATTAAACACACTCAATGTGCTTCTTTTTTTTATAGTTGGAAGAAATTTTATTATTGTGGGCTGTAGAAACTCTGTATTTCCCCCAGAGTAAGATTTAAAATAATAGATCTAAAATAATAGATCTAAAAATTATAGTTATTTTTTATCCAAATTTCACTGAAACATAAATTCTTCTCTCTCCTCTCTCTCTCTCTCTCTCTCTCTCTCTCTCTCTCTCTCTATATATATATATATATATATATATATATATATATATATATGTATATAAATTCTTTAAAGTAGGAAGTAAGCAAAGAGTGAGAATTGAAACATAATTGAATAAGCATCCTCATCTGCAGTTCTGCTAAGACAAGTATCAGCGTATTTCTTGTTATCTTAGGTTTCCATTGCTGTGATAAAACACCAGGGCCAAAACCACCTTTGAGAGGAAAGGGTTTTATTTCCCCTTACACCTTGAAGTCCATCATCTGGTAAAGTTGGGACAGGAACTCAAGGTAGAAACCTGGAAACAAGAACTGAAGCAGAAACCATGGGGAAGTTCAGCTTACAGGCGTGTTGGTTTGCTGACTTAGAGCATCATGAACCACCAGCCCAGAGGCGGTATTTTTCACAATGACCTAGTCCTTCCTACATCCAATCATCAATCGAGATATACACCATCAGTTTGCTCATAAGCCAGTCTGGTTGGGACACATTCTCAATTGAGGTTTCCTCTTTTAAAAGAACTCCGATTTGTGTCAAGTTGACATAAAGCTAGCTGGCTTACCTATCCTTTTGGAAACCATACAAAAATGAATTCCAGATACTTCAGACAATTTTTAAAAGACTGAGAGTTAAAGGAATGACAGCAGAAATGTCTAAGTGCTTTGAGTTCATTTAATTTAAGGAACTCAGTTAACCACGTAGTTGAAGATGAGTACCACCTACTTCTTCTGAAGTGCATGCAGATGTGTCCTCAGAGGGGTTCACATGAGGAATATACATCCTCACCCTTTATCTCCTGAAGCTTTTTAGCACAGGAGGTGGTTAACAGGACCTGATAGGTCCTTTCCGTGTATGCTGAAGGAGTCTTTGATGTGATTATCTTTTCCACTTGACAGATATCACACGATATTAGTTATTTCCCTATTACTCTACCTTTCCCAGGAACTCACTGTGGAAAGGCTTTGTAGCCAATATTGAAATTTAGTAACTACTATTAAAATTTTCTTATAATATTTTACCAGTTTCCTTTGGCAGTGATGTTTCATGTGGTTCTTTGTTCAGTTACATAAGATGTTGTGTTATAACATTACTGATATTTTCCAAATGAGGTAGGTCTGATGGAAGTGTCTTTGACTAAAGATACTGAAGTCTTCTTTCAGTTTTGCCAACTCAGTTTTTATAGTGCTATTTGTCCATTCACCTGCTTCAGAGGGTTGAAGATCACAGGCATAATAAAAGTACTGCACTGCAGGTAGGCCAACTTTAACAAATGGATTTAAATACTTACCCAGGAAGTAAGCTCTACAATCACTACGCAGTTTAGCCAAAATGTCCCAAGAAGGAATAATTCTTTCTAATGGAAAAAAATTGCCTACCACTTAGGTAATAGCTTTTCAAAAAAGGAAGGCTACAAACTTAAAGTAAGAGATTTTATATCCTCTACTTTGAGGCATTTGGCGCAACACTAATCATCGGGTTTCCATTGCCCCATTCAGCCAAAGGCTGAAACAAAAAGTCCTTTCTTACACTGCTTTCCCTTCCCCCAAAGATAAAACTTTATCATCATAAATAGAAAACAGGACTAAAGTCAGATTCATTATTTGGGACTTAATTTTATGGAGTTCTAGAGAAGGATGAATTAGTTGCTAAAGGACATAGTATGGGTAATTCTGTATTTTGAGTGACAACTTAGAAAAGATGCCTTTGTGCAGTAGGTATATGCCTGCCTGTAGAGAATCTGACTTTAGTCATATGGATGTCCAGTTGTGCATAGAAATAAATACAGGATTCTCCATAAAGGTTTACTTAGAGGACACCATTTGGCTTTTAAATTTTTAATTAATTATATTATTTATTATCTATGTATGTGGGCAGATGGATACCACAGTACACATGTGGAGTTCAAAGGGCAATCATAGGAATTTGTGTTCTCTTTCCACATATGGGCTCTAGGGATGAAACTCCTGTCCTCAGACTTGGCAGTAAACTCCTTTACCTGCTGATAAATTTCACTGGCTCCCAAAGTGTATTTTTTCTGAATGGATACCCAAACTCATTCTAGGCCTAATTAATCTGCCTTTTTATCCTTTTGTAAGGATACATTGGAAATGTGTTTGATTTGTCAGATTTGAATAAAACTTTCTCATCTTTAATGTCTTTTCTCGGGAAGAGAAATTATTCCATTATTAATAGCTTGTTATGTGTAACTTCATGCAGATGAGAGTCTTGGGTTACTAAAAGGTTGATTGCTATTTGTATTGTTTGGAGGCTAATGTGTGCATGTATAATAATAGGAGAGAAGACAAGAAAGGAGAGGTTAGAGCTAGTGATTATGGGAGTGAGTAGCAAAAATAGGTGAATGTTAGCAAAGAAAGTTTCTGATAAACATAAGTGTATATCTAATAACTAGCTCTGAAAATCGTGATGGATCACAGCCATACTGAAGAGCATATCTAGCCTCCTGAAAGAACTCAACATCCACTGAAGGGGGTAACACAGATGATCAGGCTAGAGGGCCCATGCCTGTACCTTCTGACAGGGATAGCCTCTGATGAAAGTGGCTCACGTTGAGTATCTCATCTGGGTGACCAAGACTGTTAGCAAAACCCCCAGCTCTCCAAAGGGGATAAGAAACTAATTTATTCTGAATCCAAATATGAGTGATGAGGACCTGCAAATGCGGATTCATCATGTCCTAAGTGACCTGCCTTACCATGCAAGTGGTAATATTCATGTTCTAATATTCATGTAACAGCCAAGAAAGTTCAAAGTCAAGACACTAGTTAGATGCAACAAGGCAAGTTACAGCACAGCTGAGCAATCTGTTACAGGTTTCAAATACTCTTAGTGACAGCCTGAGCTTTGGGGCTGCTCAAAAGTGACAATCTGCAAGTAAATACATTCAGAAAGGGTTTTGATAGAAAGATGCGGAGGTGGGATGCATGCGGCCATCAAAAGGACTGAATGTATTCCAATAAGAATTTCAACCCTGATTTTTTAACATTCCAATTCTCAGAAATTCCAGTCAGTCAGTCTACAGATTGAATCTTTGGCATAGGGTGTTTTTTCTCCAGGAAACATCAGTTGATAATTGCATCCATTTTCCTCCAAATAACATAATTTCATTCATCTCTTTGGCCAAGTAAACTAGGTGTGTATCTGTGTAAAGTTTATGCAAATGAGTGCTGTCCCTATAAAACCCAGAAGGGGGCATCAGATCCTCTAGAGCTGGAGATATAGGTACTTGTGAGCCTCCTAACTATGGATGTTGGGAACCAAACTTGGATCCTCTGGAATAGGAAGTGATTTTAACCTCTGAAGTGACACATGCGGCTTGCATTGTATCTTTATTTATTTATTTATTTATTTATTTATTTATTTATTTACTTACTTATTTTATTTTTTAACTTTCGGTGTTAAGAACTGAATCTGGGGCCTTATCCATGCTAAGCCATCATTCTTCCAAATGCATGGCCAGGTTGGCCTTGAACATGCGAACCTCTTGCCTCAGCCTCCCTCGTGCTGAATCACATGCATGTACTACCACATCTGACTTCTCATATTTCATTTCAATTGGAAAGCATGATCTAGAGACAATGATGTCCATGAAGCTTTAGGTTGAGGGTCTATAGGTAAAGGTGAAAAAGAAAAAAAAAAGCTGTGCTCATGGTCCCTACTATTTTGAACCCTGTATCTGTGAGAGATTAGGTGGATGTTTTATGCTTGCTGGCATTTTTGTCTTCAGAGGCGAAAGAAGCCTAGTCAGGGGTCCTGAGTACCTAAGAATGCATGGCTGCCTGGTCCCTTAGACCCTCCCAGCACAAGCTAGTGTGGCTTTGTACCTTTTTTGAAGCCATAAAGCTGGCGGCTTAGAGTGGTATTTGGTATTCTGCATAGCTGCCATGACTGACACAGCAATTATAGGTTTTTGCATTGTTTATGCCTCTCCAAAAGCATAGCTGAATGTGTTGAAGCAGAGGCTGGAAGGCACTCCGCTTGCTTTCATTACAATGTGTAATTGTATTTACCCTCTCAAGCCTTAGACTCTGGGGCCTGGTGCGGCATTACCACCATTCGCTTTTCTCATAATTAGATCACTGATTGAATGGAAAAAGAGTGAAAAGCAAAGGGAAAACTGAATCATTTTTCTAAATAGTGATCCAACTAGGGTTGGATCCATTAACATATAAAACACTCCGCTTTCTGACGCTTTGTATTGTGAGTGCTGGAATCTGGGCCTTGGCAGGCTTCAGTGCCATCTAACTGTACAGTCACGGGCACTGGCAGGCCTGGCATCCTGGGGATGGAGCCTCCTGCCCATTCTACCTCTTTCTTTGAGGACATATTGGAGAGCAATTATAGCCAAAACCTGAGTGAGAAATTATTCTTTACGTTCTGGATTCTTGAGCTACTATGAAGCTCCTGGTCATAGTCCCCCTGATAGTCCTTCTCCCTTGGGCGAGTCTGCTCAGAGTTAGAACAGTATTATGCTGGTGTGTGCATGTAGATCCAATCGTTTCACCACAGAATCTTCCCAGATTCTCTGCAGATGAGCCAGGGGTATCCAGCCCTAGCTCACCTTTGTTGTGGCTTCGATTCCAATTTATCAGGTAATCACCCTCAAAACTGCTGCTGACTGGGGAGATGGAAAAAAGTTGGCGTGCCAGGCTGGCTCTGTCTGAAAAGCAGGCCCATAAAGCCAACCCAGCCAGCCTCCCACTGGTAGCAAAGTTTTTTACCAAAGGACTTTCTTCCTACCCTTCTTCAATTCAAGGTTTTCTGAATGTAGTAACAATATCATTTCTTCTAACACAAAGTTCTGAATGCTGGGCCAGCATTATAGACTTCTCAGATATAACGAAGCCAGTGTCAAAATTCACACCAGAGTACATGACTCTCCAGTCAGAACTTTCCCCCAGGAAAGTCCTTTTACTTATTTGAGAAGTTCATGCCTGAGTCTGATGCACGGTATGTATTTTGCTCAAGTTCCCTTTCTATTCCTCCCTCTCCACTGTCTTCTCTATCTCTGCACGGTTATTGTCTCCCAATCTCACGTGTTCTTTTCTTTTTTATTTCCTTTTGTTATGTATTCTGTCCACCTAGTACTGCCATATGTGCGTGACGATAGGGTCATTTACTAGGTCATGGGTTGCGTTTCGGGGCTTCATCCTGGAAGGAAACAGAGTCTCCTCCCAGATGCCATCATTTGCCAATAGCTTCCCTGTTAGATGTGGGACTTTTCCGTCACCTCCCATCTCCATGCTGGGATTTTGCCTGGCTTGATCTGTGCACACTGTCACACCCGCTATAAATTCCTAAGGGTGGCTTCATGGTGTGTCTGGTAAGCACTGGTTCCTTGTAGTCATCCTCCGCCTCTGGCTGTTACAATGTCTGCTCCCTCTTTCATGATCCTGAGACTTGAGGGGGGGGGGGGTGTACATGTATATGTCCATGTGTGTGTGTGTGTGTGATATAAGCATCCCATTTAGGACTAAGCACCCTAAAGTTTCTTATTTTCTGCACACTGTTCAGAAGTGTGTGTCTCTGTGTTAATCACCATCTGCTAAAAGTAGCTTCTCTTAGGAAGGCTGAGAGATGCACTAATCTATGGGCTTAACAATAAGTCTTTAGAAGTCAGTTTAACACTATGTCTGTCTTTCAGCATAGTAGTAGAATTTCTCCCCAAAGCCTGTGACCTACCTAACCACAGGGGGCACAGTAACCAAGATGTCCCAACGTCTAGTCCACATTGACATGTGGCTAAAGAGGCTGGAAGAAAGAGACAGAGCCACACCAAACTCAATAACAGATTCTCTCTCTAGACAACACAACAACCCACTAATAATATGTGGATTAACTATTAATAAAACTGAGCACTTATTATCCAATAACCATCTGGGGTTCCCCCTGTACTTAATATCTCAGAAAAGTGTTACATTTCAATGAGTTGCAAAGGGAGGTTAAAACCCAGGATTTACATTATACATCATCACATTGAGCTAATTACATCCTGGGGAGATAAGTATGGTTGGAAATCTGCAGATCTGACGATCCCAGACACCTCTGTGCTGCACGGGGCACTGAAGCAGTTAATGGCTGGAGTTGGGCCTTGGTGGTGGCCTCTGGACATCAGAATGGACTCTGCAGTCCAAATAGTGACTGAGGTTGGATTCTGTGGCATTGAGTGAGGAAGACACAAGATAGAAGATCACTGCCTGCTGGGTTTCTGGCAACACTTAACTTCAGGTGCAATAGTCATACTTTTCTTTAAAAACTTTTTTTTAAAGATTTATTTTCATTTTATAGCTGTGTGTGTTTTGCCTGCGCGTATGTCTGTGTACCATGAATGTGTAGTGCCTAAGAAGGCCAGAAGAGAGTGTTAGAGACCCTGGAACTGGAGAAATAGTTATGGGTGTTAGCCACCTTGTGGGTGCTGGGAATTAAACCTGGGTTCTCTAGATGAGCAGCCAAGGGGTCTTAATCCCTGATCCATATTTTTAACATCTGTTCTTTTCTTCATTTAAGAAATGTTGGACACTTAGAAACTCTGTCCTAGAAAACCATCTGCCAAAAAGTGAAGCATTTTAATCTCTCTCCTAACAGATTACACAGTTGTGATAATCAGACTCCTTCAAGAGAGAGGAGAGTGTCTGACTAATGCAATATTTTAGAGAGAAATTTAATTGTGAAATAAAAACTCGGTAAGTGATTGAAAGTTAAAATGAGTAGGAGCAAGGCTGAGTCGCTTTGTCTGGGTATTTCCTGGGAATGTATGTACGCCCATTCTAAGCAGGAAGGTAGAATCAGTGGACTTTGCTACTTAGGTGGGGTTCGAAGGCTGACGTCTGGGTTGGGGCTCCAGGCACCTACATTTCACTGTTTCTTCTCACCCAGTCCTGGTGATGCCGCAGGATCTCTTCATGAGAGGCATTACAGATTATTCTTCTTTTCTTTTTTCCCATAACCACCAACTCCCAACTTTTCCAAGCCACTGTCATCTCTTAGTTTGCCTGCTGATTACTGTTCTTCCTGATCTGAAGACACCTGCTCCGCTAGCGGCCAGAGGAGCCGTCTAAGCCCCACATATCCCAGGCTCGGTTAATAGGCTGGGAAGCCTGTCTGCATCATCTCAAGCTGTTCTCCTCCTTATGGACCCCAACACTGGCCACTTTTTCTTCTTCAAAAGCTGTCTGTTCTCTCTTCTTCAAGCAGCCCACCCTGTCGGTCCCAGCTTCTTTTTGCTGTTTATCCCTCTAGAATACTTTTCCCTTGCATCTTACAAATGCTGCTGCTGGTTATCCCTTAAGACTTGGCGTGGGTATCTCTGCCACACTTTTTCTGTGTGTTCTCTCTCATAAAATTTTATTATTATATTTAAAAATATTACATTCGTATGTGTGCCTGTATTTATGTGCCTGCAGTTCCTCAGGAGGCCAATAGAGGGCACCAGATCACCTAGAACTAGAGTTCCAGACCAATGTTCTCTGGCTTATGTAGGTATTGTGAACTGATCTAGGGTCCTCTGCCAGAGCATCAAATGCCCCTAACTGTTAAAACATCTCCCTAGCCTCTCTCTTATTAGAGTTCTGGAGTCTTTGTGTTCTTAGCCGTTTCCATTGTCACTTGGAAGACTTGTGGCTCCCTGTAATTGATTTTTGCTGAGTGCCTGAAGGCACATGGGCCCCTTACTTTGCCTCTTTTTTCTTCCAGTTCTTTGAACATGAGGTTGAAGTTTTCTTCCTCCTTTATGTTTTGGCTCAGGCATCATTTCCTTATTCTGGACATTTAACCTCAAATCATAGTTTGACAGCATTTGGAGGTAGAGCCTTGAGGTAATTAGAATGAGATGAGATCATGGGACGAGGCTGGCTCCCTCAAAGCACTAATGCCCTCACATAATGAGCTCATTTGCTCTGGCTCACCTTATAATGTTATGTGTAGCAAGAAGGTCCTCCCCAGATGTCAGGCTGGGTTATAGGCTTCGGAATCATGGACTAAATAAACCTCCGCTATTTGTAAATGACATAAAATCCATGCACTGATGCCGTCCACCTCCTTAGATGCCTCTGAGGTGCTTAGGCCTATCCTTGCATATATTTCCATACCCCTGAGTGCCCCCGCCTACCGCACTCACCTCACTTTCTTGTCTGTGTTTGTTTGATTCTTTCTCACATGCCTATTGAGGAAAGGGATCATGGCTGACTTCTCTTTGGGCTGCACATGTCCTGGAAGCTCATAGGACAGAGTCATCATGAATAATCTTTGACAGGTCTCCCATTGTTTGCATTTCACACTTAATTCTTGTCTTCTAAACAGTATCTTTTCTTTAGAGGGCGCTTTCTCTTGTTTTTCTGTAACTGCCCACAGTTACATCGAATGGGTTATCTGGAAGGGAAGCTGGGAATGTATAAGAAGGTGGCAAAAAGAGATGAAGACCAAGACAACATTGCTGTTCAAGGTCTCAAAGTTTAATGAAGAACTCCCAATATATATGCAGGGGAAAAGGCTGGAAACTTCTCAGCAGAACTGGTTCAGTTGCTCCACAGGTGGCTAGTGTCTCTCAGGAAACTGCAGGTCCTTGAAGAACAATGGGCTTCACTTTGGTCTGAGCTCTCCACTCTAGGTGGAGGGGATTATGGCTAACACAGGAGTTCCAGCTCAAAGGCTGGGAGAGGAACTTCACATTGGTCTATGTCAAGTTCCTGCCAGGTGGCAAGGCTCTCTACAGTTTTCCATTCTAGGTTACCAAATCTTAAGTCTAGGAAGTCTCTCAGGTACTAGAGTTAGCCATACAGTCCAAGAAAACTACCAAATACAGCAAGAATGGGCTGTACTCCACCATGAGTTCACATTGACTAATTGTCTTGTGTATAGCTTCTATGTGCTTTGCTAGTAAATTTTTCTGTGCAGGAGAGAGGAACAGCTTTACTCGGAAGAGTATAAGAAAGAGGAGGAAGAGGAGAGGAAAGGGGAGGGGAGGAGGAGGGGAAGAGGAGATGGGCTCTAAGCAGGTTTTGAATGACCATTTAAAGGACTTGGGGATCATTTGGTGAGTCCAAAATTATCAAGAAAAAGTTTATCTACAGTAAAATTTGATCTCACCGCATCTAGAGGTGAAGATTCAGGGATCAAGAAACTTGCACATTGCTAGTAGATTATAAATAGTTCCAGCTACTATGGACATTACTGTGGAAACTCTTCAGAAAATTCCAAAGAGAACTGCTCTAGAAGCCAACTCCACCACTGCTGAATACAGACCTGAAAGGACTCCAAGTCTTCATACCACAGAGATACTTGACACCTGTATTTATTGTTGTGTTGGTTCCAATAATTAAGCTATTGATCCAGCCTAGTTATTTGTCAACAGATGAATAACAGATTAAGAAAATGTGATATATATGCACAGATATATATGCTTTATTTAAACACAAAGAACATTATCTCGATGGAAGGAAAATGGATATAGTTAGACATCATTATGTTAAACAGCATAAATCAGATAAATACATTTTCTCTCATATGCTAGGTATGGAATTTGAAGTAAAAATCACATATGAGATGAAATTAGAATTATTTGAGGAATGTTAAGTCATACAGGGGACAAGAGAATGTAATGGAAGAATGTGATAATAAAACAAATTGTTTTAGATAATGAGTAGATACTGATAGAATATTAAATAATAAAATAGGCTTCTCACTTTATAATTAATTTTCTCTACTTTTCCAAACTAGTCACTCTCTGGAAAGTTGTCTTTCCAGTTATTTGCAGTCTCCACTGCATGTGTGATCACTACAGTCCTTTATGTTAAAGCATTTGATCACAGTGGCCAATTAGAGTCTCACCTGTCTGGCAATACTAACAGACAGGACAGTCATAGCTATGTCAAAACTCCTGTTAGAACTAAAAAAAAAAGAGACACCATTTTATTGCAGTAGAAATTTTTGTGCAGTTGATGTAAACCATTATGTTTGGTGACCATTTTTTCCTACCATCTAGATTAAGCCATTCAGAGAAAATATAATGTCGAAAAAAGGAGAGATGTGAGAGAGAGAGAGAGAGAGAGAGAGAGAGAGAGAGGAAAGGGGAGGGAGGGAGGGTGGCCGATGACATCAAGATCCTGGATATGTGCCCAGAAATCACATTCATTTTTATTAAATCTTCCGAATTGAGTTTCTGTCATTTTTAATCAAAATAATGCTGAAAAGTATAATAGAAATCTACATCAAAAGGAAAGAAAGGAACGAGAAATCATAATTATATAGCTAGACATTTGGTGACAAATGGCAAAGAAAAGGGAACTAGATAGTAGAAGTAATAAGACTAACTCAGGAAAGGGCTACCTACAAAGGTATGGATGGAACACAGGGTAACTAATGTGGTTTGAATGGGAAATATCCCCATCTGTATTTGACCACTTGTTCCCTGCTGGTGGTACTGTTGCTGGAGGTTATGGAAGGGTTCTGCCTTGCTGGAGAAACTGTGTCCCTGGGCTTGGGTTCTGAGAGTCATAGCCTTCTCCACTTCTAGTTCATTCCTTCCATTTCATATTTGTAGTTGATGTGAGCTCTCAGCGTCCCACTCCTGCCACCATGCCTACTTTGTGCCATGCTTCCCACCACGATCTTTTCCTTCTGGCACTAAGCCAGAATAAAGTCTTTCTTCTAAAAGGTCATGGTGTTTTAACTGTATTTTATGTTATTACTTATTCGATGAACAAATGTTTGGCCTGCATGTCTGACTGTGTACCATGTGCATGCCTGGTGCCTTGGAATCCAGAAGAAGGTATCAGATGCTCTGAAGCTGGAGTCACAGCTGGTTATAATGGGCCTGATAGATGCTGTGAATTGGACCCAGGTCTTCTACAAGATCACCAAGTGCTCTTAAGTGATGAGTTATCATTCCAGCCTTTGGTGATGGTGTTTGGTCACAGCAACAGAAAAGAAACCAATGTAGTATTGGATCATCCCAAGATCCTAAAATAGAAAGGGAGAAAACATGGTCAGGAACTGAAGGGGGAGTGAAATATATGACGCATAGAGATGCTTCAATCTGGGTGAAGGGCGGAGGATTTTTACTGTGTTCTGTCTCCCCATTGTTTGTGTTCTTCAGCTGAGAACTCAGAGGGTGTGGGGTCCCCAAGTGCTTCAGAGAACAGAGGAATGGTGAACTCTGGAATGGCCAGTGGGAAGTGTCTGTGTAACCCCCAACACACAAAAGTAAGGTCAGATGGCATCAAGGATGAAGTTTGTTACACAGAGAAGGTAGGAGAGTGAGAAGAAATTATTAAAAAAAAAGTGTATGGACCTGGCATACAGACAACTAATGTGCAATATTTATAGTTTACCTACATGTCTGGTTGAGTTTAAAACATCTTTTACACAAATGTTTTTGAAGAACATTCTTACAATCCTCTAAGATAATGAATTTCAGAATGGTTTCACCACAGAGTGTCTGTTAGGTGCTGGTGATGTTATTTAGTGGCTGAGTGTAGGATGTGTAAGGAGTGAAGAAGGAAAAGAAAAGACAGGAGAGAAGAAGACTGAGGGAAAGAAACTTACAGAGGGTAAGGGTAACTCTTCATATTTGCTGACTACTTCTTTTTAAAAATTAATTAATTAATTAATTTTTTATACTCCACATTTTATGCCCCCCATCTACCCTGCGACTGTTCCACATTCCATACCTCCTCCCAAAATCCTGTCTCCACGTGGATGTCCCCACTCCCCTCCCCACCTGACCTCTAAACTCCCTGGGGACTCCAGTCTCTTGAGGGTTAGGTGCATCGTCTCTGAATGAACAGAGACCTGCAGTCCTCTTGGGATGTGTGTTGGAAAAATCTTCACTAACCCTACATCTGATAGAGGGCTAATATCCAAAATATATAAAGAACTCAAGAAGCTAATCACCAAAAAGTCAAACAACCCAATCAAAAATGGGGTATAGAACTAAACCAAGAATTCACAAAAGGCTGAGAAGCACTTAAGAAATGTTCAAAGTCCTTAGTGATCCGAGAAATGCAAATCAAAATGATCCTGAGATTCCACCTCACACCAATCATAATGGCTAAGATCTAAACCTCAGGTGACAGCACATGTTGAAGAGGATGTGGAGAAAGAGGAACACTCCTCCATTGCTGGTAAGATTGCAAACTGGTACAACCACTCTGGAAATCTATCCGGAGGTTCCTCAGAAACTTGGAAATAGATCTATCTACCTGAAGACCCATCAATATCATTCTTGCGAATACACCCAAAAGATGCCCCACCATTTCCAGGGGCCCACATTCCACTATGTTCATAGTGGCCTTGTTTGTGATAGCCAGCATCTGGAAACAACCCTGACGTCCCACGACAGAAGAATGGGTTCTGACTACCTCTTATGCACCACACATATTTCTCTTTGTTAATTTTTTATCTAGCAAGCAAATTAGTGGGGCTTCTTGCTACACTTTCACACATCTGTATCACCACAATTTGTTCTTTTTTACCTTCCCTCCTGTTCTCCACATCACTCCCCTTCCTTTTGCTGCTCTCTTCCCCCAAATATTCTCTCTTGCTTTCCTTTTATTTTTGAGTTATTGATTTATTTATATGTAAGAATATTTTGTCTGCATATAAGTATATGTACTATGTGCATGACTGGAGCCTGACAAGTCCAGAAGAGGACATTGGATCTCCTAGAAACAGGGTTACAGAGATCTGTGAGAGGCCATATGGGTGCTAGGGACTAAACCTAGGTGCTTTGCAAGAGCAATCAGTGCTTTTAACCACTGAGGCTCCACCTTACACGCTTATGTTGCATACATTCTATTACACTCTCTAGTTCCAGATTACCCTTCCTTTAGAACTTTTCCTCTCCTCCCAGAGTTCTCAACTTAATCCTTATAAGACATTAAAAGTCGAGTACTTCGAAATTTGCCTTTTCCACAGCAGAGCCTCTGCAGCTTGATGGACACCAGTGGTGCAGGCAGGTCTGACAGAGCCTGGATCACCTGAGCTCCTTGGTTCTCAGCCTTTCTAGTGTTCTCTGTTCTGCTCCTCTTTTTATATTTTATGGCCAACAGTAGCAAACCATCTTTCTCTCAAACAATCAAGCACCTTGGAAACCTGCTAATGTCAGGCTCCAGGGAAGTTGCTCACTTTAAAATCCATAAAGAATAATTATGTTGCACTGATGGCCCATTATCTGATGCCATCTCATGACACTGTGCCCGATTGTCACTCCACTTGGAAAGGTCCTCTGCAGTGAATCTCCTCTGAGAGAGTGTCTCTCTCCATTATCCCCAATAAAGTGCATCTATACCATAGAGCAGTTGAGTTAATGGTACCTTATGACACAGAGTCTCTCAATAGAGGAAGAATGATTATAAATTAAGTGGCGCTGCCTGTACCTTGCAGGGAATATGTATATACACATACACTCTACCTGCCTGTTAAATCAGTTAAAATCTATTCAGGCACCACGGGAAGAAGAACGCAGAGGGATTTAATGTATTCTAACACAAAGAGGAAGATAGGGAGCCTGTGTTCTGTTTCCACCCAGGGTACCCATCACCCCCTTAATCCTAGAAACACCATTGAAACATTTCCTTTTCAGTTAACTGGAGACTGGTTTATCAATGACACTATCTGTGGGATGAAGTGCAAAGCTAGAGGTGGCAGCAACAAGTCTGCTATTTGCTTCTTCTACAGAGGGCTTGATTTTCCCTCTGTCACAGGTGCATATTTACACAGTGTGTACAGGTTGTTCCCTGAAGAAGGCTCCAACGATTGGTCAGTATCTTTAAGAAACAATAAGAAGAAGTTATGCAGGCTTTTAACCAGAAACAAAGAGGCTTTGGAGTCCTGCCACATCTTTGATTGGTAACAGCGACACGGTCAGAGCTCACGATTTCCTTGTTTGGTGTCTGTCTACCAGGCTGCTCTAAGTGGTGAGGGTATGAGACAAGAAATGCTTCAAAATGTACAGTGTGGAAGGCAAACACTATTTATAATTTGTTGGTTAGTTCTTGAAAGGATTCCATTATATAACTTGGGCTAAACGGACCTTCTGTGATACTCATCATGAGGTCTTGAGTTTGGAACCCCAGAAAAACTTGATGTGGCTCTGCATACCTGCAATCTCAGAGAAAGCATTAAAAATCATTAAAAACTTTATTAAAAAAATGAAGGTGGAGGTTCCAGAGATGACCCCACGAGTAAAAAGCACTTGTCATCAAGCTTGACAATGCATACCACATGGTAGATGGAGAGAATCAACTCTTTAAAGCTGTCCTTTGGCATCTGCACACAGGTTGTGGTACACAAGCATCCACATTCACACCCAGCCACCAACACACACAAGCAGACACAAACATGTACTAAATAATAAATAAATAAATGTACTTTTTAAAACTAAAGTGGAAATAAGTGACCGACACTCATGTCAAGTAGCTTCTCTGCATGCTCACACATATGTATATGTGTGTAACTACACATTCACATGGACAGGTATACCATGCATACACTACACCAAAAATGCTTTTCAATTAGTTCAATTGATAGTGCATTGAACCATCTAGAATTCCTCTTTGCTTACTATGGTGGGAGTATGGTCTAAATTGAACTTTCCCCATGTGTATAGAAATTTGCTGTGTATATTGAATCTTTTTTCTACTGGTTTGAAAGACCATCTTCATCATAAGTGACATTCCCATCCCAGTACCGATCTGGACTAGTAATTTGATTCCATTGATTTCTGTGCCAGTTCTACAGGCTAGAGCCATCCTAACTGCAATTCCTCAGGCAGGCTCTGCTCCCTCCTTCCCTTTCCCCTCCTGCAGCATTTCCTCTCTTTGTGAGAAGAATGATAACATTTGATGCCCTTTACTATGCATATCTCTTATGTTCCATTTGCTCTCAGGGTCCAAAGATATGGCTTGGGTTCTGCTACATATACCCAGTACATTGCTCCTCTATATCTATACAATCAAAACAATGTTTTTTTTTTAAAGATGTTATTTCTGGCTCAGTTCACTTGCTGTCACCTTTTGGACTCCTATCAACCTCTTTCTTAGACTCTTTTGCTGGTAGCACATATGCCTTGTTTAAGATAGAAGCTGGGGCCCTGGGCTCTGGCATCCCAAGTGCTGGTCACATCTATAGGGCCTTATGCCTTCTGCACATGCTAGTTTCCTCATCTACCTGATGTCTTGGCTCTATTAACATACAGTAGTCCAGGGTCCACAGGCTCATTTAGTGAACTGCATAGTTAGAGTGATTAAAAACTTCACCTTGAGCCAGAACTTTTTCACCCCAAGTTGATGAAACAAACATACAAACAAACACACCAAACAATAAGAACAGACCAAATAGACAACCCAAACCAAAAAGCAAAACTACTCAAACTCAGAACTCTCTCACTAAAAAGTAAATACTCCAAACCAAAAAATGAAGGACTCATTGTGCTTTGAATACTCCAGTCTATTTAGAAAGTAAATGTACCTTGTAAATTTTTAGGCTGGATGGATGCATACTGGCTGGTTCTATATCAACTTGACACAAGCTAGAGTCATCAGAGATGAAGGATCTTCAGTTGAGGAAATGCCTCCAAGAGATCCAGCTATACTGCACTTTCTCAGTTAGTAATCAATGGAAAAGGGCCCAGACTATGGTGGGAGGTGCCACGCCTGAGCTTGTGTTCCTGGGATCTATAAGAAGGCAGGCTGAGCAAGCCAGGGGAAGCAAGCCAGTAAGTAGCACACCTCCATGGCCCCTGCTTCAGTTTCTGCCTCCAGGTTCCTTCTCTGGTTGAGTTCCTGTCCTGACATCCTTTGGTGATGAACAAATGCTGAAGTGTAAGCTGAATAAACTAGTCCTCCCAACTGTTCCTTTTGATCATGGTGTTTGGTCACAGCAATAGAATTCTTGACTATGACAGCATGGTAGAATAGGCTTTACTTAGCTGTGAGAGTATGGGCATGTCCTAGCCAGCCACAACTTGAGAAAAGGAGGCTTCTGTTACTTGCTTTCAAGAATTAGGAAACTTACCTCTAAAAAGGGAAACCTATTTACTTCACATTACATTTTTTTCCAAAGTTTCTTTTACTATGAAGGTCCTAAGGAAAGATATATTGGGACCATCAAGTTGATAATGAGGGTATGAATTTTAGATTCTGGAAGAGAGATATCAGTGATAGTAAAGAAGTAGGTTTTTCCATAGAAAATGTTTTCTGTATCCACTAACTGAAGACTGAAAAAAAAGTCTATTCTAGAATGTTTTAACTCTAGAATTTTTGGGATTGTAGTCATTAGTGATAACATCCCTGACAAAGGTATATCCATGTATCTAGGGTTGCTAGTTCTATGAACAGACACCATGATCATGGCAACTCTTATAAAGGAAAACATTTAATTGGGGCTTGGTTACAATTCAGAGATTTAGTCCACTGTCACCATGGCAGGAATCATGGAGGGATGCAGGCAGACATTGCTGAAGAAGCTGTTGAGAGTTCTACATCTTGATCCACTAACAGCAGGAAGAAACAGAATCATACTTCCTCCAACAAAGGCCATACCTCCTAATAGTGCTACTCTCTATAGATCTATTACTGGCTGATTTTGTGTGTCAGTATGACACAAACTAGAGTCATCAGACAGGAAGGAGACTCAATTGAGTCTCATAGAATGCCTTCATAAAATGCAGCTGTAAGGCAATTCCTCAATTAGTGATCAGTAGGGAAGGGTCCAGTCTATGGCGAATGGTGCCATCCCTGGGCTGGTGGTCCTGGGTTCTATGAGAAGGCAGGCTGAACAAGCCAGTAACCAGCACCCCTCCATGGCATCTGCATCAGCTCCTGCCTCCAGGTTCCTATGCTGTTTGAGTTCCTGTCCTGACTTCCTTTGGTGATAAATAACAATGTGGAAGTATGAGCCAAATAAATCCTTCCTTCCTCAGCTTGCTCTTTGGTCATAGTGTTTTCCTTGCAGTAATAGAAACCCGAACTGAGACAGCACCTAAGGGGGCCATTTTTATTCAAACTACCACCCTAACTTAACACCCTGTTTAGGTCACATTTCTTTTAAAAGTTAGGAAATGTGTATATCTCCACAAAAGCAAAATCAATTTAACTCATAAATGCCTGTGGGAAAAGCTTTCTTGAATAACCTCAAGAATGATTATTATCCCTTCACCAGAAATGGTCCAACAAAAAAAATTTACCCTTTTCTCTTCTTTCCTCTTTTCTTTTTTATTTCTGTTTCTCTTTTTCCTTTGAGAACCAGACAGATTCTCCCTGGTTCATTGTGAGTGAACCTCATTGCTGTAAAGTGGCTATTTTTAAGGGTCCAGAGAAGATAGAAATGAAGCCGTTGAGAAGGGTAAGAATCTGATTTGGTCAAGTAATTAAGTAATGATGTATAATTAAGTAGTCAAAATTTCTATAGTCTGCACAGTGGGCTAAAGAAAATGAAGTTCCAAGTTCAGTTAGAGCAGACAGAAAGCAGTTTTCTGGGATGCTCCAATGGATGTGCCTTTGATGAGGATGGCTACCATGGTGATGATGATGAGGTTTGGCTAATGGTGAGAAGAGGTAGATGGAAGGAGAAAAAGAGGCTAGTGTGAGTCTTAGATTGTAGTTTCTTTAGAATGTAAAGATACATTTCTAACTTACTAAGTCAATTAATGTTGAGCATCTTTAGAACCACTTACAAGTGGTTCCTCTCCAAGTGTTCTGTGTCAAGGGGTACCTGGAAAGTTAGTTACGGTCTTCCCTAGGTGACTTTTGGAGACAATGACTGCTGGTATGATGGAATGCTCCTCCCTCCTCACCTCTCCTCTTCTTCCACCCCTTATCATCAGCATCTATGTTTATTCTGGGAGTTACACTATTAGGTTCTTTGGTTCTCAGGTCTTTAGAACTGAACTCATTGTTCTGATCAAATATATGACAGAAACAACTTGGGAAAGGAAGTGTTCATTTGGCTGAAGGTTTCAGATGTTTCATTCCATCTTGACAAGGGAGTAGGTTTGGTTAGAGCAAGTCACCTCATAGTGGGCCAGAAGGCTGAAAAGGGGGTATTCTCAAATTTCAGTGTCTTTCTCCTTTCTCATTTTATTAAGTCTGGATACCTAGCCCACAGACTGGCTTCATCCATATTCAAGGGAAGTGTTCTCCCTTACCCATTCCTCTCTGAATACACCCTCACAGATACACACGGTGTCCATAGATATACCCAGAGTGCCTCAATGGTGATTCCTAATCAAGTCAAGATGAATCTTCTTAGATCCGTACCACTAGATTTTCTGGGTCTCTGTATTATAGGTCAGGAGGCTTCCTGTTTCCCACAATTCTTTCCTATGTGTCAATCAATCTGTCAGTACATTTATCTATCATTGCTTTCTCTATATATAATCTATATCTTTATATCATCTCTATTATTTATTATTTAAGATTTCTGTAGAATTCTAAACTCATTCACCTTCCAAAACAGCTTTTCATGGTACATGGCAGCCTTTGATAGTGAGTGTATTAACTTTAAGGAGTTCAGGCGAGTAGCTTTGTCCTCAGGGACCTTTCCTCCTTTGTTCCTGCCTATGGAGTTTTTGCTTTTGTTTTTCATAGCCATAACTTATTGACCTTACATGCCACTTACTGACCCTCTTCTGGTAACTCCCTCCCAGAAACACTTCCCCCATCTCCCCTCCCCTTCTTCTCTGAGCAGGGTATCCCCCAACCCTGGCACATCAAGTCTCTGTGAGGCTGCATGCTTCCTCTTCCACTAAGGCCAGACAAGGCATCCCAGCTAGAAGATATCTCAAAGACAATCCTTCCTTCTGTTCTTCCAAGCTCTATCCACTAGCTGTCTACATTTGTCTGAGTCAGCTGCTGCATGAAATATTTCATGGGACGGTTATGCTCGCTTCCTATCCATAACAGAGTATCATTAATAGTGTCAGGGATTGGTGCTTGCCAATGGTATGGATCTCATGTTATTGGTTGGCCATTCCCTTAGTCTCTGCTCCTTCCTCCAGCTTGCATTTCTTGTAGACAGGATAAATTTTGGGTGGAAAGTTTTGTGGGTAGATGGTTGTCCCTATTGCTCCATTGGGGTTCCTGCCTGGCTACAGGAAGTGGCCTCTTCAAGTTCCATATCCCTAAAGCTGTACATCACAGTTAAGATCACCTCCATTGATTCTTGGTGCCTCCCTTATCCCCGGGAGACCTTATCTGTCTCATCCTGGAGATGCCCTCTACCTCTTCACCACTGTCAATTGCAGATTTCCATTCATTAAATCAATCTGGCCATCCCTCCTGTCCCTCCCTACATGTGATCCCAATTCCCTCATTCCTCTCCACATTCCCTCTTCCTCCTAGTTTCCTCCTCCATCTGCCTCTTATGGCTATTTTATTCCTTCTAAGTACAATTCAAACATATTCACTTGTGCTTTCCTTCTTGTTTAGCTTCTTTGGGACTATGGAGAACAACATGGGTATCCTCTATTTTATGGCTAATATCCACTTATAAGTGACTATATACCTTGAATGTCCTTTGGGGATTGGGTTACCTCATTCAGGATTATATTCTCAAGATCCATCCATTTGCCTGCAAAATTCAAGATATCTTTGTTTTTAATGGCTGAGTAGCATTCTATTATGTAGATGTATCACATTTTCTCTATCTATTCTTCAGTTGATGGACATCTAGGCTGAACAAGTGTCTTTGTGTGATCTTGGAACATCTTTTGGGTATATGCTCAGGAGTGGTATAGCTGGGTTTTGAGGCAGAATTATTCTTAGTTTTCTGAGAAACCATCATAGCCATATCTTTACAAAAAAGTTTTACATTTATGTATTTGTCTTACATGTGTAAGATCTTAATTCTTATTTTATACATGTAGCTTGCTTTGGTATATTTCTTTGCCTTTGCCTTTTATGATTAAAGTCAGAATCATTTATAAACAGGTAAAGATAAAGTTCCACTGTGGCCCAGGACAACATAGAAGAATGTGAGTATCTAACATGTGGTCTGTGCTAAACAATTTACCCACAATGCCCCATTTAGTCTTCATCGCAAGCCAGATTGCACCATTTCTACTCTAAATAAAACAGACTTCATGGTTTTCAGCATTTTCATGCAATCTTAGTGACTGTAGCTGACAGAATTGCTGTTCTGGAAGCAGAATTTAAGATGGTCAGGGCTACAGGAATCATGTTTATAGCAGGAGGCCAGGTCAGAGCAAACTCTCTAGCTTGGCTTGAATGGCCTGCCTCATCTCACCTGGTCGTCCTTGTTTAAACCTCTACGTTCTGCAGTAGAAGAGAAAAGACTGTGGGAACAACAGACTGCTGTCCTCACTTGCTGGAGCACTATCATGTGAAGGTGGAGCCATTCTGAGGACACTAGGGACTGACTGGAAGCATAGAGTGGTTCGACTGAGTGTGGCTCCTGTTGACTCACATGCTTGACTGCTTGGTCTCCAGATCGTGGAACTGTTTGGGAAGAATGAGAAGGTGTGGCCCTGTGGAAGGACAGGTGCTACTGCAGATAGGCTTTGAGGTTTAAATAGGACCATTATTCCAAGAGTACTGTCTCTCTGCCTTATGGCTGTTGTCTTGCCAGGGAACCTCTCAGTTACTCTTCCAGCATCATGCTTGCCTGCCTGCTGCCGTGTTCCTAACCACGACGCTCACAAACCTCTGAAATTTTAAGCTCAGTAATTTTTTTCTTCTCTAAGTTGCTATGGGTCATGACGTCTTACACAGCAGTAAGAAGATAACAAAGATAGAGGTTAAAAATAAAATATAACTAACAAGTTAAACTGTTGCTTTAGTTACTTTTCTGTTGCTGAGATAAAGTAGCCTGGCTAAAGCAACTCATAGAGTGAAGAGTTTATTTTGATTTATTTCCAGAAAGATAAACTACAGTCGTGGGTGGGGGAGGTGTTGCTGTAATTAATATTCTATAACACAATCCAGATATTTTATTTAAAAGCCAAATGCCTAGATTGTGTAGATCTAGGGCTATTCTAACTTATTTCCCAGGTATAAAACACCTTGTTACTTGCTGTTTTATTTGGTTGTGGTCCATTGCACCTTCTTCCTCTCTGTTTTCTTCTCTCCCTACCTGTAACCTCCTTTCCAACCTCCCCTACCTTCCTTCCCCCCACTAACCAATCACAGGCTCTAGCCCTTTATTGGTGAGTTAAACTGGGCAAAAGATTCACTTGGCATCACTTGAACACCTGAGTATCTATCCATTGGGGGCAACCACATCTTGAGGAACAAGTTCTAGCTATAGGATACAAACAGCATCAGACCAACCAATTACAGCAGGAGGCATGGCAGCAGGTGTCCAGAACAGAAAGCTGAGCTGTCACTCTCCATTCCCATGTGGGAAGCAGACAGAGTGAACTGAACGTAGGGTGAGGCTCTATTCTCACTGACCACCCTGTGTGGCATCCTTTAACAGAGCCATGTCAGTTAGATGTCCTAATAGTTTCATATCACCAACTGGGAACCAAGGGTCCAAATACACAGCCTACAGAGGATTCCTCTCAGTCAAACACTACAGTTGTCCATCAGTAGGACTGTGTGTCTTTAGCAAGGTTCAAGCAAGTATTCCATGAAAACAGATAAGAGATAAACACCTTTTTGGGAAAGATTTTAAGTCCAAAGAAATTCTCCTCTTAACACTCCTCCACTGCTGGTGGGGTTGCAAATTGATACAACCACTCTGGAAATCAGTCTGGCGGTTCCTCCGAAAACTGGCACCTCACTTCCAGAAGATCCTGCTATGCCACTCCTGGGCATATACCCAGAGGATTCCCCACCATGTAATAAGTATACATGCTCTACTATGTTCATAGCACCCCTATTTATAATTGCCAGATGCTGGAAAGAACCCAGGTATCCCTCAACAGAAGAGTGGATGCAAAAAATGTGGTATATCTACACAATGGAGTACTATTCAGCCATTAGAAACAAGGAATTCATGAAATTCTCAGGCAAATGGATGGAGCTAGAGAACATCATACTAAGTGAGGTAACCCAGACTCAAAATGTGAATCATGGTATGCACTCACTAATAAGTGGATATTAACCTAGAAAACTGGAATACCCAAAACATAATCCACACATCAAATGAGGTACAAGAAGAACGGAGGAGTGGCCCCTTGTTCTGGAAAGACTCAGTGAAGCAGTATTTGGCAAAACCAGAACGGGGAAGTGGGAAGGGGTGGGTGGGAGGACAGGGGGAGAGAAGAGGGCTTGCGGGACTTTCGGGGAGTGGGGAGGCTAGAAAAGGGGAAATCATTTGAAATGTAAATAAAAAATATATCGAATAAAAAAAAAGAAATTTTCCTCTTGAGTCATTCACAATTCAGAACTTTGAGAGGTAGCTATGATGACACACACACACACACACACACACACACACACACACACACACACACACTTGCAATCCCAGCATAATGGAAGCTTGGGTGGGTTGGAGACTGGATTACACAGTGAGACACTATCTCAAAAACATATTAAAGAGTTGGAGATGTAGCTCAGTGATAGAGTGCTTGCCTGACATGTGCGAGGCTCTGGTTTCAGCCTTCAGCATTAGACATTAATTAATCAATCAAAGAATTACAAGGACTCTGCCTAAGTAATTTATATCCTAAGCAGGGACGTCTGGCAGGTGTGTTCAAGACACGTTACAATTAAGATTGTCAATGACAAGATCACTTCTAGGGTCTGTGTTTCTGTGCTTCACTCAGCTATCTATCTGCTTTGAATGGCTGAGCCTCATATTTCCCATTGGTAAGCTGGGTCTGTAGAGACAGCAGCCACATAGAGTGGGAAACCCAGCACAGACCTTGGCAGATGTACTCTGCTCATTAAGTTCTCAAGATAAGTAATTCCTTTAAGAGACAAGATTGATGAGCTAGGCAAGCTACTCACCTCAAAAAGGCTGGTGAAGAGCCAAGAAAGCACAGAGCTAACGAGGAAGATAGCTTCAGGTAGTAGGATCCCCAAAATGTGATTTGGGAGTCCGTTCTCCTTACCGACTATTGTGCTTCCAATGCCTGGCCTGGCCCCAGGTTCTTTGGGAACTTAAATCCACAGAAGCCCACATTAATGCAGGAGTAGCTAGAGACATTTCATGACTCTGGCTGCCCAGTGAGCCACAGTGCCAAGATGAACTCTCAGGGAAGGCTCTGGGGGTGATGGAGACAGACAAGGTTGTCGTACCCTCTGCAGCTTTCTGTCTCAGTGTTGTAATTACTGAGCTGCCTGGCTGTAGGACTGAGGGCTGGCATGACGTTTCCTATCCAAATTCAATTAATGCTTTTCTTCCCACCTTGAGCTTCTCTCAGGATTACCTATTTGTGCTCATGATTTATATCTCACTACTGCAAAACCTTATTTATGATAATGGTGTTATTTTCTGTACTTAAGCGGTTTATTCTGCTTGGAGAACAAAGGCTCTGGATTCCTTTTAATCTTGGCTGCCAAAATGCTTTTCTGGATTCCAGGCTCTGGTGGGCATTTGTTTGTTTTATTTTAAAAGTATCTTATTTTTTTAAAAATTATGTGATGTATACATATGCCTGTAGGAGACTGAAGGCTAGAAGATGGTTTTGGATCTCCTGGAACTGGAGTTAGAGATGATTCTGAGTGACAACATGAGTTTTTACAACTGAGCCCATGTCTTGTACAACAGCAGCAACAGCTCTTAACCACTGATTCATCTCTGTAGGCCCTCCTCAATATAACAATATGTGAGCAAAAGCATCAACTAACATCCAGTATATTCTGGGCACGACCCTAAGTACTTTAGAGGGAAGACATTTTTAATTCTTTAAAACATTTATGAGAGGGTGCTGAGGCTCACAGTAAAAAATGGCGGAGCACATGTCTAACAAGCATCTCTCCAGGTTACATCTACAGTAACTCCGGTATCGCCCAGTTTCATAGTGGCCTCCTGCTCACTAACACATTTGTCTCTGTTCCTTCTGCTTCCCTATGTCCCTGTAGGTGCCTTCTGGAATCATTTTTTATCAAGCCCCAGTCTCAGACTCTGCTTTGGGGAAATTCAGTCTAAAACTTAGACTATGCTAATACTTAATCAACATTTTAACTATTAAAAAGAATTTTTTTTAGTCTAGTGTATTCAATTTTTAGATAGTTAGAAAACATTTAAATAATATTTTATTTATTCTTTCATACATGTATACAATATATTTGCATTATAGCCACCTACCACTCACTACCTTCCTCAAGCTCTCCACGGAGCTTCAGACCAGCTCTCTCCTGAGATCATGTCCTTTTGGTTTGTGTCCAGGGTAATGTTGGTACTTTCTGTATGTTCATGGATGTGGGGCCATCTACTGAGGCATGCATTCCAAATTTTTTATTAACAAGTGAATCTTGCCCTGGGACTGAAGTTCTTATTCTGGGAAAAAAATCCATTGATTTTCTTTAAAAATGTTTTGTATACAATTACTTTTTAAAAATTGGATATTTTCTTTATTTACTTTTCAAATGTTATCCCCTTCCCAGGTCCTCCCCTGAAACCCCTACTGAATCCCCCCTTCCCCTGCTTCTATGAGAGTGTTCCCCCATTCACCCACCTACTCCCACCTCCCCACCCTCAAATTCCCCTACAAGGTCATTGAGCCTTCACAGGACCAAGGGCCTCTCCTCCCATTGATGCCCAACAAGGCCATTCTCTGCTACATATGTGGCTGGAACCATGGGTCCCTTCATGTGTACTCCTTGGTTGATGGTTTAGTCCTTGGGAACTCTGAGATAGGGGGCCTGGTTGGTTGATATTGTTGTTCTTCCTATGAGGCTGCAAACTCCTTCAGCTCCTTCAGTCCTTTTTCTAACTCCTCCAAGGGGGATTAAAGCTATTTTCAGACATACTAGAAGAGGGTATAAGATCCTGTAATGAGATATGATGCCCTCTTTTGTGTGTCTGAAGACAATTACAGTGTATTTACATATAACAATAAATAAATCTTAAAAAAATAAATCCCATTACAGATGGTTGTGAGCCACCATGTGGTTGCTGGGAATTGAACTTAGGACCTCTGGAAAAGTAGTTAGTACTCTTCACTGCTGAGCCACCTCTCCAGCCCAACATTTCAATTTTTTGAGGTAAGGTCTCACTACATATCCCTGATTGGCCTAGAACTCCATATGTAGACCACACTGCCCTCAAACTCAAAGAGACTCTGCCTCCTAGGTGCTTGTATTACAGGTGTGCACCACTATACCCATCATATTTATTTATTTTACATAATGATCACAGCCTTCTGTCCCCATATCCTCCCAGTTTATCCCTTACCCCATCCACCACTCCTCCATTTTTCTTTAGAAAATGGCAACCCAGTAAGGGGGAAGGGTCCCAAAAGCAGGCAATGGAATCAGAAGTAGCTCCTGCTCCCACTCTTAGGAGTCCCACATAATGATCAAGTTTCATAATTATAACATATATGCAGAGGGCTTAAGTCAGTTCCATACAGACTCCTTGATTGTTAGTACCATCTCTGTGAGCCCTTATAGGCTTCAGTTAGTTGATTCTGTGGGTTTTCTTGTGGGTCCTTGACCTCCTGGCTCCTACAGTCCTTCCTCCCTGTCTTCTGCAAGATTCTCCAAGCTCTGTCTAATGTTTATATCTTTTTATATCTTTATATTCCCATCCTTTTGGCTATTTTAAAAACATCCCATCTTTCAGTTTTCTGATATAAAAAAAGTCCCAATCAAGTACTCTAAGAATTCTTGGTGGTAAAACACAAGATTAGTTCCAAACTTTTTAGAAAGTGACTTTGCAGAAGCAGAGAATTGAGAAGGTCATGCCTTGCTGTGTGTGGTTTGAATGAAAATTGCTACTCTCTAGGTCTTTGTCTGCCTATGTGTCACCATGCTTCCTGCCATTATGACAGTAAACTAAACCGCTGAACTAAAAGCCAGTCCCCAATTAAATGTTCTCCTTTATAACTGTTGCTGTGGTCATATTGTCTCTTTACAGCAAAAGAAATCCTACTAATACACTGTAGAATTGTAAAGATTATATAGGAATGAGCCAAGGTTGCTGGCTGGAGAATATGTGACCATGTGAGAATTGGCCTCTTACCTTGATTCACATGGATAAGGCCATTCTAGATCATTCAGCATCTGTCAAAACAGTGCATATGATTGTCCAGCAGAAACTAGTTAGATCTGAATTAGAGAAGCCAAAATAAGCAAGAATCAGGAGAAATGGTAATGTTGGTTAAGTCAATTGTGTTGATCTTTATGATGCAGCAAAACTAATTTACACAACCTTGCTGATAATATTGGTCAAAGTCCCAGCAGGGCCATGTGTTTCCTTCTCAAGTTCTAAGCTGTATTTGGGTGACTGAACAAGATGGGAGGCCTTAGAGAAGCCCACTGACTATGATAAATATCTCTTTAAGATTTTTCTTTGAAACACAATGTTAATCTAAATGTATGTTACATCGTTATTAATTCCAGTATAGTTTTGTAGCTTAGTTTCCAAGTACTTGGTTGGTCATCATATTAGGAATCCCTGGAGGAACAGAATCCATGAAACCAATGTCAATACTAAAAGGGGATTCCTTACATTGGCTTACATGATATACTCTGGGTAGTATAATGATTGCCTTTCCTTGGAGAGGCTCAGAATCTGGTAGATGCTGAGCTAGGAGGCTGGACGTCTCAGCAGCCTCAATCTGATGCTAAAGGCCTGGAAGATTACTGGAGACCTGCTGGTCTTCAGACTACATTGGAAGCCCATAGAAGCAGCTTCTGAATCAGTGAAAGAATGCAGCCATAACAGGAACAGGAGATATGGACCTCCCAAGAGTGACGTAAGCTCCTCCTTCCACATCCTTTTATCTGGGCTGCTACCAGAGGGTGCTACCTCTATTTAGGCCTTTCCATCAAATAGTCTCATCAAGAAAGTCTCTCAGGGGAGTACCTAAGATTTTAGACCCAGGTAAATTGACAACCTAGATTAGCCATCTCTGTTGTCATGGGTGCCAAGGCATCTCTGGATAATGGCTTGTAGTCCTGAATCCCTGTGAGAAATGGATAGTTGGGTCACCTAAAAGAAGTTTATATCTTAGGTCTCTGCAGTATCTAGGGTTTCTGGCCTGCTACTCTAGTCTCTACCCCACATCATTCAGAAAAGTTTGGAACAAATACTTTAAAAGGAAGCCTTTATTTCCGATGGAACCATAAATGGGGGCACATTCTCAGTGCAGCAAAATGGGACTTTAATGAGAAGGCTTTAAGATTCATAGTCTGAGTCCCTCTGGCAACGTGTCAGCCTTACAGCCTTGACCAAAGTGTTTGCAAAAGGTACTGCGATCAATAGGATTTATGAGTTGCCCAGAAGAGGAAGGAGGGGAAGTGGCAATGGAAAGTGACCAGGTGATAGAGGGGAGAAGGGGTCAGGGTCAATGGGTCTCTTACTTTTGGAAGACTGTTTTTCAGGTGAGGAAAATAATGTTGCAAAATTTCCCTCTGAGAGTCACAATTGTATCTCCTTTGTTTTTGATCTTCTAAGTATATCATGTTTAGAAGAGACAGATATTTGATATTTCTGTGTTTCTGTCCTTTATCATGGCTCTTCATCCTTGTGGAATGGTGGTAAATGTGGCTTCCATTATGATTTTCTGTATATTTTTTGCAATCATACTCATGAAAACAGATACTTCCTCAGAAAATGGTGAAGGTCAAGGGTAGGCAGGTATATTTCTTATTTTATAAATAATCATTTCCTTATTTCCCCCCTGTACCTCACACTTCCCTCTCAGGTTCTTGTTTTTTTCACTGCCTTTGTTAAGAAGGTGGGTAACCACTCTTCTGTTGAGGGATACCTGGGTTCTTTCCAACTTCTGGCAATTATAAATAGGGCTGCTACGAACATAGTAGAACATGTATCCTTATTACATGCTGGGGAATATTTTGGGTATATGCCCAGGAGTGGTATAGCAGGATCTTCTGGCAGTGAGGTGCCCAGTTTTCGGAGGAACCGCCAGACTGATTTCCAGAGTGGTTGTACCAATTTGCAACCCCACCAGCAGTGGAGGAGTGTTCCTCTTTCTCCACATTCTCGCCAACACCTGCTGTCTCCTGAATTTTTAATCTTAGCCATTCTGACTGGTGTAAGGTGAAATCTCAGGGTTGTTTTGATTTGCATTTCCCTGATGACTAATGAAGTTGAGCATTTTTTAAAGATGCTTCTCTGCCATCAGAAGTTCTTCAGGTGAAAATTCTTTGTTTAACTCTGTACCCCATTTTTTAATAGGGTTATTTGGTTTTCTGGGGTCTAACTTCTTGAGTTCTTTGTATATATTGGATACTAGCCCTCTATCTGATGTAGGGTTGGTGAAGATCTTTTCCCAATTTGTTGGTTGCCGATTTGTAATTTTGATGGTGTCCTTTGCCTTACAGAAACTTTGAAATTTTATGAAGTCCCATTTGTCAGTTCTTGATTTAGAGCATACGCTAGTGGTGATCTGTTCAGAAACATTCCCCCTGTCTCTCAACAGAAGAATGGATGCAAAAAAATGTGGTATATCTACACAATGGAGTACTATTTAGCCATTAGAAACAATGAATTCATGAAATTCTTAGGCAAATGGATGGAGCTGGAGAACATCATACTAAGTGAGGTAACCCAGTCTCAAAAGACCAATTATGGTATGCACTCACTAATAAGTGGATATTAACCTAGAAAACTGGAATACCCAAAGCATAATCCGCACATCAAATAAAGTACAAGAAGAACAGAGGAGTGGCCCCTTGTTCTGGAAAGACTCAGTAGCAGTATAGGGCAAAACCAGAACAGGGAAGTGGGAAGGGGTGGGTGGGAGAACAGGGGGAGGGAAGAGATCTTATGGGACTTTTGGGGACTGGAGTACCAGAAAAGGGGAAATCATTTGAAATGTAAATAAAAAATATATCGAATAAAAAAAAAAGAAGGTGGGTAACCAAAATATCTCACTTTCCTTTGCATGAGTCTCCTAAGGGTTAAGGCGTCTGATATTGTGACTGACATGAAAAGACAATTTGTAATGGTAAGAGCTGTGTTTATGCAAAGGCTCAAGGGCACCTGCAGTGGAAGCCATCACTTGAATTGGATACTGGTAACAAAAAAGGAATATGGACCCAGAGAGACCAAACATCTTTGTTATAAAGAGAACACAAAAATCTAGACTTGGTCTTTTCCATTTTGTTAATTTTATGTCTAGGTCTTTCTGTGTAACTCAAGACTGGCCTTGAACTCTTTAAAACTGTTTTATTTGTATGCGGATTAGTGTTTTGCCTCCTTGTATATCTGCATATCATATATGTGTGTGGTGCACATATGAAGGCCAGAGAAGGCATTGGATCATCTGAAACTGGAGTTACAGGTGGTTGTAAATCACAATATGGGTGCTGGGAATTGAACCTAGATCCTCTGAAGGAACAACCAGTGAGTGAGTGCACTTAACCACTGAACCACTGTTCTAGCTCCCAGCCTTGAACTCTTAATCCTTATGACTTATTCCCCAAAGTGCTAGGGTAACAGGCATATTATACCATGCTTCAATTCCTAAAAGTGAAGTTGAAGATGAATTTATTTCACTTATATTATTTTGTGAGTATGCTCTCTGTGTGTATATGTGCACCATGAGTGTCCAGGTGCCCAAGGAGGAGGGCATAGGGTCCTGCTGAAGGGGAGTTACAGATGGTTGTGAGATGCTATGTGAGTGCTGGGAGCTGAACACAGGTCCTCTTCCAAGAGCAGCAAGTGTTCGTAACTGCTGAGATATGGCTCCAGTTCCTGCATTTTGTCTTTTTTTCCTTAATCATTTAGAGCCAGAGTTTTGAAGCTCATGTACTCCAGAAAAGAGCATTTGAGGTGATAGCATATGACATCTGTGAAATGGTCTATGCAGATTTGGCTGCTCTGGCCAGACAATGGCTCTCCTGAACTCTTTCCTGCAAGGTGGAACAACTACCAGTAAGAGAGAGGTAAGTACATCCAGGATTTATTTATAAGACACATTAACTTCATTTCAGAGCATAAATAATTCCTTCCAGTGCCAGAGGCAGAAAAATCTATTCCCGTTGATCTGCTGAGACAGAGCATGTGCCCTGCGCAGGAAAAGACACGTTTATAAAAAACGTGCTTTCCCAAAGCATTTCATATATTTGGGAGTTAATTGTTTTACTGAGGCTTCCTTAGATTTTTATTTCATTTGAAACTAAGGGAAGTAAAGAAGTCTGGATCTCAAGCCGATGGAGATGATGTTTGGGTTCATCAGCATGGTGATGGCTCAATATCTAGAGTTGGAATCACTCCCTTTTGGCCTTGGCTTTCTCCTTGGGGGTTGGGAGAACCTGCTTCTGTAAAGACTCTCTTTGAGGAAAGCCCAGTGCTCCATAAACATGCCTGTTTGCTTGATACAGCCATGAAAGCAATAGACAGGGTGACTTTGTAAACACATTTCTGCCCATGGCTAAGGCATTTTAAAAGATAGTGAATGTCTCTCTCTTCAGCCTAGATACAGAGCTGGCTGAAGAATTCTGGTCACCATAATGGAAACATGGTAGAGGGCACAATTGGAAGCACTAGACAGATGTACCTGCTACATTGTTCAGAAGAGAAAGTATTTGTGCTTGATTCTACCATGATGGAGGGCTAGAGCCACTCCTGGCTACTTGGGTCACTGAGTGAGAGAGTTTCAGTTTCATGTTAAAGGGAATGATTTGTTTACTTTGTAAAACTGACCAATACACACAACAGCTATGAATAAAACCTTTTCTTCTCTTATGGGGGTCCACATAGCCCTTTTGTTGATGTGAATGGGGTTGAATAGTTTCTCCTTAGAAACTATTTAGAAACAAAATTCTCTTTATTTTTTAAAGTTTGTCAATTTTATCGTTTCTCCCCCCTTTTTATTTATTTATTTATAATAGGTAAGTACACTGCAGCTGTTTTCAGATGCTCCATAAGTCAGATCTCATTGTTTGTGAGCCACCATGTGGTTGCTGGGACTTGAACTCAGGACCTTTGGAAGAGCAGTCAGGGCTCTTAATCACTGAGCCATCTCTCCAGCTACAAGTTTCTCTTTAAAAACAAGACATCACACATATCTTGTCTCTTACTACCATTTCCAATTACTGACAATCTTAATATATTTTAATGTGTTTTGATCTGTAGCTGTCTTTAGTTCAGCACACCAGTAGATAGTTTATGTCAGGCAACAAGGTTGGATTCATACTTCCCAAATCTTGCCTCCTTTCCATATCTAAACTTTGCAATGGGTAATTTAATCTCCACACAAACACCTATTCTCCCAGCATTGCTTGCAGCTGACAGATCCAGGCTTCCAGTCTGTCCATCATTACAGGGCATACACACTAGTGTCAACTGCATTAAAGTTAGATTCTCTTTGGTAGGTATCATCTGTCTGAATAATTACTGTGGATTTGTTCTCAAGAAATTTCCATGGGAGTTACACATTCTTATTCTGTGCAGCCATTCTCTATACGTCTTGGTTGATTGGTTTTAGATTAGCCATTTAATGAAAATAAAATGTATTTGGAGAGCTTCGATGGTGCTGTCAGTTTATCAGGAGCTCTGCAGACATAAAAATGAAATCGTTTGGTAGGTTTCTTTTCCTTAATGGGAAAGTCATGCTACAGGCAACTTCTTGGGATAATGAAGGGAGCCGGGTATAAAATGTAAACATGCAATTAGGGAGGTCTAGCTGCTTGGTGTGTTTATCTGCTGTGTAATTCTCAAAACTAATTAATTTTATGCTAAAATGTGTGAAATCTAGATAATTTAGGTCTTATTTGATTACCTGTCTTTTAGAAGAGAAAACTCCTCACATCAAATATTCTTCTATTGGCAAACAGATTGGGGTTCTGAGAGTGTTTGGTTTCAGACTGGATTAAGGTGGGCAGAAAGGGTACCACTCTAGTAAAATATTTGTTACTTCTCTGCAATCATTCTATTCCCATCTGGAAATAGTGTGCTGAGGCCTCCCAGGTGGTCAGGGAAGGCTTTTCGATTTTGAGCATGGGGGAACGTAATGATGGACTGTTGTGATTGTGCATCTTGTTTATCAACTTAACAAACTGGGGAAGGACCCTCAGCTGAGAAATTAACTCTATCATGTTGGCCTCTAGGAATGCTTTGGGTTCATTTTCTTGATTGCTAATTGATATAGGAAGGCATCCCACTGAGGGCAGTGCCATCCCTAGGCAGATGGGCCTGGACTATACAAGAAAGGCAAATGAACATGACCCTGGGAGCAAGCTAGAAAGCAGCATTCCTTTGTGGTTTCTGCTCCTGGGTCCTGTCTTGAGTTTCTTCTGACATGATTCCCTTCAGGTGTAGACCATAACCTGTGAGATGAAATAAATCCTTTTCTCTCCAAGTTGCTTTTCGTTATGGTGTTTATCACAGCAATGGGAATCAAACTGGGGAAACTATCTTCTCTACTTCTCCTCCTGAATTCCTAGACTAGTTCCTGAAGAGATGGACAGAAAGGTTGCCTTTTGTTTCATCCCCAACCTCTGGAGTGGTACTTTTTTGCAAAAAGACTAGCTTTATCTCAAAGTTTCTGTCTAATAATTAAAAATATCAACTCTTATTTTAGAGCTGAGATTCATCTCTAATTGTTGCTTGCAAGTCTCCCATTTGAATTGATTTCTTTGAGTTGCCTTTTTTTTTTTCCAGCTGGTCACTTAAGAGTCTGTGAATGCCTCTGAGGCAGGGATAACACAGCACTGTCTTACACCCTATGCTGTTCCCCTTGCTTCTAGACCCAGAAATTGCTTGAATGATTACCAGGCTTGTCTGAAGTGAGAATCTTGGAGATAGAGAATGTAAGCAAAGAAATTAACAAGGAGACAGCCTACATCCTCTAGGGAAAGCAGAGGCAGAAAGACCTGATATCTGAGGTTTGTACTCTCCTTTGTCATAATTGTTCTAATGACATGGTAACAAGAAGCAGATGGCTGTTGTCTCCTGAAACCTCTAGAAAACAGATGGAATGAACATCAGAGATGAGCAACAACCTGCCGATGAGGGAGGAACCATAGGAGGGAGGGGACAAAGCTCTACCTGTAAGTAATTACAGGTTTTATCTAGCTGTAGCACACATCTGGGAGTCTACTGAGCCCAACGTGACCGACCGCTGAGTCCTTTGAGAGCATTTTGAACATAAAAACTAAAAAGAGGAAATAAAGCCAGGAGGCAGATGAGGTGGGGAACTAAGAAGAGTTGAATGGAGATGCGTAGACGGCTATGATTAGTGTGCAATGTGTAAATGTATGAAATGTTCAAAAATAAATGATTATTTGAAGAGAAAAGAAATGCCGTCTCTAGGACTAGAACCAGAGACATGCCTCTACAGCTAAAAATGGCTCCTTCCTGCAGCCTGACCCACATGTCTTAGTTAGGATCATCATTGCTGTGATGAAACATAATGACCAAAGCAACTTGGAGAGGAGAAGGTTCATTTGGATTGCACCTCCACATCACTGTTCATCATCAAAGGAAGTCAGGCCAGAAACCCAATCAGGGCAGGAACCTGGAGGCAGGAGCTGATGCGGAGGCCATAGAGTAGTGCTTAATGGCTTGCTCTCCATGGTTTGCTCAGTTTTCTTTTTTATAGAATCTGGAACCACCAGGCCAGGGATGGAATGATTTCTAATGGGATGTGCCCTCTCCCCATCAATCACTAATTAAGGAAGTGTATAGTGTGTAGTGTATTGAGGCATTTTCTCGATTGAGATTCTCTCCTTTCAGTTGTTTCTAGCTATGTAAAGCTGACATAAAATTATCAAGGGTACTCTGAAGTCTAAGAAACCGGTGCTTTCTTGAATAATGAATCATGAGCAAGAAAGATGGTGAGTAAAACATGAAATCTATACAGTGGTGTTTAAGCTTTGCACAATACCTAAGGAAATATTGGGCCGAATATTCTTAGGATGGATTCTCCTGGGATAGGGCCAGGGTTCTCTGTCGTCGTCTCCACTCTCTCGCTGGTTTACGGTATCCATTCCTGAGTGTTCCATGCTTTGTGATCTCCATGGATGCTTGAAGTGTCTGACTAAAACAAACCAAATGTCTGGTGATTTCTAGAGTGTGTCAGGAATGCACAGGTCAGCAGCAAATCCTTCAAGTAATCTGAGAAGAGATGGCCCAGGGACCTGAACAGACATTTTCCCAAACAAGACATCCAAATAGTCAACAGATACATGAAAATATGCTTAATATCATCAGTTACCAGGAAAATGTAAATCAAAACCATTCTGAAATATTTTCTCATCTCTCTTAGGTAGGTAAGAACTGAAAGTCTGGTCCTGTCAACATTTCACTATGATTAGGAGAGGCTCCCCTGAGATACTTATTCTTCCCCAGAAGGGACTATTGGCAATTAATGCTTGCTGGTGAAGGATATTGACAATTAACAGCTATTAATGAAGGAAGTGCCATTTTCTTCAGTTACCAAAAGCCACTGATCTATTATGGTTACCAGTAAGTAACCTTTCACCCATGTGCAGAAACACTAATAAAAAATATGCAGCTTGGTCTTCATGTGGGGCCCCTGACATGTGGAGTAGGGGCTGTCTCAATGTCTGCTCCCTGCCATTGGATCTCCTTCCTCCTACCTGGACTTCCTGGTTGGGCCTCAGTGGGATAGTATGTGCCTAGGCCTGCTGGGACTAGGTTCCCCAGGCCGGAACACTAATCAGAAGAAGGGGCAACAGAGAAGGAGGTAATGGTAGAGGGGTTTGTAAGGGTGGGGTTTGGAGGAGAGGAGAGAGGGGACTGTGATCGAGATGAGGAATGGATAAAAAAAATAAAGTTTGACGGGGTGGGGAAGAGGGGAGCTAATTAAACACTAAACTCAGGTCTCACACAGGAAGACATGAAGGCAGGGTGGAGACTTGTTGAGAAGTGCTTCGATGGGAGAGAGAGGGAAATGTGATAGGGGAATGGAGGGTTGAAACTAACAAATTCCTTGTATAAATATATGAAACTCAGAATTTAAAAAAAATATTAGAGATTATAAGGATACAGAGAAAAGAGATTCAACATATACTGTTGGTGGGTATGTTAACCAGCAAGATATATGGTAAACAATTCCAGGGTCTCTCTCTATATGCCTACCATATTATACAACAATCTGATAACAGAGTGATAGCCGCCAGGAGTGGGGTGAGATGAGGATGTTGATTAAAGACTAGAAACATTTAGTCATAAGATAACAAGGTCTGGAGATCTAGTGCACTTTGTGATGCCTGGAGTTGATAGTATTGTGCCATTTACTTGAAATTGCAAGAGGCTCCATACTAAGTGGTAGGGTAACATAAAATGAGGTGATAGATGTTTTAATTAACTCGATTGTGGTAGTCATTTCACAACATAGATGTACCTATGCGCAGAACACTTTCAATGCTTACAATTTTGTCAGTTATACCTCAGTAATCATTAGGAGGCAGGAATGTGTGTGCTTAATGTCTACTGCAGACAGCTGAAACTCAGCATGCCCAGAGTGAAATCACGGACTTCACAAGAACAGGGCTCCTCTTATATTCTTCTCCTATTCCATGGAACAGCCAGACTCACCGCTGTTTAGTTTTAGGGGGAGATTTCCCTGTACCCATTTTTCCAGCCACATTCCATAGTAGGTACAAATATATTTTCACTTGCTCTTCTTTCCACATTGACAGCGCATGCCTGCCTCAGCCATTACAACTGACCTCTTGTTAACCATAGTCTTTTTTTAAAAAAAGATTTGTTTATTTTATATATGTGAGTACACTGTTGCTGCCTTCAGGCACACCAGAAGAGGGTATCAAAACCCATTACAGATGGTTGTGAGCCACCATGTGATTGCTGGGATTTGAACTCAGGACCTCTGGAAGAGCAGTCAGTGCTCTTACCCGCTGAGTCATCTCTCCAGCCTGTTAACCATAGCCTTGATGTCATTTCTCATAAAGTCTGTTTCCCATAGAAAAGCCATCAAGATTTCTCACATATATTAACAAGATCAAATACCTCCCCAACTTAAAGCCTTCCAGGGACTTCCCATTGCATTTGATGGGGGGGGGGAAATCCCTGCAAATTGTGACATATTTATTGATGGAAGTTTGTCATTCCCAGAGATGAAGCTGTGCAGGTGTAGGGGAACTAAACAGATAGTTTGGAAAGAGTGATATCAGGAACTGCTTTGTCAGCCAGGCAATTAATGAGTGCATTCATTTTCAAGCATGTTGGGCAGCTGACCTACTTACAATTCAGTGTATGCAGAGAGCCTAAGGCTCGGAAAGACTATGAGGCCTGGGCCTCTTGGGCCAACTCTACAGGGTCATTATACTTCGCAGCTCTCCAGACTCAGAGGAGATCTTTCAGATTTCACACTCCTTTTCTGTTCTACTTCCTCCCCTTTCCATAAGGACTGATTCCTAAAAGTCCTTTCTCCTGAGCCACCTTCACAAGAATTAAGGATGTACACTTGATAGTTTTTACATTTTTATGTATTTTAATTTTCCTTTTGCTGAGAATGGGATGTGGAGCTTTGTCCAATGGTAGACAAGTGCTCTTTCACCTATTACTGGCTATGCCTCCTAGCTCTTGAGTCACATTTTTGCTTGCTTGCTTGCTTGCTTCCTTCCTTCCTTCCTTCCTCCCTTCCTTCCTTATCTCTTTCCTGCCTGCTGTCCATCCATCCTTCTATCTGTCTGTTTATTTAGAAAAGGTCTCACTGTGTAAATAAAGATGGCCTCAAATTTGCTATGCAGCCCAAGAAGTCCTCAAGCTTTTTTCCTGCCTCCCAAATGCTAGGATGCTTTTGTCAACATGCCCAATGAATGTCCATTTCAGAGTCTCTTTCTTGGGCAACTCATCTTAAGATATCCTCTTGGCCTGAATGTGCAAGACAATGGATTGATGATACCAGACTTTTGTGAGCCCTTGAGAGAGGGGTCATGGTGTGAAGGATATGGTCACAGGAGAAGGAATTTGGTGATGGCTACAGGGAGCGAGAAGATTCCAGCCTCTCTGCTGTCTGAACGGCCTTCCTGCTGTTTGGCTTCAGCCAACCCTCAACTAAAATCTGGAGAGTAGGCGAGTACAGTCAGGCAGCCCCCAAAGGGCTACTTCATACAGCAGACTGCTGACTGGAGATGGTGGGGTGTTAGTTAATCTAGAGGCATAAAGGCAGAAAACCAAGCTCAGGTGAAGGCTGTTGTTGGTGCCCCTCCCTAGATGAGAAAAGGAGAGAAGAGGTGACATGAGACATGTGTTCAAACAGCCTCTAAGAGGCAGAGGCAGAAATGAGATGTTGGAGCTAGAGCAATGGCTCAGAGGTGAGGAGCTATCCTTGCAGAGGACCTTAGTTTAGTTCCTAGAATCCAATTTTAGTAGCTGACAAATGCCTGTCCCTCCAGCTCTAAGCAATCTGAAACCTTTTTGTACCTCCTCAGGTAACTTCATGCATATGTGTGAGCACAAGTATATGCATGTGCACGCACACACACACTCGAGCACACACTAGAACACACACACACACACACACACACACACACACCTCAGAAATCAAAACATACATCTTAAAAATAAGTTGGTTTATCTCTGGAGGGGTATGGGTGTGGATATCAAGGCTTGTGCTTGTAAAATCATTTCATGTCTGCTGTTTTCCTTTTATACATCTCTGAGTACCTGGGTTAGAACTTCTGGTTCCTTCTTTGCTGTCTCACTCCTTTATCAAAAGTTCAAGAGAGGTTGTACCTGTTAAGCATCTCTGAGGTTTTTCTAGTGTCTACAGGGCTGTGAATAATCATAGTGGATTTCATATTTCAATAGGATCTGAGAGCCCACGGGAAGAAATAGCAGTTGAATGAGCGCTGTCACCATATCCTTGCCGTGTCTGTCCATGTCCACAGCTCTGGGTGAATCTTGTTTAATTCACTAACAGCTTCGTTTTCAGAAATAAAATATGAAGCTGTTGTTTGATCTGTGAAATTCTAATTATTTGAAATGTCAGATGTGAACTCCCAGCGTAGGATCTTCCCCTGGGTGCTGAAGCTTCTGATTCGGAAAAGTTTGTCACTGAAAGCGAGGCACGATAAGTATTGACAGAGGAACTGTGAACATTGTCCTTGCTCATGGCTGCTTATCGATCTGCCCTGCTGTACTTACATACTCAGCCCGAGCCTTCCAGCCATATTCCTTTCGTTGAAGTTGGCCTCGCACAGACAGCACAACCTAAGGAGATCTCTGCTCGCTCTTCTTTGAGGGTGGGGAGTCTCAGCTGAGCTTAAGTTAGGATACAGGAAGTGAGGCTTTCTCTAACAGCATATGGAAAAAATCATAGTGGATATTTTAGTACTTTTTTGGTTTTTTTTGTTTTTGTTTTTGTTTTTCCCCCTTTTGAGGAGTCAGTGCCACAGCTATGAATTTCATGAAGGGCCACTAGTGATTAAAAACAAGCAAAGGAGCATTTTGTTTCTCGTGAGTCCTAGTCCACCAAGCTGACAATCAGAATAAAGCATCACACAGGGTAAGCACCATCAATCTAAGCCATCTCCCAGCTTGTCAAGAATCTTAATTTATATTTTCCCTGTCTTGATCTATAGTTTTTGTGACCAGTTGGTCTGTGACAACAATTTTATTATGGCTCTAAGAGAAATCGTGGCTTTTAAGCTTATTCTTCCAGAACGCCAGCATAGGACCTGAAATCCTGTGTTGTGTTTTAATTTTTCATGTTTGTATTGTGCTGTATATATATGTATATGTGTATGTGTGTGTGTGTGTGTGTGTGTGCGCACACGTGTGCGTATGCGTATGCATATGTGTATGTATATGTATATTTTGATGTTGATGTTGATGTAGATGATGTAGATGATGTATATGCATATGATATATATGTATAGATGTATATGTATATGATGTATATGGTGCATATGTATATGTGTATGTGTGTATATGTATATATATATTTATGTACATAGGCACATTTATGTGTGTCTGTACATGTATGAATTTGTGTATAAAGGTCAAAGGTTGATATCAGTTGTCTTCTACCAATCTCTACCTTATACATTGAGTCAGGATCTCTCACTTGCCCTGAATCACTGACTCAATTAGACTAATAAAAGCTAGCTTGCTCCAAGAATCCCTTGTGCCTGCCTCCCGAGCACTAAGATTACAGGCAGGCTACCATAATAGTCCGACATTGATATGGGTGCTGAGGATCTGAACTCTGGCTACCATGCTTACATAACAAGTGCATTACCCACAGATCCATTGCCCAGTTTCAGTTCATGATGAATGGATAATGCCAAAATTAATTGTGTGTCTATGATTGGTAGCAGTGTGTGTGTTTATTTCTATTGCTTGGGAAATTAGCTAACATTGATTGAAGAATATCATATAATACATAATAGATTCTGTTTACACAGGGTTTGTCTAAAATGTATGGAATCAAGTTCCACAGGAAAGGACCATCTCATGAGACGTGTTTAATGTCTCACTCATCCAAAGCATGGATATGGGCTAAATGTCATTCTTATACATTTTTTTCTTTGCTATGAGTGAATTGTGTATATGTTAAGTTCTCTTCCAAGTACCAAGGATTCAAGAGTTATGTGTTGATAGAAAGATAAAGAAAATGGGTGCAGCTGAGGTGTGAAATGGGGGTTATATATTATCACATGTCATTGTATGCATGTATGACATTCTCAAGAATAAAGAAAAATCTTAAATTAAAAAAAACAAAACAAAACAGAAATGAGGCAGCAAGGTGTGGTGACCTGTTCTTGTAATCACAGTACTAAGGGAGAAAGAGCAGGAAGATCTGATGTTCAGAGATAGCCTGGACTGCATAGTAAGTCTCTTCTCTCAAAGTAAAGAAGGGGGGTGGAGAGAGAAGAGAGTTTACTATTCCGTGAGATTACTTCATTTATTTTATGTCTCTCAAGCTAGGATATATGTTCTGCAAGAGCAGAGGCTCTGTTTTGTTTACTGCTATATGCTGAGCATAACAGGTACTCAATAAATGATTTTGAGTGGCTGGGTAAGTGAGGGAGCAGTTGCACGCCGGGGGCTGTGCTCTGCAGCGACAGAGATGCCGTCTCTACCCCGTGTCTCCTAGCGCATCTGACAATCCTAAGGGAAAAGTTTTGACAATGTGGTTCAGGCTACCACTTCTGGAGGGGCCTGCAAAGCACACTGAACGAAGCCCAGAGGGTACAGTGTTATGATGGGTAAAAGGAGACTTCATTGCTTTCCTCTGCCTCGGCTGAACTCTTCCTGAGGCAAAATTCCTAAGCCCATTACTTTGGCCATTTTACGAGTCATCAGAGGGTCTATGGTCGATCTTGGTTGTCAGAAAACTAAACAAATGCGATCCCCTAATTATCTTTTGCATAGTAACTGCACCCAGCACTGAGCAGAGCCGACCATTGTGCCTGCCAGACAGTGACTTAGGAAAGGATCGAGCCAGCATTGGAAAGGGGTAAATTTTGTTTAGGCATTTGGAAGAAATGGCTTTGCTAGATAAATTAGGCAGGAGAACTATCTGATTAGTGCTCACAAAGAGGACCATTTGAAGCATGAAATGATAAACACTGAGAAAAACAGAGTAAGACCTCGCAGCAGAAGAAAAGGTCATTCGTACTGTTACCACTCTGGGAGAACGGGACCCTTAGTGTCATACACAAATATACAGAAAGAGTGTAAAATGTCTCTTAAAACTAGTAAGAGGTATCTTGCACTTTGAAGTTTTAATTAAATTCAATTAGAATACATGTGTTTAAGTCTATAAAGTGTGCTGATCTTCAGTGCATGGCTCAACTAATCTTTATCTGTGTAAGCACCACTAGGAACAGGCTGTAAACTTTCCCCAGCATCCTGGAAAAGTTTCTGTTTGTCTCTTCCCACCTTACATCTCCTGAGAGTATCCATACACTTGACTTTTGTCCCTACAGAGTTGTTTTGTCAAATTTGAAACATTCCATGCATTAGTCAATACATATTTTAAAAATCTAGTTCTTATTTGTAACGTGTACATGAGTGCACATGGAGATCAGAGGATAAACTTAGGCACTAGCATCTCCATTTTTCTTTCATTTTCTGTTCTTCTAAGGTGAGTTATGGGCGTTGACCTTGGATCCATGTGTTTTCAAGGCAAGCACTTTACCCACTGAGCTGGTTCTCTAGCTCTGAACACAGTGCGTTTTGCTCATCTCAGTTGCTGTGGCATTTAATCACAATTGTATATCTGTCAGACTTGATCTTTTTTAATATCTATGTCTCAAAATATGCTTGGATATTTTCTGGCCATTTATAGGCAGAGCCGAAGGCTGGAGTTTAGAGTTAAGTGGACTCTAAACTTAACCCCAGTCTGAAAAATATATAAAAATATATTCTTATTCTTATTAGCCTTTACATTAGACATCCCCCAAAGTCCTAAGGTCTGACAAACTTAAACAATGTGCCAAACCTGCATAAACAAAAAATGGTCTACTACAGTATGGACAGTAATGTCCCCTCGTAATGTGTGATGAGCATTAACTACTAGTCATAAGTGGTGGTACACAATGGGTAGAGTTGAGGCATACTTTTCTCCTTTGTATTATTTTTAATTGTGTGTGAGTATGTGTGTCTGCATGTGGGTACATGCTGTGTGCACAGGAGCCCAAGGCAGCCAGAGACATTTGATCTCCTGGAGCTAGAGTTACAGATGTTGTGAGCTGCCTGATACGGGTGATGGAACTCTTGACTCTCCTGCTGTGCCTCTGAGTGCTGGAGTAAGGGATGATTATCATCTTGACAGGACAAAATTTCCCTTTTCTCCTCATGCTTGATATCAGGGAAAACGTTTTTCCGCATCTTTCATTAACATGACTTCCTAAACTCTATCTTGGAGCAACAGGGGGTGTTCTGTGTCGTCACTGGCCCAAGCCAGTCTATAACAGGGCAAATGTTTCTCCATCTTGTCTCAGTTGAAGCCATCTTTGGTTTGTACCCCCATGCCATGTAAAGTCCCATAGAAAAGCACCCAACCCTGTTCTAGAAACACGGGGTCGAATGCCCCAGCTAACTTCATATTCTTGGCTCTTATTAAAGCGTTTGCTTGCTTCCCCTTGTAACTACCAACCATGATGCAATTTTCCTGTGTTCTTTGTCTTTAAACCTCCCTGTAATATGCATTCAGAGCTGATTGCTAAGTGTTTTTCTCCAGGCAGTCTCTGGCAAACTTAATATAGTCTCTATTTGAACTGTGGTTGCTGAATGGTCTTTGAGTCTTTACTCTGTAACAAGTCCCTACTTTATTCAGAGTTTGGCATCAGAGAAGGAAGGTCTGAAGCCATCAAAGAAGTTGGCAACAAGAAGATATTATCTGATACGTTGCACAAGCAAATGGAAGTGGTTCTTTTGAAAGTGTGTGTGTATACCTTTCCCCCAGCCGGAATGTTTAGAATAGAAGAACACTTTTCTTTACCAGACTCCATATTGTTTGAGAAAACTTTATGAGCTCTGATCATGCAGGCAAGGCTAATTTTGTCACCCAGTCAAATCTCTACCTGTGAGGGAAAAAAATTAGCCTACGCTTAAAAGCTCTTGGTGAATAAAATTAATTGCATCAACTAAATAAAATGTGTTCTGTCCAATACATATAGATGTTGTGTCAACAAGACAAATGGACTCAGTAGTTTAAGTATCTCTGTGGATAAAATGCATAATAATGTAATTACTTTGCCAACAAAATGCTAACTTGCTTTAATCATTCCGTTCACAACATAATGTAAGGTGATTTAGTGGGTGAAATGAATCCACTTACAAATTGTTTTATGGTCATAATGCAGCCCTTTGGTGGAATGTGAATTGATGATAATAATTTTATGGGCAAATGATTTTTCAATTAAAATGTCTTTTCACAGACAAAATGGGAGTGTTACAAATGGCTCCCAATAACCGCATGCCAAGGAACAGGCAGAAAGGGCTGTCACCCACATTAACTAATGACACAACGTAAAAGGCTCCAACACTCAGAAGGTGATTCATTTTCATAAAATTTGTAATTTTCTTCCCTCCTACTTGAGAAGTATTTGTTTCCTGCATTCACTGGCTTAATAACATAAATTAAGCCCAGTGACCAACCCACCAATCGCCAAGCTGCTGTGGTGCTCCCACATGTTAATTGACTATGGTCACATTGTTTACTAATAATCATTTAAACGAGGACAGTTTTCCTGATATCCAATAAGGGTGATGTTATCTGTGGTTCAGCAATGGCTAATGAGACTTTGACTCCTCCTCCACTGGGTTAGTCTGTACTCTCTGCAGTTTTCTCCATGGCTTTGTCATGGGTCTGAAGGGTCTCCTTGTGTGCTCTTGTCCATCTTTGTCCCGTTCAGTTCAGGAGTAATGGAGGAGGCTCGGGAGATGAGTCAGTAGTTTCATGTACTGCTTCTCCAGAGGATCTGAGTTGCATTCCCAGAACCCATGTCAGGTGGCTTGTAACTACCTGTAAGTTTCAGTGGTGGCTTGAATATGCTTGGCCCAGGGAGTGACACTATTAGGAGGTGTGGCCTTGTTTGTGTATGTGTGGCTTTATTGGAGGGAGTGTGTCACTGCTGGCATGGGTTTAAAACCCTCCTCCTAGCCACTTGGAAGCCAGTCTTCGTCTGCCTTTGGATCAAGATATAGAACTTTCATCATCTCCTTCGGCCATGCCATGCCTGATGGGATGCTGACACCCTTCCCACCTTGATATTAATGGCCTGAACCACTGAACCTGTATGCAAGCCCCTAATAAGTATTGTGCCCTATAAGACTTGTCTAAGTCATTTTATCTCATCACAGCAATGAAACCTTAACCAAGACAGTATACTCTGACACTTATGGCCTCTGTGGGCACCCGTACTCACATGCACATATATATGTACACAGTTAAAAATAATACAAATGTATCTTAAAGAAAAAGAAAGAAAACAGTTGTTATCATTTCATGGTTGTGCTCCTGTGAATTTGCCCCTTTCTTTGTCTTACTGTGACATCTGATGTAAATCATTAAGAGAATGGTGTGGTTTGAGTGAGAAATACCCCCCAAAGGCTCACAGATTTGAAGAGTTGGCCATCAGCTAGTGGTGCTGTTTGGGAAGGCCGTGGAAACTTTAAGAGGTGGAATCTTGCTAGAGGAAGCACATCATTGTATGGGGGAGTTGGGTTTTTAGCCTGGTGCATCCTTCTCCCTGTGTGTGTGTCTCTCTCTCTCTGTGTGTGTGTGTGTGTGTGTGTGTGTGTCGTAAACACTATGCTGTATCACAGCCAGGCTGTCTTCATGTGCTTGCTATCATGCTTTATTTGTTGCAATATAAAACTGTCAAACATTTTCTCTGCTAAGTTGCTTTCTTTTGGAGTATTTTATCACAACAGAGACTTCTGATACAGATATTAGTACCAGGGGTGATTGGGTTTGTTTGTTTGTTTTAGACATGTGGAAGGCTTTGGAACTTTGGACTAGAAAAGCTGCTGAGACATGTGTGCAGAGCTTAGTGAGTCCTTGGGAAACAGAAGAGCTTCGTGTAGCATGGATAGAAGAAACCTGGCTCATGAAGTTTTAGAGGGGATCGGGGACTTTAATAGCAACTAGAATAGAGGCTATGTCTGTGACTTTTTTTTTTTAAAGCAAAGGATGTAGCTTCTGGCCATATCCCAAGAATTTGTTGGAGGCTGTATTAAAAAGTAAAAGACTAATTTCTTTGGTGAAAAACATTTCAAGACAGCATAACACTAAGTCTGTAGAACATTTATTTCTGGTGACTACTGTGATGGTTTGAATAGGAATGACCCCCATAGATGTATATATTTGAATGACTGTTTATTATGGAGTAGTATGGCCTTATTGGAATGGTTGTAGTCTTGCTAGAGTAGTTGTGACCTTGTTGGAGGAAGTATGTTATATGGAGTACACTTAGAGGTTTCTAAGGTCTGAGACAGTTCCAGAGGCTTTCTCTCTCCCTGTTGCCTGTGGATCAGGATATAGAACTCTCAGCACCTTCTCCAGCACCATATCTGCCTGTGTGCTGCCGTGCTTCCCACGATACTGATAATAAACTAAACCTCTGAACTATAATCCCCAATTAAATGCATTCCTCTATTGTCAGAGTCTTTGCATCTCTTTATAGAAATAGAACATTATGTGAGTCTACAATGAAAATGAACAGTAAGCAACGCAGAAGAAAATAACAGATACTCAACTCAGAGAGGGAAAGATCACTCAGAAGTTAAAGTTGCAGTATCCTGTGATTTAAAAAAAAGAGGCTGTAATTACCACAAAGATGAGTACAATTACAGAGCAGCCTCTTGCTCTCTACCAGAACAGTAAAACAGGGCCCCCAAGGGCCATAAAGTAAAGACCCCACAAAGGGTTTCCTGCTTCTGGAATGCAAATACCTAGGTAAGTTTGTCACCAGCTTCTGCATACAGAAGTTGTGGTAACTATGGCCCAAAGGGGCAAGGGTCCATCACAGGCTGCCAGCTGGACTAGCAGTATTGTCCCTTATGTACTTTTTCTTGAGACATAAAGAAATGCAAGATCGATGGGGCCATAGAATCTTTCTCTACAGTTCCAGAGAACAACTGAGGCCAGGTAATATAATTGAGTGATTCTGGCAAAATTCTCTTTTGAAATACTCCTTTGGGGGAGTCATAAATGTTTTAGCTTAATTTTTTTGTTTGTTTAAGAATGAGAGAAATAACTTATATATATATATATATATATATATATATATATATATATATATATACATACATACACACAAAACTTAACATTTTCATTGGTCTCCGTGTGTGAGGCCCCTTAGTGTGCCTGTGGAGGTCAGAGGACAACTTGGAGGAATGTCTTTTCTCCCCCCAGTAACACTGCTTATTGGCAGAAATAGGGAAGTTTTAATGTTAAATCACTGATCATCTTTGATCGAGAGAAAATGAAAACCAACCTCATGCATATTACAGCCGAGGTTTCAACCCTGTCTGTCAAACCCAGTAACTGCTGGGGTTTGAACTCTGGTTGGCTTTATTGTAAGCTTCTTCACAGACTGAGCCATCTCACTGGCCAACATAGTATTATTTTAAAGCACCTTCAAAAAAGAAAGGATTAATCTTGATCATTGCTGAATTTACAAGTACATTTCAGAGATGATGAAAAAAAAAAGTCCAGATATAGGACATGATTTCCTGATTAAGCAGAAAAGGGGGAACAAATAGGTTACAGAAACCTGAAGTTCTGTTTCTGCAGAATCGTCTCAATGTCACTCAGCTTGGAAGAGAAGGCTGGGCTGTCAGGCTCTGGGCTGTGATTAGAGTTTAGTGCAGGGATCTGGCTGTCAAGTGCTCAGAGGAACTCAGAGCATGATTCAAACTGAAAGGCTAACCAGCCCACAGAACCTATTAAAAAGCCAGTGACAGCACAGGCAGCTAGAGCCTCCTCCATCAGTCTTCCTTCCAGAGCCCCGTGGCCTGCATCACTGCAAAGACTCCCCTTGGCCTCAGAATCAGTATTTCAAAAAGGGAAGATTTTACAGGGTAAAACAAAGTGTGAAACTGTAGCCTGTAGGGATGGCCCCAGTGGTAACATTGAGCTCCCAACTTTAGGCTCATGGGATGGGCATAGGGTGGTGGTATGTATGTGAAGGTGAGTTCTGTATGCTCTCATTCGTAGGGGGTGTCCTGTATAGTTTTTTTTTTCAACTTGACAAAAATTAAGAGTTGTTTGCAAGGAGGAACCACAGCAGAGAAACTGTGTCCATCAGACTGACTGTAGGTGAGTCTTTTGGACATTTTCTTGTTTAATAATTGATGTAGAAGGACCCAATATGATGTGGGTGGTACTATTTCTTGGAAGGTGGTCCTGGGATGTATTAGAAAGCAGGCCATGCAAACCGTGGGGGAGCAAGCCAGTAAGCAGTATTTCTCTGTTGTTTCTGCTTCAGTTCCTGTCTCCAGGTTTCTGCCTTGTCTTCCTAGATGATGGACTATGGTGTGGAACTGTAGCCTGAAAGAAACCCTTTGTTTCCCAGTTGCTTTTGGTCATGGTGTTTATCACACCAACAGAACCCTAAGACAGACAGGTTTGAAACCTCACAAATAATCCTCATATGAGGTTGTTTGGGTTTTCTCTGGATAAAAGATGATCAACAATTTAACATTAAAATCTCCCTATTTCTGCTAGGTGTGGTGGCACATGCCTTTAACTCTAGTTCTCAGGAGGTAGAAACGGGCAGATCTCTGTGAGTTCCAGGCTAGCCTGGTTCCAAGATAGACCTGTCTCCATAGTGAGGTTCCATCTCAAAATTAAATTAATTAAAATTTTCTATTTGCTATTTGTGCTGATAGTTTATGTTATATAAGAAGTATGTGGGTTTCATTTTATTTATTTTGTAAACATTTTGTCAAGGACTTCTGTATGCTATGCAAAGACACTGCCGATGAGCTATATAGTCCCACCTCCAAGAACAGCTCTAACTACTCAATTCATATATTTCCTTTTTTACACAAGTTAGGCAGAAGTTACTAAACCCTTCTGACCCACTGAAGGCAGCTGCTAGGCGTGTCCTATTCTGAAGAGTTCCAGCTGGCATTGAAGCTTACTTACCAAGTGCTAAGATCGATTGCTCATGCCTGCTGCGGGTGAAGGAATGGCCACCGAGGAACCACAAACATTTGCCATTTCGACTTCTGACAGGCACCAGCTGTGGGCTGCACCTGTTGTACAGGGGCGTTGTCTTCAGCTAGAACATGACTGCTTGCTTGCTAGATTTCAAAGTAGCCAAAACTTTGCATAAAAGTCCAGATTTCCAGCCTCTGTGGAGATTGTATCCACCTGGCCTGATAAGTGCAGCTGGTAATCGTAAGGAGCAAAGTTTCCATCAGACAAGACACACGCTTCCCACTTCACCTTGGTGTCCTGCTCCCCAATATGTTCAAAGATCTGTAATGGGCAAGTCCCAGTAAGAACTTGGGTTGTGACTCAGGTCTGTGTGCATCCTATGCCTTTCTGTGTGTTCATGGTCCTCCAGGAGAAACAGCATGATTGGTCCAGAGGGCACTATTCTGGGAAGGGGGAGTCAGCCTTCCTGTTTACTGCTGTGTGACTTGCAGAAAGTCAGTTCAACCCTCCCCCTACCTGAATTCTTCAGCTCTGAAATGAGGGGAGGTATCCCCGAGGACCAGATGTGATGCTGGGTTCCAAGGAGTTGCCAGTGCAATGTGTAAGGTGACAGATTAATGATAGGAAAAGTCACAGAACCCATCAAATACATAAAAACGAAAACTGTGCCACAGCAACCTATTATTTTAGCAAATAAAGATGCCTTGAGTAAATCTCTCATTTCTGAAAAGACATTTGGTTCTGGGTAAGAGGAAGGAAGAGCTGTGAGCTGAGAAAAGTAGTGCACATTTGAAATTACAGCACTCAGGAAGCTGAGGCAGGAGAATGAATATGAGTTCAAGGCTAGCCTGGGTAACATTCCAACTTCCAGGCTAGCCAGGACTACAGAGTGAGATTCTGTTAATAAATGGTAAAAATGCTAAAATTAACAAGTGCCACCCTTGCCACGTGTGTTCCATCTACTAGGATAAATAAGATGATATTACTGTTTTTAGAGACTGAAATAGGTGAAAATAAACAGTTTTATGAGATTTCAACCGGAGAGAAAAAGATGGGAATAGAACGCTAAGAACTGATGAGGTAGTCTACAAAGAACCAGATGAGAGCAGGCCGCCTGGCCTATGCTGCACAGGTATGTGCAGAAACAAACAGCCTGTACCAGCCTGCCTACCACGAACCAAGTCACTGAGCACAGCACCTCAGTGGAGGCTGAGTGGGATGAGGTGTATCTGCGAGTCTCGAGATGGTGGGGCTGGAAGACACACACACACACACACACACACACACACACACACACACACACACATCAGCTCCTATGTGGATTATTCAGAGCAGCATAACATACACAGAAAAATTAAATTCCAGTTTCCATTTGCTCTTGAGATCTAGTCTTTTGGATCTGACAACTGGGAAGCAAGTTAGATGCGTTTTTATCATACAGTCTGAGATGTGGCTGCGACTTAATTTTTTTCATCTTGACTCTGATGAAAAAAAAATAAGTAAAACCAGCTCTTGTTCGTTTCTACCTCAGTGGCCAGGGCCCACTTTGATGGAGTCGTCATTTTCCCCTTCTCTTTATATTCCACTGGTGCTTGTCACCAGAGCTATAAGCATGGATGGCAATTTGTTAAAGCCTAAGAAAATGTCCTTAAATCCTTAAGGGCTTGTCATAGGAGAGAGAGTTTAGCTGCAGGATATGGGCCAAAATGTTGTGGAATCAATGAGGAGAATAAGCAAGGCCCAGCGTGCATTCTGAAGTGATGCTGATATTGCTCTGTGGTGGCGCTCTCTCTCCAGTTACACCTGTCTTGATGCTGCAAAGATGCTACTCACAGCATCTGGAGAAGGCTTTGAACAGCACCAATGCTGGCCAGGTTATATATTGGTTTCTTTTATGGATTGGCAGTGAATGTCCCCAAAGCTATAATTTCTATTTTAGCCTGAGGTCTTTTAAGATGCGGAGGTTTTCTTTGAAAACGGCAGGTGGGAATATCAGACAAAGCCAGACTGTCACTGGGAATGGGCTTCTTGTCAGCCAAAATAAGTGTGTAATGGGGATTCCAGTCAGTTTACCCCTTTTGGGTGGGGGTGGGGGCTTGGGGAGTTCGGGTCAGCGTTTCTCTATGTAGTTTTGGCTGTCCTGGAACGCACTTCATAGACCAGGCTGGCCTCGAACATAGATCTTCTTGCCTCTGCCTCCTGAGTGCCGCTTGCTTTTATTTTGTTGCATTTCTTTGTTTGGCAAAAATGTTACCAGTTGAAAGGGAAGAGTGTTGGTGCAAGGATCCCAAAGAAGGGTACATAGTTATTTCTAGGAAAGAATGCATGATCCAAGTCTTCAAGGTCTTCTAAAGGAAGCTCTGTGTATACCTGCCTGGCTGTTGGGCTGTTGGTCGGACAGTCTGAGTCTGGCCTCAGTGGGAGAAGATGTGCCTCACCTTGCAGAGGCTTGAAGTGCCAGGGTGGGGGGATACCCAGAGACCCCACCTGCTCTGAGGAGAAGGGTAGGGGATGGGGGAAGGAATGTGGGAATGGGTGACCAGCATGGGGGCAGTGAGCAGGGTATAGAATAAATAAGTGGTGAAAAAAGATAGGAAGGTCTGTGCCCCTGGTGCTGGCTGTGCCGTGCTTAGCTGCTGGCCTTTAGCTGGGCTACAGAGCAGCCTGCCTTCAGGTCTTCCGCCCTCTTAGGTTTCACCTCACAGCAAGGCAAAGCCCTAGCTTTGGGAGGTTGGGAAGCACTTTCATTCCTCTGATGCCTCTCAATTCATATCTCTTTGTTGTCTGGTTCAGTTTTAAAGCAGGCCATTACATCTACCAGAGCTGAAAACAAACCCGTCTGTCACATTTGATAGCAGTTTGAAATTAGTGGCGAATTGGATGTGAAATTAAGTGGTCGTGCGGACAAGCAGCCTGCACCAGCAGATCTTTCATGCAAAGCAATAGATGTTCAGGTGGATTTATTAGCTGGGCTGAGGCAATGCATCCCAGACCTAGGCATCACCGCTTGATGGAACGCTCATTTCCTATTTGTGTTTCCTTTTCTGCCGCAGTTTGTCAGCGTCTGCCTATTTTACAGTCAGGGGCTCCTTGAGGCATTTAACAAAGAGCTGCATTTTCTGCAGAACTTTTCCTGGAAGCAATACGATACAGAGGTCATAGTAACCCACTCTGCCCTCTGAAAGGGGGGTGGTGGTGGAGGCTATCTTTGAAGATCTTGCCACAGTACATCTTCTGAGTTGAACAAGTGATAATATGGGAAGTCTAATATTTTAGAAAGAAAAATATTCTTCAGCAGTATTCTTTGTATGTTTATTACTATGGTTTTTAATATCATGCTAGGTGAATTAACTTTGATAATACATTGTCAGAAAACCTGGGGAGTAGTGCTTGAAATAATCATTAAAATGTCAATGTTACTAATGGACAACATTACATAAATTAAATCTACAGAGAGGTTGTACTTGAGACCACGACAGAATGCCTGGAGCAGGGAACTAGCTCCCTGGGTGTGCCAGCTGGTTTTGTGTCAAATTGACACAAGCTAGAGCCATCAGAGAGGAAGGAGCCTCAGTTGGGGAAATGCCTCCATGAGATCTGGCGGTAAGGCATTTATCAATTAGTGATCAATTGAGGAGGGCCCAGCTATGATGGGTAATGCCATCTCTGGGCTGGTGGTCCTGGGCTCTACAAGAAAGCAAGCTAAGCAAGCCATGGGAAGCAATCCATTAACTAGCACCCCTCCATGGCCTCTGCATCAGCTCCTGACTCCAGGTTCCTGCCCTGTTTGAGTTCCTGTCTTGACTTCCTTCAATTAATGAACAGCAATGTAGAAGTGTAAGCCAAATGAACCCGATCCTTCCCAACTTGCCTGCTCATCTTGCTTTCTTATAGAACCCAGGACCACTAGCCCAGAGATGGTATTACCTATGATGGACTGGGCCCTCCCCAATTGGTCTTGGTGTTTTGTTTCAGCAATGGAAACCCTAACTATAATACTGGGTCTTAAAGTAACATTATCTGGTGTGTGTGTGTGTGTGTGTGTGTGTGTGTGTGTGCATGTGCGTGTATATATTTGTTTGTATGTGGCAAGGAGGAACAGATATTTCTGAAGATATAGGTGCAGAGCATCTTCCTACCGTATCTATCTGAAGTTTCTGACATACTTGGGAATGCAGTGCTTTTTCTCTTCTCTTATGGTCATTTCAGAAGTTCTGGACCAGAGCAGTTTTCTTAAAGTCTATTCTGGCACCCTTACTGGAGAAGGGAAAGCAATCAAAGCAATCATTGAGGGAAACTTGTAGAATATCTCAGACATAACTAGGAGTCAATTCAGGTAAGGAGGACCTGGCTTGTGAAGAGGCAAAGGAGACTTGAGGAAGCGGGAGAGGTCAGATTCCGCTAGCAGGACCCAAGGCTAGCACAGGGCCAGGCACATGGTCTAATTCAGACCATGAATAAAGCAGTCAATGAGGCTCTATCTTCCCAAGAGCATCACAACAATGTGTGATAAAAGCATACCTGGTATCGCCTGGAAGTTCTTTGGGGCCAGATGCTAAGTTTCATAACTGACATCAATTATCTGGTTTAACAGTTACACACACCAAATCTATAAATTAAATGTGAATCTCTTTTTTTTTTCTTCTCCAAGAAATGGAAGCCTGGGGAGGGTCATCATTTGCCTGAGGGTCCCAAGGCTGTTATGCTAGACTTGGATGCCAGTGGTCATAGTCCTAACATCATACCCTAGTGTGATGTCCTTAAGACCCTATCAGGTTTTTCAGTCCACAGTGATTTACAAATTCTTTCTGTACGCTGGACGGAGTAGAATCATGTCTGACCCAGTGGCTGCTGGCATGATGCCTAGAACACAGCAGACATTCATTCATCTTTGTTGGATGGTAATGGAAAAATGGAGAATCTCTGGTCTATACTGAAACCTCTTTGTGGATGCGGATGTGCCCATAATCCTGGCCCTCTGCCTTATTGCTGGGACGGACCTCTTTGTGGTGAACAGCCTTGATGTAACTGTTGGCCAGGGATAGATTCAGATATGATTTAAGTGTGCCATCCCTAAGTACTTTACTGCGTTGTACTGTACTTAAGCATATACTCCCAAGTACTGTACTGGAGGTTTGGTCCACACTCTGGCAGTGCTGAGAGATGGGGGTCATGTATAATGCTAGCCCACCCACATACCATGAGAAGATGGGCAGCACCAATTGTGCATAGGGGTTGATTGATAAAAAAAAAGAAGACGTAAAGTTGGGAAGGAGTTAGGATGGGTGGAGTACCAGGGCAAAGTTGAAGGACACAGTGGTCAATGGACATGATCAAACTATATTGTTTAAATTATGAACATTTCAAAGAACAAAAATATTATTAAACAAGAAAATTAACTTGGGCCTAGTGAGAAGTGGTTAGGTCATTGGAGGATTACCCTAGGGGATGATTTAATGTTGTTTTGAGACTGAATTGCTATAAAAATATCTCTGAATCCCTCTGCTTCTTGTCATGTGATCGCTTCTGTACCCCCATTATGGTACTATCAATGAAGAGGCGTTATAAGATGGCACTATTGGGTCTTAGACTCTAAGCCTCAAAATTGATAAGCTAAATAAACCACCTTTATTTAGTCCTCAGTGCTGGGTGTGTTTTGTTATAGAAGAAGAAAGCTAACTATGATCATTGACTATAGCTCATGCTTGAGACCCTTTAGAGGGGTCATCATAGTAGTGTTGGAGTGGTAGATATTGTCCCTCTGTTTTCTTCTCACAGATGATGTATGTTGTATAACTCATACACTAGTGCACCCACATGATCAGATAGACTTCCTAAGGAAATCACTTGAAGACTCCTCATTTTAGGCTTTACTTTTGGGGAAATAAGACACCCTAGGGTGTAATACAAATCTATTGGTGGATTGAACCCCAGAGTTTTTACCCTCTTTACAACATACAGTATTTTTTTTTTTAACTTTTGCTGGGATCAACTGTAATAATTTTTATTGACTACATACAATGAAGGTAAGATTGATATCTAAATTCAAATCTCCCTGATTTTGTCAGTCAAGAAGAGGAATTCTAAAATTCAGAAACTGGATAGAGTTCCTCAGGTACACTGAGAGCATAAGCACTTGGTCCAAAGGAAGATCTGATAAAGGTCCTAACAGTGACTTCAGAATGTGTCCTATTTATAGCCCGGGCTTTGTGGCTGTCACATCTGAGAGAAAAACTGCTGAGAGCCCCACTGGAGACCTATGAATGAGAGCTGCAACTGCCACTACCAGGTTTAGCCGTGGTGTGGTCACACTAGTGTCCTTGGACCCTGTCCAAAATCATCATGGTCTTAAAGGATTTTGGGACAGTAAATGAGATCTTTGGATGTACTGATAATTGTACAGTATCCAGAGCCAGAGAGAAGAAAGCCCTAGTTTTTGGGATACTTCTCCGTTGAAAGAGAACTCAGGTCATTTAGGGAGGCATTGGGAAATGTGTAGTTGATCTAGATGAGACATGTCAGAATAGAAAGGGCTTGGAACTCATGGAGCTCAAGGGTATGAGAATTCTGGGTTAGTAAGGTGCAAAATAGACACAAAAAGACTGAGCAAGGGTACCCTTCAGGTTTTAGAAATGTTCATGTGCCCACATACAGAAATAACTTCACTTCCACAGAAGAAATATTTTCTGAGAGTTATGTAAGCACTGCGGGGCTGTTTTCATACATTTACTGACACAAACATGTTCAGGCTGAGGTTTGAGAGCCATTTGTCAGCTTTAGATGAAGAGTGCGAAACTGTGTTATACAGAGGTTGCTATTACATGGTCTCTGTGTTCTCTCTAACCAGAACCTCCAGACCTTCTGAATTGAGTTTGGACAAAGAGTCGTACCTGGTTGAGGAGAACTGTTTTCCCAGCATTTGGGGTTAGGCTGTGAAGAAAAGTGTAGGTGGTATAAAGAGCCAATATGATGTATCTATGGTATTTCCAAGCTTCTGTCTTCCAGCTAGAACAGTTAGATTGCCACTGCTGGACAAGTAGAGATGTCTGTATTCTAAGTACAGGTGGGGGTCTTTTTCTTTAAGGATGATGATGTACTGCTTCTGGAGGGCTCAGAGGCAATTTGTCTTTGAAAGTCCATCAATGCAGAACCTCAAGTTTTGCTTTGCTGCCAATTAGCCTTCTGGCTCTGGGGAAATCCTCTATGCTTTTGTTTCTTGTAATGAGGACAATTGCTATCACATCTACAGATAAGAAAAGGAGGGATGTGAAGACACCCAGAGATAATTTGATATTTACAGTTCAAAAGGGTCAGGGCTATTGCTCATCTATCAGAAATGCTGGTTTTGTTTTGGAAGGTACTAGGTTTTCTTTTTTTTTTAATTATATATTTTTATTTTCTATATTCTTTGTTTACATTCCAAATGATTTCCCCTTTCCTAGTTCCCCCCTCCCCATATGTCCGTAAACCTTCTTCTCTCCACTCATTTTCCAATCACCTCTCTCCTTTTCTCTGTCCTGATACTCCCCTCCAATGCTAGATCAAGCCTTTCCAGGATCAGGACCCTCTCCTTACTTCTTCATGGGAGTAAAAGTGGTCTTCAATAGCAACAGAAACAACAGAAAGCCCACATACACGTGGAAACTGAACAATACTCTACTCAATGATACCTTGGTCAAGGAAGAAATAAAGAAAGAAATTAAAGACTTTTTAGAACACAATGAAAATGAAAACACAACATACCCAAATCTATGGGACACAATGAAAGCAGTGCTAAGAGGAAAACTCATAGCCCTGAGTGCCTCCAAAAAGAAAATGGAGAGAGCATACATTACCAACTTAATGACACACCTGAAAGCCCTAGAACAAAAAGAAGCTATTTCACCCAGGAGGAGTAGAAGGCAGGAAATCATCAAACTCAGGGCCGAAATCAATCAAGTAGAAACAAAGAGAACCATACAAAAAATCAACAAAACTAGGAGCTGGTTCTTTGAGAAAATCAACAAGATAGATAAACCCTTAGCCAGACTGACCAAAGGGCACAGAGAAAGTATCCAAATTAACAAACTTAGAAATGAAAAGGGAGACATAACAACGGAAACTGAGGAAATCCAAAAAATCATCAGATCCTACTACAAGAGCCTGTACTCAACACAACTGGAGAATCTGGAGGAAATGGACAATTTCCTTGACAGATACCAAATACCAAAATTAAATCAGGACCAACTAGACCATCTAAACAGTCCCATAAAGCCTAAAGAAATAGAAGGAGTCATAGAAAGTCTTCCAACCAAAAAAAGCACAGGACCAGATGGTTTCAGTGCAGAATTCTACCAGACCTTCAAAGAAGAGTTAACACCAATACTCTTCAAACTATTCCACAAAATAGAAACAGAAGGAACACTACCCAATTCCTTCTACGAAGCCACAATTACGCTGATACCAAAGCCACACAAAGATCCAACAAAGAAAGAGAACTTCAGACCAATTTCCCTTATGAACATCGATGCAAAAATACTCAACAAAATTCTTGCCAACCGAATCCAAGAACACATCAAAACGATCATCCACCATGATCAAGTAGGCTTTATCCCGGGAATGCAGGGTTGGTTCAATATACGGAAATCCATCAATACAATCCACTACATAAACAAACTCAAAGAACAAAATCATATGGTCATTTCATTGGATGCTGAAAAAGCATTTGACAAAATTCAGCATCCTTTCATGCTTAAAGTCTTGGAGAGAACAGGAATTCAAGGCCCATACCTAAACATAGTAAAAGCAATATACAGCAAACCGGTAGCCAGCATCAAACTAAACGGAGAGAAACTTGAAGCAATCCCACTGAAATCAGGGACCAGACAAGGCTGCCCCCTTTCTCCTTATCTTTTCAATATTGTACTTGAGGTACTAGCTCGGGCAATTCGACAACATAAGGAGGTCAAAGGGATACAAATTGGAAAGGAGGAAGTCAAACTATCATTATTTGCAGACGACATGATCGTCTACCTAAGTGACCCAAAGAACTCCACTAGAGAGCTCCTACAGCTGATAAACAACTTCAGCAAAGTGGCAGGTTACAAAATCAACTCAAGCAAATCAGTGGCCTTCCTATACTCAAAGGATAAGCAGGCTGAGAAAGAAATTAGGGAAATGACCCCCTTCACAATAGCCACAAACAGTATAAAGTATCTTGGGGTGACTCTTACCAAACATGCGAAAGATCTGTATGGCAAGAACTTCAAGACTCTGAAGAAGGAAATGGAAGAAGACCTCAAAAAATGGGAAAACCTCCCATGCTCATGGATCGGTAGAATCAATATAGTTAAAATGGCCATTTTGCCTAAAGCACTATACAGATTCAATGCAATACCCATCAAAATCCCAACTCAATTCTTCACAGAGTTAGAAAGAGCAATTATCAAATTCATCTGGAACAACAAAAAACCCAGGATAGCTAAAACTATTCTCAGCAACAAAAGAAAATCTGGGGGAATCAGTATCCCTGACCTCAAGCAATACTACAGAGCAATAGTGTTAAAAACTGCATGGTATTGGTACAGTGACAGGCAGGAGGATCAATGGAACAGGATTGAAGATCCAGAAATGAACCCACACACCTATGGCCACTTGATCCTCGACAAAGAGGCTGAAAACATCCAATGGAAAAAAGATAGCCTTTTCAACAAATGGTGCTGGTTCAACTGGAGGTCAGCATGCAGAAGAATGCGAATTGATCCATCCTTGTCTCCTTGTACTAAGCTCAAATCCAAATGGATCAAGGACCTCCACATAAAGCCAGACACTCTGAAGCTAATAGAAAAGAAACTGGGGAAGACCCTTGAGGACATCGGTACAGGGAGAAAGTTTCTGAACAGAACACCAATAGCGTATGCTCTAAGAGCAAGAATTGACAAATGGGACCTCATAAGGTTACAGAGTTTCTGTAAGGCAAAGGACACCGTCAAGAGGACAGATCGGCAACCAACAAATTGGGAAAAGATCTTCACCAATCCTACATCAGATAGAGGGCTAATATCCAATATATATAAAGAACTCAAGAAGTTAGACTCCAGAAAACCGAACAACCCTATTAAAAAATGGGGTACAGAGTTAAACAAAGAATTCTCACCTGAAGAACTTCGGATGGCGGAGAAGCATCTTAAAAAATGCTCCACTTCATTAGTCATTAGGGAAATGCAAATCAAAACAACCCTAAGATTTCATCTTACACCAGTCAGAATGGCTAAGATTAAAAATTCAGGAGACAGCAGGTGTTGGAGAGGGTGCGGAGATAGAGGAACACTCCTCCACTGCTGGTGGGGTTGCAAATTGGTACAACCACTCTGGAAAGCAGTCTGGCGGTTCCTCCGAAAACTGGGCACCTCACTTCCAGAAGATCCTGCTATACCACTCCTGGGCATATACCCAGAGGATTCCCCACCATGTAATAAGGATACATGCTCTACTATGTTCATAGCAGCCCTATTTATAATTGCCAGATGCTGGAAAGAACCCAGGTATCCCTCAACAGAAGAGTGGATACAAAAAATGTGGTATATCTACACAATGGAGTACTATTCAGCCATTAGAAACAATGAATTCATGAAATTCTTAGGCAAATGGATGGAGCTAGAGAACATCATACTAAGTGAGGTAACCCAGACTCAAAAGGTGAATCATGGTATGCACTCACTAATAAGTGGTTATTAACCTAGAAAACTGGAATACCCAAAACATAATCCACACATCAAATGAGATACAAGAAGAAAGCAGGAGTGGTCCCTGGTTCTGGAAAGACTCAGTGAAACAGTATTTGGCAAAACCAGAACGGGGAACTGGGAAGGGGTGGGAGGGAGGACAGGGGAAGAGAAGGGGGCTTACGGGACTTTCGGGGAGTGGGGGGGGGCTAGAAAAGGGGAAATCATTTGAAATGTAAATAAATTATATCAAATAAAAAAAAAAGACAAAAAAAAAAAAAAAAAAAAAACAAAGTTCATCACAAGTTCACACAAAAATTAAATCATAAATTGAAATAGAACTTTACAACAGAGAATGTTTACATGCATATCCATTAGGAATAATTATCTAGATAGCACCATCTTTCACTTGTCTTCTCTACAGGTTTGTAGAAAGTTTAAAACCATAACTAAGTTATAAGTGAAGTTTTGTATAGATAAACCCAGTCAATAGTTTATCTTCTGTCCTAGCACCTATAATAAATGCTAGTTCCCTTTTTATGACCTTTGGTTAATTTTTTTTACAAGCTCTTGGAATGTGCTCTGAGTAGGAGAAAATCTGGTTGCCATCTAAGAGCAATTAACTTGTGACACTTGGGAGACTGGCAGAGTTCTCATTGAAGTTTGACTATCAGAAAAGGACCTAGTAGCAGTCCCATTATAAAAGAGCTTAATAATCATAAATATAATTTTAGGAATACTTATAGGCTCATCATTAAAACTTAAGTCATCTATTTCTCTACATAGCATCACTATAAGACAGTACATCTTCGTGGCTCTGCAGAGGTCTGCTCCAAAGCAGTGTGCTATTACTTACTGGTTCTTATAATGTATGATAATAACAGGAAAAGCATATTACTAGTAGGAATCTTTCCTAAAATTAGTCCCCCAAAGTCTTGCTGAATGGGGGCCCACCTGTCACAGATTATATAATAATCCAAAACAGGCATTTCAGGATGATCACCTGCTAGTATAGCAGTTTGTCCCATTATGGCTCCTGACATTTCTTTCTTTCTGTCTGTCTTCCTTTCTTTCTATCTTCCTTTCTGTCTTCCTTTCTTCCTTTCCTCCTTCCCTCTTCCCTTCCTCCCTCCCTTCTTCCCCCCTCCCTCCCTCCCTCCCTCTTTCTTTCTTTCTTTCTTTCTTTCTTTCTTTCTTTCTTTCTTTCTTTCTTTCTTTCTTTCTTTCTTTCTTTCTTTCTTCCTTCCTTCCTTCCTTCCTTCCTTCTTCCTTCCTTCCTTCCTTCCTTCCTCCCTCCCTCCCTCCCTTCCTTCCTTCCTTCCTTCCTTCCTTCCTTCCTTCCTTCCTTCCTTTCTTTCTTCCTTTCCTCCTTTCTTACCTGCCTTCCCCTCTTAATTCCTGCTTCCAAATTTGGACCAACTACCAAAGGCAGATAAGCATCCTAAATCAAACACACTGGGCTGAAGTCCAGATCCCCAGCAGGGTTCAGGTCTCAAAGAGGAGGTGTGGAGTTGGTGAGGGAAGGCGACTGGTACAATCAAGATATCTTGTGTGCTTATTGGAGAGAAACAAAGGCTATACCTTTTATACTTTATTTTCATAGTAACTTAATCTCACTTAATGTTGAAAGCAGATTTAATGATTCCAGAAAATATATGGTCTTTTCACAGATTGGTTTTTAACCTACCTTAGCCCCATTTTTCAATATCCAGAATGAAAGTGGTAATCAACTTTAGCACAGTATTTTTCTTTGAAGCAAAATTAATAAGTTCAGCAAGCATCTTAAATCCCTATTTTTTCTAAGGTTCAATAACCCCATCAGGTGTCCCTTTACACTTCCTCCTGAGTACTCTCAGCCGTTGTGGTCAGTGCATACCTGACATTGAGTCCTGAGAAACAAACCCCTAAGAGAAATTTTAATTCCTCAAGGAGCATGATGCAGTTTTTTACCAGATAGCATAAGAAGCATTGAACCGTTTTGTAGCTGTGTTTCTGTATGTCTTAGTCTTACAATATGGGCCTGTTTTCATCATACACTTCCCCAAGGAAGGTCCTGATAGCTTACTCTTCTTCCATTATGCCACAGCATCCTAACTCCTTCAACGTATGATCCTGTATATGGCAGAGGGGGATCAAGCAGTCAAACTTCTTAAAGGAATCTGCTTTTCATGGGGCTTACAAGAGCTTGCCATTCATCCTGTAAGTACTGTACCCAGGGAAATCAATGTGAGCAGTGTTCCATACTTATTAACTGAAATCTTAACATCAACTGCCCAGGCCTTAGGTCTGGGCCCAGTGTTTCCCTCCCATTGTGTGTTTTCGTCCTTGGGACCATGTGTAAGTGCCTAAGAGTTTCTGGAACTATAAATATTTAACTTCTCTATACTTGTTCCAAACAGGGGACACAATGGAGATTCTTGTGTAGGAATAGGCAGAATTATAACATTGTATGGTTCCATGGTGGCAGAGAATTTTTCCAATGATTTATTTTGTTTAGAGAGATTGACATTGTATACATTCATATCCTCGACCAAAGCTCAAACAGAATCTCCCAAAGTGAAAAAGGCATAATGAAATTCCCACAACACATAGTGAAAATCACTAAAGATTAAAGTAAAAGGAAGCTGGAGAATTGTGATCAGCCATGTTGAAATGCTGGAGCTTTGCCAAGCAGCGGTGGTCGCCATGTGGTCCATTCCAAGACTGACTGCTCTCTTCCTCTAAGTCTGTCTATGAATTTCCTTCTATCAACATCCAAATGTGACTAATCTGAAGTCTTATTCACTACACAAGGAAAATTTGTCACTCCCCTGCTTGCTTCTGAGCCCACCAAAATGCAAGAGATGGTAGCTGATTCCATTGCTATAGTTATTTTGGATAAATAGCTCTTGACATTTTCTCATTTGGTTGGCCTTTGTCTATTTTTTCACATCTTGCTTGTGATAATAAATACTGACTATCAACACACTCGGACAGAGAGATGCCTAGGAGACAATAAAGTGTACTCCTGGGTATATGTGAGGGGGTATGCAGGAAAGGGATTGAGGAAGATCCTCTCAATGTGTACAGAATCCTCCGACAAGGATCAGGACCAAGACAGAACAAAAATGGACAAAGTGTGTTCAAGAGCCCCTCTTCCTGAGCGGATCTTGAATCTCGCATTTATTGCTATTATCATAGTTATAAGAATCAGATTCCACTTTTTTGGCCTTTGAACATGGACCCACATCAGCCATCTGTCTAACTTCCTCTCTTTGTTTATTAAAAACTCTCAGTTAGTGAATTTTAGGAGCTTGCAGACCTAAATTCAGACGGAGGCCACACTACTGATCCGTTTGGATTTAAGCCTTTTAGTTTCTCAGGTTGAGATGCTTCTGAACTTTTCAGCCCACATGTGGCCACTCTTAGATCCCAGCCTTCCAAAATAAATCTTTGGGCAAAGTCTCAGGACTAGGAACCACATAGCATGATAATTAATTCTTCATACTCCTATACAAGAGTCTCCATCATGCTAACTTCTTTGCACCAAAAATATAGACATTAAAGATGTATGGTTCCAGAAACTCTGAAGTACTAACACCTGGCCCCAAGGATGAAAGCAGAGAGAAAAACAATGGGCTCGGATCCAGAGCCTGACGCCTTGGCAGTTGCAGGGTGGGCAAGAGTTCAGTTAATTCACCCTAGTCTTGTTGTGTGAGTATGTGTGTGTGTGTGTGTGTGTGTGTGTGTATGCGCATGCGCGCACACACACATGTATACATGTATGTGTGGACATATTCAAGCATATATGTACATGCACATGTGTGTATGTGCTCTATTGCTCCTCTAGGGAGCCCTGGGTAAATACATTGCCCTTAGAGGCAAGTTCTTCCTTTCATTAGCTCAAGTTAGAAATTGCCATGGTAGCATTTTGATTGCCCTGTCGTATTCTCCATCCCTAGGTCAACCCCTGTTGTCACTGTATAGTAATCAGCGTAATTTAGAAGTCTACTCCTCAGAAAGATAACACCTTTGTATGTCAGTAAGGTGACTCAATAGGTGAAGGCACTTGTTGAGCAGGCCTGGCTACCAGATTTCAGTACTTGAAATCTATATAAATATGGATGGAAAGGGGTTGGAGAAATGGCTCAGTGGTTAGAAGCATTGGCTGCTCTTCAGAAGGACCCAGGTTTCATTGCCAGCACTCAAATGATGGTTTAAAACTGTATCTCCAGTTTTATGGGATTCAAGGCTGCCTTCGGTCTTCTATGAACACCTGGAATGCATATGCTATACAAGAGTACACACATGCAAAGCAAACCACCCATACACAGAAATTGAAATAATGTTATTTTTTAAAAGATAGACTATGAGAACCAACTCTAAAAATTGTCATCTGAACTTCATACGTGCTCATGCATTCACACATGAATACATGTTCAAAAAGCCCACATTCAAACATACTGTTGTGCAATAGTCTCTTCTGAGATTAGATCAAAACATTCCACTATGCAGGTGTGCTCCTTAAGCAGGAAGGTAAGCAACAACAACAACAACAACAATAACAACAACAACAACAAGTTTGAAGAACTCCCTGAAACTAAAGAGACTCACTAGGCCCTTCCCTGCAAGAGTAAGCAGAGCCCAGATGCAATGGAAACTGACAAGCTGAGCTGCAAAAGAGACGTTACGACTAGACTAGCCCAACTGTTGGGAAGGATCAGAAGCAGCCAAGCTGCCTGGAGAGTTTAGATCAACTGAAGTAACTGGCAAATGACCCCCTCCAACCTCATGAGCTGTCTGTAGGCTCGACAGTATACTCCATGCTCCCTAGCTTTTTGGGTGTATCTTGTTGATATAGTTAGTTGTCCTTGAGAAAATTCTGTTCCTGTAGGTAACCTGTCACCCATCGTTCTGTAAGTAGCTCCAATAAAACCCATTGGTTTACCAAGTTGTGGTTTGGAGGTATATGTACTTTGGTCTGTGTCTTAGGTAGGGTTTCATTGATGTGAAGACACACCATGACCAAGGCATCTTTTATAAAGGACAATATTTAATTAGGGCTGGTTTACAATTTTAGAGGTTCAGTCCATTATCATTACATCAGGAAGAATGGCATCATCCAGGCAAACATGGTGCTAGAGAATGAGCTGAGAGTTCTCTACCTTGATCTGAAGATTGGCTGAAGGAAACTGGCTTCTGCAGGCATCCAGGAGGTGGCTGTCTCTTCTGTACTGGGAAGAACTTGAACAATATGAGCCCTCAAAGCCCAGCAACACTGTGACATACTTCCTCCAACAATGCCACACCTATTCCAACAAGGTTACACCTCCTAATAGTGCCACATCCCATGTGCCAAGCACATTCAAACCACCACAGTCTTTCAGGCATTCCCTATGTGGGGTGAGAAGACATGTGCATTTCATCTCACCAGAAAAAGTTTCACCACACAACACACATACACAATATAAAGAAGAAAGATGATATTTCCTATTCTGATTAAATATTTAGAGCTAAGGAGTAATCTGTCCCACTAAAAAAGAAATATATATTCCCATAATTAAGGCCATTTGTCCCTCATAGTGCTAAGAAGACAAGGAGCTCATGTCTTCCAAAGAAAATCAAGAGATGTGGCTGTATCAGAAGGGGTAACCAGGGTGTGCACTTGGATGGGAAGATGGAATCAGGTTTAAAAAAAGGAGGGGGATGGAGAGTGTGGGACTTGGAAAGACATTATTTCAGACATCCTAGAGCTAAGTGGGGACAAGGTTGGAAAGAAGAATGGCAGCCCAAAGTGCCACACTCACCTTTAGGGCTGAAACAAGTAATTGACTGTAAATAAAGGAGTACACCAGGGAGAGCTTGGTATTTCAAATCAAGCCATTTTCCTTAACCTCCTCACCCCTTTCTTCCATTCACCTATTCTATTCTTGCTCTTGATCCTCCCCTCTGTGAAAAGGGCAAAGCAAATGACAGAGGCTGAGTCTTAGAAATGGCACGCGATTCAAGCTTCTCTGAGGCTTTCTCCCTGAGCTTCTGTCCCCACAACTCCCCACTTCTCATGCCCAGTCTCTGCCCTGTGACCCCTGCTAGGGTGCCTTCTCTACAGTCTATCTCTTCACAGAAGATCTTGATGTTCAGAGGGTTTCCTCCTGGTGTGCTGCTGTCTCCTCACACTCTGCTGTATTGACGCACTGTCATGCTAGTGTGACCGAGGGCTGATGAGAAGGGAGGAGAAACTTAAAGCACAAAACTGCTTCTATTCTCTGCTTCCTGTCTCAGGGACACTGTAGGAGCTTGGCAGCACAGAGAGTTTTGCTTTCCTTGGGTAAAAAATTAAACACACATACACACACACACACACACACACACACATGCATGCACACATTCACATACACATGCACACACACATGTATACACATACACACACATATTCACACTCATCCACACACATTCTCCCAGTGATGATCACCAGTGTATGTCTTAGGATATGGAACTGTAGCATTCCAGAGGATAGGAAGACCACTTTGCCTGTTAGGTCTAGTTTTCTCTCCTAGTGTCTGGAAAACAGGTATATATTAAAAAGCAAATCCAAGTTTTCCATGGTGAGCCTTGGATGCCTTCTTTACTCCTCTACAGAAGAGTCGGAGAACCAAACTAGAGAGAGAGGTGTCAGCAAGGCCAGTGGCCAACAAGAACTAAAGCCTGTGCCAAAGCTCTCTGGAGAGGCTTCTACCTTTCTGAATGGGGTGATGGTGATGAAGGGCTTCTGTTCATTTTGTATCCCTAGATAAAGAGAACAAGAAACCTTTAGGGGGAATTCTCTTGATTTTCCCAATTAGTGATTGGTATGTATTTGGCTCAGACGTTTGACCTTGGGATAGACAATATGGTATTTTAAAATAGAAATCTGGAAAAATTCAAGTTGGAGGAATAACTAAGTAGAAATTCTACCTTCAATTGAGTGGATCTCTGTTCACTTCGTGTCTGTCACCCAGCTATGAGTCTGACACTTTTAGTCCAGGTACTTGTCTTATTCTTAGCTTTTCAAACTTACTGTAGACTTAAGACATTTTTAGAGAGGTTGAATCTGGGCTCTAAATGCCTATCTCCCTGACATGAGTTGCTGGTTTCCTAGGAAGAGACATGGAATTGTGCAGATGACAGACCATGTATCTCTGTAACTCTAATATCTGAGACATAAGGATGGGCACCTGAGCAGAACTGATAGGATCTGGAAAAAGCCAGAAGGGTCACCCCTGCTCTCTGCCCAGCTGGGCAAGTCATGATGACCGAGAGCGCTGCAGAAAGGCTGCATCTCAGGACACGCCCACTGGATTTCTGCCTTGACTCTTCCATTTGTCTGCCATGTTCCTCCCCAGGTCTCCATAAGAGCATCGTTCTTACATCTTGTACCTGCTTGGGTATTTCAAGGTGCCAGGCTGCACAGAAGAAGGAAAAAGAGCCTACATTTGCATTCTGCTTCTCTGATCTTGAAACACTGGCTGCCTGTGCCTAAAACTTCATCAAATTGCTCACAAAACTCATCCCCTGGTCTTCTCCTTGCAGGGAGGGCCTCTGTCCTATACATAGAAGACCCTGTGGGTGGTATCACTCTCATTTCTCTGCCTCTACCTGCTCTGTCCCCAAGGCATCTGAATATGAAATACCTTGCTCCAGGCTTTCTTCATTCTATGATCTCAATTTATGCAAATAGATACCTGGAGGAACCACTAGCCAACCAATTTATCAGAAATAGCCAGGCTCTGCTGGAAGTCTTACAAACAAATAGGCAGCAAGACATTCCAGACATTTGAAATGCATCTGGATGCCTCCCCCCTACCCCACATAAAGCCTTCCCTGATTACCCAGACAGATGCTCCCTCTGTCTGCTGAACCCCTAGAGCCTTCTAGTTAGAGCCTTCTTCATACAAGTACTGCATATTGTTTTAAGTACTGTTAATCCCATAGTATTTTTGATAATCTATAAGCGCCATAGAGTTTATTTTAAATACCTGACACAAAACCAGTATGTACACACAAACACACACTCACACACTCATACCCTCAACTATGCTAACACAGACCCATTTGTGATGCTCAACCATTACAGGCTTTTGTTGAAAGAGTCAAGTAATGTTTTTAATAGTTACAAGCTTCTTGTCACTACCTGGGTCTTGCAGAACAAAGGTTTTCCTGACACACGAAGACAGAAAAAGATGATAGCTTCTCTCTATCAACTGTTACACTTGTGGAAACCTTCCCTTGCTGAGGATGCTTAGGAAACTTAGAATGAAAATTTTAATCAGGCCCATTCTGTACATAATGATGGCTTTTTCTCAAGGTGGAGGTGACCATATACTCTCCAGGTCATTCCCTCACTCTCTGCTTCTTCCTATGGGAAATCCTGGTCACCTCTTGTTCCCTGCACCAGTCACCAACCAAACAAACCCTGAATTAGTTTGCTTCCAATTGATGTGATGAATAATAAAACCAAAAGCAACCTAGGGAGGGAAGAGTGTATTTCACCTTAACAGCTTACAGTCCATCATGAAGGAAAGTCAGGTCAAGAACTCAGGGCAGGAATCTGGAGGCAAGGAGCTAAAACAGGAGGGCATGGCGAGTACTGCTTACTGGCTTGCTCTCTGTGGCTTGCTCAACCTATTTTGTTTGCTTGTTTTAGTTTGTTTTGTTTTTATAACCCAGGGCCACGAGTCCTGGAGTGGCACCACCCACAGTGCACTAGGACATCTCAAATTAGTCATTGATCAAGAAAATTCCCCCAAAGACTTGTCTTTTGGCCAGACTGATGGAGGCATTTTCTCAGTCCAGGTTCCTTCTTGTCAGAGGGCCCTTGCTTAGGAACCTATGTCAAGTTGTAAAACTAAACAAAGCTAACCTAAACTAACCTAAACTAACCTAACAGAAACCAAACCAAACCAAACTAAACAACCCTTGAGGAGAAAGGAGGATGAAGTCTGAAATTCAGTGATCTAGTTATGACAAGAAGCATATGAGAGAGCACAAGTCTCTTCTAACAACACAAGTTTCTGCCATCAAACAGAAGTAGATACTCACTGGACAGACAGCCACATTTGTATTCAAGCTCCCCCACAGACCTTCTTGTCTGCTCTCTGGGGAAATCAGATTTGTTTATTCTCAGTATGCACAATGATTGCCTTTGCTGTCACTGGGCTCAGAACTCTCTCATCAGAGCAGGCCTATGTTGATTGCCTGTAGACAGACAGCAGCCAGATCTTAGTGTGGCGTGCCACGCATGGGTCTGTTATTTGAGGGCTACATCTGCTGACAATGAGTGCTTATTGCAATGCCTCCTGGCAGGCAGCATTCCTGCCTGGTCGAGCATTTTGAAGCGGTATACCTGAGAGTGAATTGTAATAACGAGGCTACTTTCCACCCAGATGTTATAGAACTCTTTACCGTTTGGGGTTTAGTTTTAATTGCAATTAATTTCAAAATATTTTTAGCTACTGCTTTGAGTTCAGTTTTTCTTTCCACCAGGACTTTTGAATAGGCTGTAAGACCTGGAAGATCTTACTGAAAATTCCTCAATCCCTGTTGGAATTTTAGAATCACTATACAATGTAATAAAGAAGGTGTCATTTGTCATTTTTTCCCTGGGAGGCTGCTTTATGTGTTTGGAAGGCATGTCTTAATAAGTTTGGTAAAGCAGGGAGAATATGGGGTCCGGAAGAACCTGTGTATGAGAGGTGTTTTGCAGAACTCAGTGGAGGAGGATGGGAGGGAGAGATAGAAGGGGGAGGGAGGGAGGGAGGGAGGGAGGGAGAGAGAGAGAGAGAGAGAGAGAGAGAGAGAGAGAGAGAGAGAGAGAGAGAGAGTAGACAGGAAAGTTTTATGTTTTGAACTTCCTGCATAGGTCTTAGTAAAGTCCACAAAACTCATAAACAATTTAGTCCTGAAAAACTCGTGTAGAATTGAGACTTTGAAACCTAGAGTACCATGGGACCCCCAAGAGAAAGTGTGTGTGGATACAACAATCCGTGGGGCTCACAGCTCCTATACAGCTCTAGGCTGTATGTCACCAACCCTGGCACCAGGACATGACAACAGCATGGCCTAGGAAGCAGCGGACATCTGCATTCTAGTGCTCTAGCTCTAAAGTTATTTTTAAGTCTGGAACAATGCAGCTTGGGACATCAGAGGAACATATGCTTTTACTCCCTCAGCCATTAGGGATGTTATCAAAATCTCTAACTTATAAATAAAGTCTCTAACTCTATGGATAGCCCTAAGTTGGGTTCTGCTGTAAGATCTGCAAAAAACACTGGGGCGCTTTAGAGCCCCATGCCTTAGAAGGCGACACCCATATCACTCACAAGAAATGTCTTGATGCAATAGCAAGAGGATTTTTATTCCAGAGGCTCTGGGGTCCACAGTGGTACACTGCACAGTGGTAGAGGACTGTGGAACCCGAGTGCAGAATCCAGACAGCTTTTTATGGGTTTGCAACAAAGCCCACGAATCACAAACCAATCATTCCTTAGCATCGAGAGCCTGTGTAGTGTGAGCCAATCGATTTGTATCACTCCATAGTTTTTAGGCCAATCAGTTTGGATTATCCTAGACCACATTCCGTGAACCAATCAGTTTCTTATTTTCTCGGAGGTCCGTAGCTACAGCTAGTTAGCTCATTTCTCGTTGCCTTACGGGGGCCAGGATCATGTACTCAAAGCCCTTTTGCCTAGTTCCTACCAAAGGGTGGGCTCAAGTACACACACACACATACACACACACACACACACACACACACACATACACACACACATACACACACACACACACACACAGAGAGAGAGAGAGAGAGAGAGAGAGAGAGAGAGAGAGAGAGAGAGAGAGAGAAAGAGAGAGAGAGTGTTAGTTTATATTTTAAGAAACATAATGACTCATCGAGTTGTAGACCAGCTTGAGAGAAGGAAAATTTGTTAAGAGAACAAACCACCATGGGAGGGCAGCTGTGTATCAGGCCTTGGAGACATGGAAACACAATGGCAAATGACACTGTATCACCTTTTCGCCTTCCTGACTTTCCATTCACCTTGCACTTTGTCACCAAAGGACTGGCCCCATTTCTTGAGTTGCAGTTTGAAAACCCTCGGGAGTATCTTGGCTCAGACTAGCTACAGAAGGGGTGGGTATAATGAGATAACTTTATAAAGGAGGCTCTGAATCCCCTATGGCTGGAAAGAATAATTCTCCAAAGCAACAAAATTTGGATATGGGAAGTTAAGAGTTTCTGAAGAGGGGGGGGAAAGTTAGGAATAAGCTCATAAAAGATATTCATTTTTGTACCTGGTACAAAAGGATGAATACAACAGTCACTGTCTTCTGAGGCTCAGGATAGGCCTGCAATGGCTTGATCTGAAATAGTTTGCTCAGGGTGATGGGGAATTCATCAGAAAGTTCTAACTCAGCTTTGTTAATGATGTGCTGTGTATCAGAGCAGGAAGGAGTGATATCCCAGACAGGGAGGAAATCTTGTCAGCAGCTGAAGGCAGGTTTGTAGAAGACACGGGGAAGCTGAAGGAACCCAAGGCTGGATGTATCTACAGGGGCAACGTCGTCAGCGTCATATGGGTCAGAACCAGGATATCCATCTCATAAAGAAATCGTGACTTAGAAAGTTTCAGCTGGAAATGAGAAGACAAGAGTTGTGTTTATAGAGATCACAAGAAAGTTGGAAGATGGGTCCATGAGAAAAGTGAGGTGGACAAAAAGATGTTCCATAGGCACTGGTGTGGAGGATGGAGTGAGTGGAAGGTGCCTGGGCGGCCTCAGGAGGAAAGACATGCCATAGAGTACTTTGGGTGTTTCAGAGATAATGGAGAGGTGGCCAGGTACTGTTCTCTTCCTAAGCCCTTCCAGAAATTCCCACCCACTCTCTTTTCATGCACAACTATGAGCTTGTGAAATACTAAAATTTAATCTAAAGTAAGTAAATCTATAATATTATCCTATGGTCTCATACTAGATCCAAGTGTTGGCCGAGTTCCATTTTTTTTTTTTTTTTAACCAATGGTAGGAAAATGAAAACCTGAAGACATCTGGTTTTCTCTTAAAGAATTGGGGAAAGGTCACAATTTTTTATTTTAGAGGCAGAAAAGCTATCTCTTCATTCTCAGCAAGGCAGCTTCAAGGGTAGGTGTTTGTGGGGGGGGGCGGTAATGGTTATAAATACAGAACCTTATAAGACTCAGGGCAAAAGCAGTGTCCCAGTAAACCGGGAAGTCACCTGTAGGTGGATGCAATGGTGTAGCACTCGCTGGAGCATATCCTGAACAGAAGTTGCCATTTTGGTCTTCTGCTTGATTTTTATTTAGATGGCATTCTTTTCCTTAAATACATTCACTTGTTCAGCTTAAATTCATTTTGAAAGGAAACTGCAGAGTGTTGGCAAAGCAATTTTACTGCCAAAATAGACAGTAACATAAAGTAAGTAGAATGGAAACACAACACTGTTGTAAATTCTGGGGAAAATAGTATTGCTTGAAATACTTCATACTTGGAAGTTCCGTTGCTTTGGGGGAAACAAGGGTTTTTAGAATGGCACCTGGGGCCTTACGTATGCCACATACAAGTTCAACTATTGAACCGTACCTCATATTCCAACCCCCAACTGCTGGATCCTAGGCAAGAATTCTAATACTAAGCCACAGACATAGTCCATTACTGGGAGATTCTAGCAGTTACATCCCAACCTTGAGTGCCTGACTACATCTCTCTGAGAAGTCATAGTGTTTTTCCTGATGTTTGTCTCCACTCTGTTTCTTAGCATCCTTTGTAGTGGGACACAATCATGTGACTGAGTCTAGCCAATAAAACGAGCCATCAACAACAAGCCTCTCATGGTCTAAAACATCATAACCTGCCATGCAATCTTTCATACTCCTTATTTTCTTCTCATTTCTCCTTGAATGGAGAGGAGCTCAAACTATTTTTAAAATAAAGACCAAGAGACTCTAGCCGATGGCAGAGAAACATAATGGTGGGAAACCCTGATCCCTTTGTGCCTGTGGAAGGCTGCCCAGTAACCATGCTCACTGAGTGGAAACCAACTCTCTATTGTGTAAAGCCTCAGAGATTTGGGGTGGCGATTATTTTTGAAAAGCAGCCAGTCTGCTGCGACCGATTCCTGCTTAAGGCGTGCTTGTCGAAACGGAAGCTTTCTCCTTTCTTCTATGTGATAAAGAAGGTATAGTGAAATTCAAAAAGCTAAAAATATCTTTGCTCTGCAGTTCAGCAGGATTTTATACTGACTCTTGTAATTTGAATATGCTTGGCTCAGGGAGTGGCATGCTTAGGAGGTGTGGCCTTGTTGCAATAGGTGTAGCCTTGTTGGAGGAAGTGTGTCACTGTGGGAGTGGACATTTGAGACACTTCTAGCTCTCTGGAAGAGTCTTTTCCTGTTGGCCTTCAGAACAAGATGTAGAACTCTCAGCTTCTCTAGTACCATGCCTGCCAGGATACTGCCATACTTCCTGCTATGATGACAATAGACTGACCCTCCGAACTTGTAGGCTAGCCCCCAATAAATATTGTCCCTTATAGGAGTTGCCTTGGTCATGGTGTCTTTTCACAGCAATGTGAAAAGACAGATTTTACCACCATCAGAAGAGATCACCAGGCACCCTGCTTTAGTGGGGACTTTGTCACAGTCCATCTGTTCTCAAGTTTTCCTCCATTTCCCTCAGATATCCCCCAAAACACTTCATACATGCAATGATGAATGGTTAACCCAAGGCATGGCCATCGCTGTCCTTTTGGCTGGGTGGACATATAATATGGCAATTTGCAGTGTGAGGTGCATGGATGTTACAAACAGCCTTACCTTTCCCCAACACATATGGCATTCGTGTCTCTAGGTCAGCTTTAAAGGATGCTAAGTAGGACAGAGCCACGATTAGACCCACGGTTAAACATCAACCACGGCTTAAAATTTTTTTCTGGGCCCAAACAAAAGCTGTCCTAGAGAAGCAATGACAGACACAGTTCTGAGAAGACCCAACTTCTATCTTCATTTCTCTTTGTTAGCAAGAAATAAATCTATGAGGCTCTAAAGTTGTGTGTCACAGCTTTTTTACGTAAGCGAAGAGATATTTTAACTTTAAAAAACACCCAACATTTTCAAGCTGTGTGCTTCCCTTCCAGGAGAATACAGGGAAGTTCCGTCTATTGAGAGGGATGCCAGAGACAAATTACAGCAGCACAGTGTGGCAATGCACTAGGAAGTCTTTCTCAGATTATACCTGTTAGTGTTTTCTTGTAGTTTCTCTGTACTTGGCTGACCATCTTCATCTGATGCTGGTTCTTCCCTTGTCACATCCTTCTCTACAATGATGGCTGCCACCCCATACTCTTCTACCTCTACTCATAGACCAGAGATCAAGGAATAAAGGAAGGTATTAAAGGCTACTTAGCCTTAGAGACCCCAGCTTGTGTATAGTTCTCCGTCTTGTACTAGACCGACTTCTCAGAAAGAGAACCATGTCCCACTCCTATGAACCATGTCCCACCCCTATGAACCATGTCCCACTCCTTGCCTTGTTTGTTAGCAGTCAGTTAGGACTGAAACCCCATGGGTGCTCTAACTGGCTGACCTCAATCCAGGCCAGGTTATCAGGGAAGCCCATCTGAGGTATTTGGCAAGCAGTAACCCACTTAGGATGCCAGGTGTGGAAAAATGCTTGGAAACAGACAGAAGGCATTTACCCGCTTGGTTGCACTTACTGTTGGCTTTACCCCACCCCATTTTTTTTGTTTTTGCTTTAAAAGGTTGCTCTGTCCTGCCCACCTCACCCCACACTCCTGGTTTTGATCCCAAACCCAGACATCTCCCTGATATATCAGTTTCTAATAAAGATATTTCTCTTGACTTGAACTTGGTTTTCACGGTGGATTAGTCCCAAATCCTCAGACCCTAAGGAAGGATCTCATCATTAGCAATGCCCTGAGAAAATTAACCCTTTGCCATCTACCTCTCTGCCCAAGGCAGGAATGTGTCCTCGCTGTCAGTCTGTGTGTAAGGAGATGGCACAATGTTTTGGATGCCAGGGGTCTGTGGTCTGTCAGGCAACTTCAGACTCCATGGCACCTGCAACACAGTGTAGACCAAGCTGGGGTTATGTGTTGTGAATCCATCTACCATGAAGACTATTACTGCAAGCTTGGCCACATGCAATGGCACGTGTTTGTCGTCCCAGTGTGATGGTTTGTATATGCTTGGCTCAGGGAGTGGCGCTATAGGAGGCGTGGCCTTGTTGGAGTAGGTGTGTCATTGTGGTTGTGGGCCTAAGACCCTTACCCTAGCTGCCTGAAAGTCAGTCTTCTCCTAGTAGCTTTCAGATGAAGATGTAGAACTCTCAGCTCCCCCTGCACTGTGCTTGCCTGGACGCTGCCATGCTCCCACCTTGATGATAAAGAACTAAACCTCTGAACCTGTGAGCCAGCTTCAATTAAATGTTGTCTAAGAGTTACCTTAGTCATAGTGTCTGTTCACAGCAGTAAAACCCCGAGACACCTAGGTACCCAGGAAGCTGAGTCAGGAGTTTGCTTGAGGCCAGGAATTCAAAAATAGCTCTAGGTAATACAATGAGACCCTATCTTAGGAAAGAAATATGTTTGTTACGATTATGACACACGCCCAGCCAGGGCTTTTTATGTGTCACGTGAAAGGCAGAAGTGATTGAGAAGCTCTTGTATGACAAAACTTTTCCTGGGAAGATGCTGCACACACACATATGCTCACCCCAGACAGGGAGCCCATGACAGACTGAAGTATGAATACTATCAAAGTCCAACTTGGAGTAGCTGTATCATCAAAGGCCACCCAGCGTGGGTGACAGACAAAAGCTAGGAACTTGGAGCGCTCTACAAAGCCTGTGGGCAGCTCAACAGATTGCTGAGTGCTTCTCCAATGTGAGTCAGTTGATCTAAGCATCTTCCAGTAGCTCATCTCGGCTTTGCTTCTTTCTCCCAGGACGCCGGTCCACTCTGAGACTCTCCTCTGCAGCTCGGCTGACCTAGGAATGCCTCAGCTTTTATTGCAGCTCTGTCAGGGAGGGGTGTAGCAAATCGGGTCTATTTCAGGGACTTCCTGAAGCTGCTTTGAGTTGTTTGCCTTCCTCACTGAGGAGCTTTCTGCAGGATAAAATGTTTCAATCTTGAGGAACTGTGTTCCTCAAGCAGAAGTATAGGTAATTTCTTTATTTTTCATGCGTGGGAGAAAAATTTTTGTAAATTAGGAAAATCTGGGCTAGGTGGTTCCTACCCATGATCTTTGTATTCAGGAGGCCGAGGCAAGCAGGAGCTATCCTATCCTGGGTTACAGAGTGAAAGTCTCTTTCTCTTTCCTTCTTCTCTTTCTGACTCTCCAAATATATAAATATTCATTTACAAATGGAATTTATACCAGAGGCAGTGAACACATCCACATTTATAACAGAAGAATTTAAATAGTTTATGATTTCATGGGGAGGGGAAATCTAGAGTTTTGGCTTTTTATTAGAAATTCCTATGATCTGACAAATGTGGACTCAAAGGAACCACAGCAGCAATTTAGTGGCACAGAGCAGTACCTAGTCCCATTACAGGCCAATGCCAGGCCAACCGTGTGTGTGTGTGTGTGTGTGTGTGTGTGTGTGTATTTCAGAATTTCAGAATTTCAGAATTTCAGAATTAACCTGCTCCATGATAGAGTATTTGATTTCCATACTAGATAATGGCTATTAGGATTAGGGTAGCTATGATATATCCCAGACTTTATTTTAGATGGGCTAACATTGTGGCAAAGAAAGTTCTGAGGGTAGATGAAAGATTTGCCCCCTAAAACTGTCAGCTAACAATCCTGTTTGTCTTAGAAAGCCCTGACATTTTCTCAGAGTCCTAAGAAACAGGATTGGGTTAGTAGACAGGGGTTACCCTCTTCATACAGTATCTCAACCTTTCAATACTTTCTTTGACTAGCTTGGCTTTTTTTTTTTTTTTTTTTTTTTTTTTTTTTTTTTTTTAGTACTTCTTAAGAGCTAGAGAAGAGGACCCTGGGTTAGTTCTCAGAAACCATGATGAGCAGTTCACAGCTGCCTATAACTCCAGAGTCAGGAGATCCCATACTTTCTTCTGGTCTGCAAGGGCATTCCCGCACTTCTGGACACACACAGATGCGCACGCGCGCGCACACACATACACACACACACACACACACACACACACACACACACAGAGAGAGAGAGAGAGAGAGAGAGAAGACAGGCAGTGAGGCACAAAGAGAGACAGAATAAATATTAAAAATAAATACACGCAATCTTCAAATTTCACTTGTTTTCAGTGTTGTGATTTGCTTCAACTCCAGCACTTCCTCCAGACTCTGAAATCTCTTTGGAAGGCAAAGGGATAAGCAAAGAGGCTTCCCCACAGTCACTGTCTCCATGGCCTTGCTATCCGGTGAGCTGATGAGGTAATGGTGCCAGCTAGTGATAAAGAACCCTTTCATTTCCGATATCCAATTTTCCTTAGCATTTTCAGTTTCAACAAATGTATCTGTAACACCCAAGAGATTACAGCTTCATCTGTTAAAAAGCAATCAGTTATACATAATTTGAGATAATACAAATAAACACTATGTGGTGTTAGAATAAAAAATGACCCCCATAGGCCAGTGCAGGTATTGGCATTCTTAGGAAGTGTGGTCCTGGTGGAGGGGATTTGTTACTAGGGGATGGGCTTTGAGGTCTCAGAAGCTCAAGCCAGTGCACTGGCTACTGCTTTTGGGTCTAGGTGTTGATCAACTCCTTCTTCAGCACCATGTCTGTCTGCATGCTGCCTTGTTTTCTGTCCTGACAGTGATGGGCTAAACCCTCGGAAGCTGTGGTCATGGTGTCTGTTTGTAGCAACAAAATCTTAACTAAGACAAAAGTTGCTATCAGGGACTTGGGTATTAATGTGATAGGCCTGACCACCGCGCTTTTGTTCCGAGGAATGTGGACTTTGGGATTTTGAATTAGAAAAGTAGTTGAACCATTTAAGTGGGGCTTAATGGGCTACGGCAGTAGAAGCATAAAACAGTGGTTCTGAGGGTGATTTGAACTGTGGGTGCCTGACTCAAGAGGTTTCTGAGGAGAATACAATTAATAAGTCCGTAGAAGTCCTTCTTGTGATGTTTTAGCAAAGAATGTGGCTGCTTTTTGCCCTTGTCTGAAAAGTTTGCCTGAGGCTAAAGTAAAAAGTTTTTGATTAATTCTGCTGGCAGGGGGAATTTCGAAGCAGCCTCATGTTAATTTTGTTGTATGGTTATTGGTGTTTACTCTTATGAAGCTCTGTAAGGAAAAGAAGCAAGCCGAACAAGGAAAAATACAAAACGTACAAGGAGAAGAGGGGCCCCAGGACATGGAATGGAGCTAAATTTCAGGTTCAAGGAGTTAAACAGATTTTTTAAAATATTTTTATTTTCTATATTCTTTGTTTACATTCCAAATGATTTCCCCTTTCCCGGATCCCCCCCTCCCCATATGTCCCATAAACCTTCTTCTCTCCACCCATTCTCCAATCTCCTCCCTCCTTTGGGAGTGGTAACCTCAGGGTAAGACCCCACCCTTCGAAGCTTTCAACTTGTGAAAAGGAATTAAAGAACAGCCTAGGTCCAGGTGTGGTGGTACATGCCAATAATTCTGGCACTCAAGAGACAGAGGCAGAAGGGTCTCTGAGTTCAAGGACAGCCTGGTCTATCGAGTTTTGGAACAGTCAAGTTTAGGCAGCAAATGAAACCATAGAAAACAGAAAGCTGGTAAAGATATAATTGGGAAAAGGGGTTCATATTCCAGTCTTAACAAGCAACAGAACTTGGCAGCTGTGGCCATGCCAAAGGATTTAAGAAAGAGATTATGAAATCCCCTTCCATGATTAAGGAAAGCTGCTGAGTATGGGCACTTGTAGGGGTGTCCCTGAATGGAGGCCTAGAGAGGCCATTGTATTAAGCTATAAAAATAAGGCCTGAATGGCATTAGAGAGCTCAAAATGATGGAGATGGCAGAGCCATTGGATGCCTACCACTTTATGTGGACTGCCTGACAATCCACACGAAGGACTCTCAGCTCCTTCTTCACCACCATGTCTGCCAGCACGCTGCCATGCTTTCTGCCATGATGATAATGGACTAAGCCTTTGAAACTGTAAGCCAGCCCCAGTTAAATGTTTTGCTTTATAAGAGTTAATGTAGTCATGGGGGGGTCTCTTCACAGCAATGAAACTCTAACTAAGATATACTAAAAGCAAATCAAAACAAGGGGCTAGAGAGATCGCTCAGCGGTTAATAGCACTGGTGATCTTCCAAAGGACATGGATTTGGTCCCAGTGCCTACCGAGTAGATCACAACCATTTTTAATTCCTGTTCCAGGGGATCTGAAAGCCTCTTCTGACCTCTTCAGGCTCTGGTGTACAGACATGCAGGCAAAACACTACCACATAAAACAAAATAATAATAATAATTTTAAGTAAAATTCTGATTTCCCTAGTTTATTGTAAAAAAAAAAAAGACTTGACTTTTTAAATAATGAGAGCAATTAATAACTTATTAAGAACTTTTTAACCGTCCTAAAACACTGCCCTGGGAAGATGAGCAGGAGCACACCTTGACCAGGACTGCTTAATTATACATATACTTCTCACTCTTCACCCCAATTAACCTGTTTAAAATCTACAAAGTTCATTTCAGTGCCCCAAAGATGGACTTAGGGTCACTGGACTCTTACCTGTTCCTCATCCTACTGTGGCCATATAATAAACCTCCTCTCTCTGCTTTCTAGAATTACTCATCTCTAATTGGCATGTAAGAATGAGTAGATGAACCTAGTGCTTACAGGATGCCTGGCTTCCTTCTGCCTAAGAACTCCAGTTACAAATTTTGGTGAAGCCAAGCTATGTAAAATAATGTCTCACTTCCTCACTTCCGTGAAGCAAGGTGACCTTGGAAAGAGAGCAAAGACTTAATGGTCCCCTTTTTTTTCCAGGCACAGTTTCTAATCCAATTTGGCTGGTATTGTGGTATTGTTTCTTTCTGACACGACTCTGTGAGGTGGAGAAGTGTGTGTGTGTGTGTGTGTGTGTGTGTGTATCTAAGCATGCCAAGTTCCTCTGATTGGTATTCCTTGGGACTTGTCCTTCCTTCCTTTTGAGTTTGGAGGTTCACTGAGCTGTTTGGATGCCTGCCATCTCTCTGATAAGCCTTTGAGGGTCTTTTGAGGAAATCTGGGTTCCCTTGATCTATTTAGGCATATGCTGATGTGACAGGGAAACTTGGATGTTACGACCTTATGCTTGTAGCTGTTAGAATAGAGCCACAAATTGTTGGCAGGGAATATTTCAGGCATTGCACAAAAAAGACACCTAATGTGCCCCTGAAATCTTCCCAAGTATCTTAGTGACAAGTCTGTGGCCACTTTATTTTTGCATTTGAAAAACAACTTATTTTACACTGAGCTTACTATTCTTGGCATGCCTAGCTTAAAATATGTGAGTATAAGGAGATAAAAACTTCAGAACAATTTTTAGACTTAATTATAATAGTCTATGTGGGGATATTACCAATATCCTCTCTCTCCCCCTTCTTTCCTTCCTCTCTCAGTTTTTGATTCTGCTTTTTTTGAAGGACAAGTTACTCTAAGTCCTTCTCTTAACCAGGCCTACTGAACATTGTGAGAACTAACTGTATATTTTAAGACTGAAGAGGAAAAACAAGTCCCTAGTCATTTTAAAATCAAGCTGTTGTCTCCTAAGAGGAAGGGTCTAATTGTCTTCAAGTTAAGCCAAGTACACAGGGACCTTATTATGTTTCCTTTCATCATAAAAAGAAACTGGATTCAACTCTTTTGAACTGTTCTTAGGATTCTTAATAATTATGTTTTCATAATTGCTAACAAACAGTGAAATAATTTAAGATTGCTTCCTCCTGGGTCTCTACATAGAGTATGATTATTAAGAGTTAAAATTCCAATTAATATGCGCAATCCTATACACAGAAAATATGAAATCATCTGAGCCATGCTCCGATGAAAAAAATATGAAAAGCATGAAGCATTTTATTTTCTTGGGAAAAGATGATTTTTGTCTAAGTTCCAAAACATGGTAAATGATGTTTCCAAATGCACATTTATCTGAAGGACTTTCTAAGGTCAAATTCAATGTACCAGTGTGTAGCTAGAATTGGAATTCTTGTGTCTGAAGCAAAATACTCTTTTAAAACTGGTTCTCTTAGTAGCATTTGAAAGAAAACCTGATTTAAAGGACCAAATATTCAGGGTTTAATAAGATCATTGCTCAATTTCTGCTCATTTTGTCAAGGTTTCCAAATAAGGAAACTGATTTTTATTAAAGTCTAGGTTTATTCAATTGTCTGTCCTTTAAATGTTTATTTTATAAACAACTATTATTTTTAAGGTAATTCTAGTTTCTTTACTGTCTTATATATCTGTTACTACGAAGTGTAGGAAGGTGCCAAACTGCCTGAAGTTTATAAATACTTTGGCAGAATTAAATGCATTTCAGTTTGTCCAAACAAAATGAACAGGGCATCCTCATAAACAGTACTTGTTCTATCTGGGCTTTCAATATATAAAATGACTAATGAAATTCTTCCAACATTCCTGTTACTTGTAAATTATGCCATTCTTGTGAGACACTTGCCATTTGTGCAGTACGTCCATTTAAATAAATTCTGACACCTTTTTGCATTGAAGTAAAAAAGCATTTTTTGGTGTACATATGAGATTCACTCTCATATTAGGAAAGAAATCTATTGTTTATGTGTAAGAAGTCTGAAGTTTTGTTTTATTTTTCCAATGCTGTACACCTATTATTTTACTGAGCCAAACATTCTACACTTTGATGTGAAAGTAGACATTGGTATCAATAGAGAAAGAACCTCTGCGTAACTATGCTGCTGACTGTTGTGGACTCAAGTGTGTTTAATATATTTATGCCCCTTTAGTATTGCACAAAGCTACTGACATTGAATGTTGGGGAGAGAGCCTTTGCTGGGGTCTTTTATACTAGACCTGCTAGCGATGCCTGATGTCTTCTAGACTTGTGCTCATCTACTTCCAGCTGCATCCTGATTACATCCTTAAGCAAAGATAAACATGTCTCAACACTGGGCACTCTGATACTCTGACAAGTGCCTCTCCAATTGCCAAAAGTATTGGACATTGGCTCCCTGGGAAGCAGATCTGTTAGTTAGTACATTCTACTATATTTGTTTGTTTTGTTTTTCAAGACAGGGTTTCTCTGTGTTTCAGGACACAGCTCTGACTAGGCTGGAACTCTCTATAAACCAAGACCAGGCTGGCCTCCAACTCACAGAGATCTGCCTGCTTCTGTCTCCCACGTGATTAAAGATTTGTACCACAGAAGGAAAAAGAATAAAGGTGTTTTGTTGTTGTTGTTGTTACTGTTGATTACATGAATGTGTATTTCTGTGTGAGAGTATATTCATCTACGTGCAGCAGTCTATTGAGGCCAGAGATATCAGAGCCTCTAGACTCAGAGTTACAGGCAGCTGAGAGCCTCCTGAGTTGGGTGCTGGGAACTGAGCTTGGGTCCTCTATAAGAGAAATAGACACTCAACTGCTGAGCCATTTGTAAACTCATGAAAGTTTTACTTTAAACACACAAAATTGAATGGAGATTTCATGAAAAAAAGTGTGTCAAACTGAAACCATTTGGTCAATCATAATTAAGATACCATATGTAATAGAAATACATATTTTGTCAATTGTTGAACTTTCTTCAAAATTCTGACCACAATTTTGTTCCTTCTTGAAAGCATTTTCATTTAAGTCAGGAAAAATGACTCTAACAAATATTTGCTCTTCTTGGCTGTGTTTTGTATTCTCTCTCTCTCTCTCTCTCTCTCTCTCTCTCTCTCTCTCTCTCTCTCTCTCTCTCTCTCTTATATTTTACTTATTCAGTTTACACTTCACTCAGTGCACCCCTCCTAGTTCCCCCTCCTAAATGCTTCCCTTCATCCTCCCTCCCCTTCTCCTCTGAGCTGGTGCTCCCTACCCCCCTGGGTATCTCCCTACCCTGGCGCATCAAACCTTTGTGAGTCTAGGTGCATGCTCTCCCACTGAGGCCATACAAGGCAGCCCAGCTAGAAGAATCTATCCCACAGACAGGCAACAGCTTCAGGGATAGCCAGCCCCACCCCCACCTCCCCCTGCTCCAGTGGTTTGGGCCTCACTTAAAGAGCAAGCTGCACTTCTGCTACATATGTGCAACAATAACTTTTTTCTGTTCACACACAGAAGCACACCTTCTAACAAAACAGTGTGAGCTATCAGGTTGTGATGGAGGTGCCTTTAATCCTATCAGGAGAGGGAGTAGTAGGAGGCTCTGTGTGAGTTTAAGGCCAGCCTTGTTTACATAGAAAGTTCCAGACCAGCCAGGGCTATCTAGAGAAACCTTGTTTAGAAAGCAAGCAAGCAAACACAAATCAACCAACCAACCAAACAAACAAAATACAAATAATCCATATGAGATGTGAAAAATCATTCACAAGACAAACAGAATTGAATTTGAGAATAGAGTTAAGTCTAGACTCTGACCTACTTTTTAAATGGCTACACCACTTAGTTGCTTGAATTTGTCCAATAAAAGATTTAGTGACATCAGCTCCTTACCATTTGTCTTCCCGACCCTGCCACCCACATGGCACTCCAACTCCATCACTGATATGGGATCAAATCAGCAAAGATGGAGCTCATTTTACCACAGTTTTGCAATTGAGCACTGTGGTGCCATCTGAGAAATTTGTTCAGATATAAGCTGGGAAGTTGTCAGAATTGAAATGAAGGGATCCTGGGCAGAACGGAACAGAGCTGTAGTCTCAGCACTTGGGTGACTAAACAGAGGCACTGAGAGTTTAAGAAGGCTGGAGGTATTTAGAGAAACCCTATCTAAAACCAAAAATACATCACTTGTTCTAGCTTTTCCTAAAGTAAGAACTATATATCCATAAAGAACCATATATCCATAATCTCTTTATGGATATATGGTTCTTGTGAAAAGTACCAATTTTTTATTATGATAAAATACTCCAATAAAATGGAAGCATGTACTTTTAGAGTTTTATTACTTCAGTTAACCTTACTAATATTATTATTAACCTTATTAATATAATCCCTCACAGACACACCCAGAGGCTCATCTCCTAAGTGATTCTAGAGCCTGTCAAGTTGATAATCAATATTAACCATTACCACTCCACTTTCCATCAACTTGACAACCAGACAGATCACTCTAAAGCCATAACTGTCATTTAGACTCGTGGCCATCTTACAGTGCAAAAATATATTGAAGCCAACTTCAAAAGTCCCTCTCCTGTCTTAACAGTTCCAGAACTGTTTAAAAATCCAATGCGCACGCGCCCCCGCCATTTTGCATACGGGAAGCCAGGGAGTCCTAGCAGACAAAACCAGCTAACAGGCATAGCCCGAGGCTGACATAGCTGGGGTCTAAGATGGTCAGGCCCTGGACTGCCCCCAGGCCCTGGGGTGCTCGGTGGGCCATCTGTGTGTCGACCCGGCCAGGAGGTTGTTAGCCCAGTAGACTCTCCCAGCACTCTCAGGGAGCACGTGCGCACGCACGCCGCCATCCTGGCCACCTGACAGATCCAATTAACACTCACAGCTGAGGGGAACTTTGCTCAGACATTGGCCTGCCAGGCTTTTGCCTAGACTCAGGGCCTCAGCAGCAAGGCTAGCCTTGTGTGCACCAACTCTGTTGGGAGTTCTGCTGGCCAGCAGAGTGATCAGCATGCAGAAAAGGTCCCCGCAGCATACACCCCTCAGCACTCCCTGAAGGAGCAAACTGGCACCATCTGGTTCACAGTCACAATCTGGGGCAAAACACACTAGGGCCTCAAAAGCACCCAAGAGGAGGACAGCACATCAGCAATCTGCAACAGGGGAAACCCTGCCATCCAGTGTTGCAGAAATAGCCCTAGAGCCTCTCAGGAGGCTGAAACACGAGCCAGAGACAAGACCAACTAGCTCCAGAGAACAAGTTGGCAAAGGGCAAACACAGGAATGCTGCTAACAGAAATATAGGCAATATGGCAGCATCTGAACCAAACTCTCCAACATCAGCAAGTCCTGGTTATGCCAACACACCAGAGAAACAAGATTTGGACTTAACATCACTGTTCATGATGCTGCTAGAAGAACACAAAAAGAACATGAATGAATCTCTTAAAGAAATACAGGGGAACATGAATAAGCTAGAAACCCGTATAATGGAAACACAAAAATCTCTTAAAGAAATGCAGGAGAATAAGGCCCAAGAGATAGAAGTCAATAAAGAAGAAAGGCAAAAAAAACTTAAAGAAATGCAGGAGAACTTGAGTCAACAGGCAGAAGTCATGAAAGAGGAAACACAAAAGTCTCTTAAAGAATTACAGGAAAACACAAACAAACAAATGATGGAACTGAGCAAACCATCCTGGATCTAAAAACAGAAGTAGAAACAACTAAGAAATCACAAAGGGAGACAACGTTGGAGATAGAAAACCTTGAGAAGAAATCAGGGGCCATAGTTGCAAATATAAACAACAGAATACAAGAGATGGAAGAATTTCAGATGCCGAAGATACCATAGAAACCATTGACTCAACAGTCAAAGAAAATGCAAAATGCAAAAAGGTTGTATCCCAGAACATCCAGGAAATCCAGGATACAATGAGAAGACCAAACCTAAGGATTATAGGTATAGATGAGAGTGAAGATTTACAACAGAAAGGGCCAGCAAATATCTTCAACAAAATTATGGAAGAAAACTTTCCTAACTTAAAGAGAGAGATGCCTATGAATATACAAGAAGCCTACAGAACTCCAAACAGACTGGACCTGAGCAGAAATACCTCCTGTCACATAATAATTAAAACCCCAAATGCAAACAAAGAAATAATATTAAAGGCAGTAAGAGAAAAAGGCCAAGTAACATATAAAGGAAGACCTATCAGAATCCCACCAGACTTCTCACCAGAGACCATGAAAGCTAGAAGATCCTGGGCAGATCTCATGCAGACTCTAAGAGAACACAAATGTCAGCCAAGACTACTATATCCAGCAAAACTCTCATTCACCATAGATGGAGAAACCAAGATATTCCATGACAAAACCAAATTTACACAATATCTTTCCACAAACTCAGTTCTGCAAAGAATAATAGGAGGAAAACTCAAATACAAGGAGGGAAACTACACCGTGGAAAAAGCAAGATAGTTACCTTCCTTCATCAAACCCAAAAGAAGATAACCACTCAAATATAAAAAGAACATCAAAAATGACAGGAAGTAATAATCACTATTCCCTAATATCTCTTAACATCAATGGTCTCAATTCCCCAATAAAAAGACATAGACTAACAGACTGGATAAGGAAACAGGACCGACAATTTGCTGCATACAGGAGACACACCTCAGTGTCAAAGATAAAAAATACCCTAGAGTAAAAGACTGGAAGACAATCTTACAAGCCAATGGTCACAGGAAACGAGCAGGAGTAGCCATTCTAATATCAGATAAAATTGATTTTCAACCTAAAGTCATCAAAAGGGGCACAGAAGGACACTTCTTGCTGGTCAAAGGAAAAATCCATCAAGAAGAACTTTCAGTTCTGAACATCTATGCGCCAAATGCAAGGGCACCCTCATTCGTAAAAGAAACTTTACTAAAGCTCAAAGCACACATTGCACCTAACACAATAATTGTGGGGGACTTCAACACTCCACTCTCCTCAATGGACCGATCGGGAAAACAGAAACTAAACAGGTACACAGTAAAACTAATTGAAGCTTTGGACCAATTGGATTTGACTGATATTTATAGAACATTTCACCCTAAAGCAAAAGAATATACCTTTTTCTCAGCACCTCATTGTTCCTTCTCCAAAATCGACCATATAATTGGTCACAAGACAGACCTCAACAAATATAAGAAGATCGAACTAATCCCATGCCTCTTATCAGATCACTACAGAGTAAGAGTGGTTTTCAATAGCAACAAAAACAACAGAAAGCCCACATACATATGGAGGCTGAACAATACTCTACTCAATGACACCTTGGCCAAAGAAGAAATAAGGAAATAAATCAGAGACTTTTTAGAATTTAATGAAAATGAAGGCACAACATACCCAAATCTTTGGAAAACAATGAAAGCAGTGCTAAGAGGAAAACTCATAGTCCTGAGTGCCTCCAAAAAGAAAATGGAGAGAGCATACACTAGCAGCTTAACGACACACCTGAAAGTCCTGGAACAAAAAGAAGCCAATTCACCCAGGAGGAGTAGAAGACAGGAAATCATCAAACTCAGGGCTGAAATCAATCAATTGGAAACAAAGAGAACCGTACAAAGAATCAACGAATCCAGGAGCTGGTTCTTTGAGAAAATCAACAAGATAGATAAACCATTACCCAGACTGACCAAAGGGCACAGAGAAAGTATCCAAATTAACAAACTTAGAAATGAAAAGGGGGATATAACAACAGAAACTGAGGAAATCCAAAAAATCATCAGATGCTACTACAAGAGCCTATACTGAACACAACTGGAGATTCTGAAGGAAGTAGACAATTTCCTTGACAGATACCAAATACCAAAATTAAATCAGCACCAAATGGATCATAGTCCATAATGCCTAATAAAATAGAAGGGGTCATAGAAAGTCTTCCAACCAAAAAAAGCACAGGACCAGATGGTTTCAGTACAGAATTCTATCAGACCTTCAAAGAAGACTTAACACCAATACTCTTCAAACTATTCCACAAAATAGAAACAGAAGGAACACTACCCAATTCCTTCTACGAAGCCACAATTATGCTGATACCAAAACCACACAAAGATCCAACAAAGAAAGAAAACTTCAGACCAATCTCCCTTATGAATATCGATGCAAAAATACTCAATAAAATTCTTGCCAACCGAATCCAAGAACACATCAAAACGATCATCCACCATGATCAAGTAGGCTTTATCCCAGGAATGCAGGGTTGGTTGGCTCAATATACGGAAATCCATTAATGCAATCCACTACATAAACAAACTCAAAGAAAAAAAACCACATGGTCATTTCATTGGATGCTGAAAAAGCATTTGACAAAATTCAGCATCCTTTCATGCTTAAAGTCTTGGAGGGAACAGGAATTCAAGGCCCATACCTAAACATAGTAAAAGCAATATACAGCAAACCGGTAGCCAGCATCAAACTAAATGGAGAGAAACTTGAAGCAATCCCACTAAAATCAGGGACTAGACAGGGCTGCCCCCTTTCTCCTTATCTTTTCAATATTGTACTTGAGGTACTAGCTCGGGCAATTCGACAACAAAAGGAGGTCAAAGGGATAGACATTGGAAAGGAAGAAGTCAAACTATCATTATTTACAGATGACATGATAGTCTACCTAAGTGACCCAAAAAACTCCACTAGAGAACTCCTACAGCTGATAAACAACTTCAGCAAAGTGGCAGGTTATAAAATCAACTCAAGCAAATCAGTGGCCTTCCTATACTCAAGGATAAGCAGGCTGAGAAAGAAATTAGGGAAATGACCCTCTTCACAATAGCCACAAACAGTATAAAGTATCTGGGGGTGACTCTTACCAAACATGTGAAAGATCTTTATGACAAGAACTTCAAGACTCTGAAGAGGGAATTGGAAGAAGACCTCAAAAAATGGGAAAACCTCTCATGCTCATGGATCGGTAGAATCAATATAGTTAAAATGGACATTTTGCCAAAAGCAATATACAGATTCATTGCAATACCCATCAAAATCCCAACTCAATTCTTCACAGAGTTAGAAAGAGCAATTATCAAATTCATCCGGAATAACAAAAAACCCAGGATAGCTAAAACTATTCTCAGCAACAAAAGAAAGTCTGGGGGAATCAGTATCCCTGACCTCAAGCAATACTACAGAGCAATAGTGTTAAAAACTGCATGGTATTGGTACAGTGACAGGCAGGCAGATCAATGGAACAGGATTGAAGATCCAGAAATGAACCCACACACCTATGGCCACTTGATCCTCGACACAGGGGCTGAAAACATCCAATGGAAAAAAGATAGCCTTTTCAACAAATGGTGCTGGTTCAACTGGAGGTCAGCATGCAGAAGAATGCGAATTGATCCATCCTTGTCTCCTTGTACTAAGCTCAAATCCAAATGGATCAAGGACCTCCACATAAAGCCAGACACTCTGAAGCTAATAGAAAAGAAACTGGGGAAGACCCTTGAGGACATCAGTACATGGAGAAAGTTTCTGAACAGAACACCAATAGCATATGCTCTAAGATCAAAAATTGACAAATGGGACCTCATAAAATTACGAAGTTTCTGTACGGCAAAGGATACCATCAAAAGGACAAATTGGCAACCAACAAATTGGGAAAAGATCTTCACCAATCCTACATCAGATAGAGGGCTAATATCCAATATATATAAAGAACTCAAGAAGTTAGACTCCAGAAAACCAAATAACCCTATTAAATATAGGGTACAGAGTTAAACAAAGAATCCTCACCTGAAGAACTTCGGATGGCAGAGAAGCATCTTAAAAAATGCTCAACTTCATTAGTCATTAGGGAAATGCAAATCAAAACAAATCTGAGATTTCACCTTACATCAGTCAGAATGGCTAAGATTAAAAATTCAGGAGACAGCTGGTGTTGGCAAGAATGTGGAGGAACACTCCTCCACTGCTGGTGGGGTTGCAAATTGGTACAACCACTCTGGAAATCAGCCTGGCAGTTCCTCCGAAAACTGGGTACCTCACTTCCAGAAGATCCTGCTATACCACTCCTGGGCATATACCCAGAGGATTCCCCACCATGTAATAAGGTTACATGCTCTACTCTGTTCATAGCAGCCCTATTTATAATTGCCAGATGCTGGAAAGAACCCAGGTATCCCTCAACAGAAGAGTGGATGCAAAAAATGTGGTATATCTACACAATGGAGTACTATTCAGCCATTAGAAACAATGAATTCATGAAATTCTTAGGCAAATGGATGGAGCTAGAGAACATCATACTAAGTGAGGTAACCCAGACTCAAAAGGTGAATCATGGTATGCACTCACTAATAAGTGGATATTAACCTAGAAAACTGGAACACCCAAAAGATAATCCACACATCAAATGAGGTATAAGAAGAAAGGAGGAGTGGCCCCTTGTTCTGGAAAGACTCAGTGAAGCAGTATTCGGCAAAACCAAAACGGGGAAGTGGGAAGGGGTGGGTGGGAGGACAGGGGAAGAGAAGGGGGCTTATGGGACTTTCGGGGAGTAGGGGGCTAGAAAAGGGGAAATCATTTGAAATGTAAATAAAAAATATATCGAATAAAATAAAGTAAATTAAAAAAAAGAAACCCTGAAAAAAAAAGGATTGCTATCTAGATATTTGCTTAATTTTACATAATAAATACCAGAAGTGCTAATATTTCTTTTATTTCAAAAAAAAAATCCAATGCACAGTCTCACAGGACTCAGGAAAGTCTCTTAAGTGTGGTACCCTATAAAATAAAAAGTGAACTTCATAGTTCTAATATACAGCGACACAGAATAAACATATCCACGCCAAAATGGAAGAATGCAGGCAGAGCAAGGGTTAATGAACATTAAGACATTCATTGTCTGGCACCTGGAACTAATAATGGAACATTTGGACTCAAAAGTTTTAGGAGGCCACCACCCTCCAGCTCTGCTACCTGTAACACACATAACTTCTCTCTTGTGTCCTCTGCATTTTGGTGGACATCATATGGTCCCGGCATCTCCATCATCTTGGGGATCCATAGCAGGTTGGGTGTCACCTTCACAGAATCACAGTGACTTAGAAGGGTTTCTTTGTAAGGACTCTGATCCTGACGTAGATTGCTTTTCTTATTGTTCCAGTCAGGGCCTCAGAATCTTTTCCAGTAGTGCTAATTTCTTTTAAAAATTGCAGGTGATTTATCAGTCATTACCTCGTCTGCAACTTTAAAGTTTTTCATGCTTCTTTCCTTCACAGTTTTTATATTTTTCCAAACTCTCTGATTATATAGAGATATGAGTAGTGGGCCATAGTCATCCCATGGCCAGTACGCTCTGATGTCTCGAGATTTCCATTCCCAAACAAATCAGTTCCTCGCTTTTTAATTTGAATCTCAGTCAAATTTTCAAAAATATTGGCAGGACACAGCCAGACTTTCTGAAAGAACGCAATGCAGATGGTCTCTAGCTTAATTCTTGATAGAAATGAAACATCATGAAATAAGCATCTACATCTTACATTTTTCTTGGTTCTCTAATGTTCCAAACACCCATTCAAATATCTCATGAAGCTCTAATTACCCCATTCTAGGACTCCTTCCTACAGCTGCAAACTCTCATGTTCATCCTTTAAACCAGTTGGGTCAGGTTTATCATAGAAATGGACCCATTTCTGTAGAAATTATGATATGAAAATTATTTTCTGTATCTTTTAAATTACTGTGATAAAATACCTGACTTAGTAACTCAAGAAAGAAAGGGTTTATTTTAGCTGAGTTTAAAAGCATAGTCTATCATAGCAAAAAAGTCTGGATGTCAGGATCATGAGGAAACTGCTTACATTGTATCAGCAGTCAGGAAACAGCAAGGAATACTGGTACTTAGCATGCATCCTTCTTTTCATTAGATCTAGGGCATCATAGAGTGATGTTGACTACATTTAAGGTGGCCTTTTATGTTTCTATTTACCCAATCTAGTAATTTCCTTACAGTCATGCCCAGTTTATCTCCTGGGTAATTCTAGTATTACAGGGAGCCCACCAGAGATAACTCAGACCCAATTTATAACCAATTGAGAGTCTTTATTCCAGTTGGCTGGGACTACATTTAGGTAGTCATGTCCTAAACGTAGCTTGGAACACTTAGATCAGGGACATTTAAAGGCAAAAACCATATCCTGGTATCTCACTCTGAGGCTTCAGGGGGATGGTCTACACAAGCAAGCATTTTGACAGAAGTTAAAATAGTTATTTGTGTGAGGCGGGGTAGTATTTGCAGAAACAGGCAGTTTAAAAGTGAGCTGTGATAAATTAGCTGGGGCATTTTGGCTTCAGGTCCTAGAACAGAGTTGGATAATTTTCCACAGGATTCTCCATTAAGGAAATCAAATTCTAGTTAGATCTGAAATGGCCTCAGCTAGAATAAAGATGGAGGAACCCTGCAGTGCCCTGCCCTGTCAGACTAAATCATGTCTAGTTAACCACCACAATATACATATATTCACAATATGCATATGAATATATATTAATATGTAAACAGATATTTATATTTTCTTTCCTCATTTATTTGCTGTGTTACATCACATAGATTGAGATGACATAAATTCAGTATAAATTCACATTATTATATTTAAGCTATGGGAGATCAAAAGATTATGCCATCTACTCTGGAGAGAAGAAGCATGTGTTTTGGGTCATATGTGGGAAGGATATTTAAATCATGTTAGGCTGAATTATGACCTCATTATATCTCCATTAAAATGTTAAGCATGACATAAAATATATTTGAACATCAAGTTGATAAGGAGTAGATTTGTGATGGTTAATCTCGACTGTCACCTCAGCTGGCTCTGAAGTCAACTGAGTGGCACTTAGCTGTTGGCAGCCAGGATATAAAGAGGTTCCTAGGGCTTGTAATGGTTAGTTTTTTTTTTGCTACATTGTCACAAATCAAAGTAATCTGGGAACAGGGAACCTCAAGAGAAAAAATGCTTCCATCAGAGTGGCCGGTCAGCAAACCTGTGGGGGGTTTCTCTTGACTAAGGACTGATGTGGGAGGTCCCAGCCCATTGTGTGTAGGGGTTATCCTTGTGGTAGGTGTAAGAAAGCCGGCTGAGCAAGCTGCGCGAGCAAGCCAGTAAGCTTCAAGCCTTCATGTCTTCTGCTTCAATTCTGGCCTCCAGGTTCTTGTTCAATCACTGATGGACTGTAATATGGGACTGTAAGCAAAACAAACACTTTTCTTCCCAAATCGTTTGTGATCATGGTGTTTAGCACAGCATCAGAAGACAAACTAGTTCAAGGGTCAACTTATACTTATCGCTCAGAGAGGGAAAAACAATCAGTGGCAAATATCAAAGCATAGAGGACATGGAAATACTCTTAAAGATTAATCAAAGACCACTAACATATCACCAGTGGCAGTAAGATACAAAGTTGCAAAACTAATACAAAGTGTATAAAGTTAAAGTTCATTTGGGATAAATATAGAAATAATAAGTGAATGAGATGAAGCAAGAAGGTTGAGAAAGATGAAAAATAGAGGAGGCATAAAGTTAAATACATTAAAAGAAGGAGAAGATGAGTAGAGAAGAAATTTTGGGAAGGGGAAACAAAACAATATATTAGAAAAAACAAAAAAGTTCTCAACAATGAGAAAATTAAAATAAACAAAACCATATAATTGTAAGAAGGAGAATAAAAACAAAAATGTTAAATCTTTAAAGAGGGTAAACTAAAGTCAAAGTAATACTGAAAGCAATATAGGAAAAAGCATGTTGATAGCATTCCATATAGGCTCCGCCCCAGTTACCTGGCTAACTGTCAAGACTTGTCTACCCCCTCCTCACTGTCTTCTCTCCCTGACCCCTATTTCCCTCTCTCCTTGATCCCTCCATGTGTTCCTTGTAGTGTTTTATAAAAAGAAGAGAATCCAGGGATATGTTTGGTGGAGGCATGGCATGGTGTGGGGAAAGAGGGTGCCTCTACGGGCCCATTTTGAGGCATCTCTTCCCCTGGGGTACCAGCCACAGGACAATTTATTTAGCGCATGGGGGAGGGAGGTGAGGGGGGTAGTGAAGGGAGTTGGGACTTTTCAGAATCTATAGTTGAGGCAGCAAGCAGACTAGAGCCAGGGCATGCTAGACAAGCTTGAAGCAAGGTTGTGGTTGAGTCATTTTACAAACAGACCGGCCATAAAAGATAAGGGGCATGCCTGGGAAAACTCCTATGGGTCAGACACTATCTGGACTGGAGTCTCCTGTCTCCTGTCCTTAGATGCAGTTTAAAATGACCTTCCTGCTAACAAAAATAAACTGCCCTCCTATATTGCTGACAGGCCTATCAGCACGTATGCCAAAAAAAACCATCCTGCGCGCCAGAATCCCCCGCCAATGTTTGAATCAGCAAATCATGTGTAACCATGCCAAACCCCCCTGACAAACCCCTTGACTTTTCTTATATAAAACCCTAACTTTTGAGCCTCAGGGTTGACTCCACTGTCTCCTGTGTGAGATACATGTCGATCCAGAGCTCTGATAATAAACTACCTCATGCATTTACATCAAGTCGGTCTTTCGTGTTTCCTTGGGTGGACGCTATCCCGAGAATGGAGTGGGGGTCTCCCCAAAAGGAGGTCCTACAGTAGTAGAGACAGAAAGGCAGAGAGAGAGAAAGAGAGAGAGAGAGAGAGAGACAGAGACAGAGACAGAGAGACAGAGAGAGAGACAGAGAGAGAGAGAGAGAGAGAGAGAGAGAGAGAGAGAGAGAGAGAGAGAGGAGTAGAGGTGCAGGCCATGAGCACATGGAGAGAGACTGGGGAAGGGAATGGGGAGAGGGAGAGAGAGGGAAGAGGCAGGAGAAGAGAGCAAGAGAGAGAGGTGGCAAGCAGCCCCTTTTATAATGAGTGGAGCCTAGATGAAATGCCGACATTCCTGGCCAGCCTCTCCTCCCCTCTCCTCCCCTCTCTTCCCCTCCCCTCTCCTCCCCTCCCCTCCCCTTCCCTCTCCTCCCCTCCCCTCTCCTCTCCTCTCCTCTCTTCCTCCCCTCCCCTTCCCCTCCCCTCCCTTTCCCCTCCCCTCCCCTTCATTCTCTCTGTCTCTGTCTCTATTGATCTATCTATCTATCTATCTATCTATCTATCTATCTATCTATCTACCTACCTATCTAACTATCTACCTACCTGCTTACCTATCTATATCATCCCAGCTCCACTTCCCATGCCCTATATAAACTCATTCCATACTATATCCATTGTATGGTGGTGCCTCAAGGGGAAGGTATGCCTCATCTCGGGCCCACAGAGGCACCCCTTCTCACATCACTTTACCTGGTGTTTCTATCAAATATATCCTTGGCTTTTTCTTTTTATAGAACACAACACATGTAGTAGGCAGAGTGGAGGGGCAGAGGAAAAAGGAAGAAGAAAAATGAGGAGGAGAAGGAGGAGGAAGAGGAGGAGGAGGAAGAGGAAGTTAGCATATCCAATACTGAAAAGGCATATAACTGAAATTAGCTTAATATACAAAGGAGAATAATAAACCAGCCTTTTTAAATATGACAAAGTAAAAAACACTCCCAAAAGCTCAGTAAAAATGAGCAAAATGGAAGTGCATGTGTTAAACAAAAAAGAAAAAGGAAACAGAAAGAGAGAAAATAGAAAAGCTTTGAAGAAACTTTTCTGCATCCTTGAGGATGGAGGCGTTTGCAGTACAGAGGGGTTTGGCTTGAATTGATCTTGTGCCTCTTCACTGTGGAGTAGTTGGGTGTTGAGCCTGTAGAGGACAACTGTCTTATGAAGACTAGGGCTACACTTCTGTCTAGTAATCGTACTTCTTTGCACACCAGGGCCTTCTGCTGGCCACTTTTGCCTTTGCAATTTGTGGTCTGAACCAGTTCTCTCTCCTTCTAGAATGAAGAGAGTATCTCTCTCTAGACTTGTATAAAATGGCAACATGGTGGCTCAGCGGTATGGTGAAGGAGGATGTTTTTATTGTAGATAAGAGAGGGAGAAGAGCCAGAGGCATCTGGTATCATCCAGAGCATAGAGAGAAAGAAGTCAACTGAACATGGCTGGCGGGCTTGACCTGGCCTTGAGGAAAAACAAAGGCAGAGAAAGAGGGCAGGGGGAGGGCATAGAGGGAGTGGAAAACCACAGGAAAAAACCCAGCAGGGTTATAAGGTCATGGGATGGCAGGAGGTTAGGAGGTGAGAAGGATGAGTGGTGCTGGCCTAGCGTGGACTGTGTAACACTGACTTGTGGTACGAGGAAACCTGGGAGCCAGCACACAGGCCGGTATGCTAATAGGTACCAGGTCCCTTCTGCCAGTGATAGGGGAAATGACATCTTTTTATAGAGGGAGACTCTTCCAATTTGTACAGCTTCACAGATTCTTGAGAAATCCTCACTTTTATCTCCTATAGTAGAGATTGAACCCATTCCTGGATATTTGGACTGCTTTTTGGAATTTGAGGAAGTGGAGGTTTTTTTGAACCTGGCACGGATCATGTCTTTTGATTGGCTAATACTCTAAATGAAGGGAGCAGGAAGCATCTCCCGCGGGTATAGGGACCATGGAAACAACCACAGTGTGGAACTCTGATTGGCTAGAGGATCTAGGTTCATCCTTTGAAGATGTGTTGCATAGTAACCATTCTGATGGATGAATACACCTGTGGGTGCCAATTGTTTGGTTCAAACGTCAGGATTCTTATGTTCTGTAGCAGTGAAGGTTTTGCATAGGTGGCTTTAGAAGGTGATTCCACCTGTGGATCTCCAACTCAAGGCTGTCAGATTCAGGCTTAGTGACAGTTGATGAGAACTGTCATTAGCATCTTAAGGTGGGCTATCTTTTCCTATGAGCTTAATTTGTGCCCAGCCTCCATCACCTCACTTTTGAAGCTTTTAAACATCTTGCCCATCTTCTCTCAATTAACTGCTTTCCAAATCTTTTCATTCCTGTGATGGGTTAAATTTAAGTTCCTTGACATGTGGTTAGTCTCAGTTTTCAAGCATCCATGTTAGTTCAGTTTTAAAGAATGAGTTTCTGCTCAGAGTGAAGCCCAGACACTGCTAACCCCCCAAATTGTTGTAGGTAAAATGGAATCACTCTTCAGATTACTGTCTCACCTGCAATTGGATGTCAAGCTTGTGGGATCTGAGTGTGTCCTGAGGGTAGGGATGACCATTGCCTTCCTGCCAGGCCCCTTCTGGTTTACCTTTTGGATCAAATTTCTGCTCCCCCTTGGTTGTAGGCCTTTTTCTTCTGAATTTAAACATTCCCTCTAAGAAGAAATGAAAGTTTCATAGGAATCAGGAGATTAACATAAGGCCATATATCTGGGTGAATCAAAATTTGAAAGACTCTCTATGGCCATGCCAGATCACTATAAAAAAGAGTAAACTGAACAGGAAGTCTCCACGCGCTTACGTGTGGAGGGCTCTTAGACCGGCAAGCTGTTTGAAAGCTGTGCACAGTTCCAGGATTGCAGCTTTCATGAACTGTCTGTCACCAGTGCAGAGGTGAGCTTTCTGTGATGCTTCTTCTTTTGAGTCATCTCTGCTCCTGTAAGTAACTTCTCACCCAAACTCCTTAGTTAACCTAATATCTCATTGGGTCACCAAAATGGATTTCAATGCAATGGTTGATTACCATGATAAATTCCCCTCTGAGGTGAGTAGGTGTGTGTGTGTGTGTGTGTGTGTGTGTGTGTGTATCTCCCTTGTCTTTGACACTCTCCAACACTAGGGAGCCACGTGCCTGGAGCTTGGCTTACTCTTTCATTGTGTTGTGTGTCCTTTTCCTTCTTTCCCTTCTTTCTCTTTTTGTAAAAGATCTTGTTTTCTTCCTTCACCCTTCCCAGGTGCCACAAAGGGAGCTCCTGGTCTGCCTTCTTACCTAGGAGTATTCTCCTCCTCACTCTGTCCTCTCAAGGACAGAGTTGATAGGAAAACTCACGGAGTGTTGGAGATTGTCATTTAAATAAGAGCAGCGTTGAGTTTAGGCTGTGTCATGCACTGTTACTCCATATTGAGTAAAAATATCAAAGCCACACATTACCTTAAGAGGCTCCATTTTTATAAGCAGTTTTTGATTCCATTTTGAGTGCAAACACAGTCATGGCGACTTCTCTCCTTGATTATATAACATCATCTGTTCTAGTTTTGGCTGTGATCACACACTGACCAAAACCATCTAGGAGAAGAAAGAGTTTACTTCACTCTTGGAGACTTTCTCGGCAAAGGGAGTGTTGCCTTTGTGTGTGATCTTTGCAATGGCTGTGCTTTGTGTTTATTGATTTTTGACTTTCAGAGAGAATTGTCAATTGCATTCTGGGACATGCGGACCTTTTTAATTTTCCATGATAATGTTCTTTTTTTGGAAGAAGAAGAAGAAGAAGAAGAAGAAGAAGAAGAAGAAGAAGAAGAAGTAGAAGAAGAAGAAGAAGAAGAAGAAGAAGAAGAAGAAATTCTGTCTCATAAACCTCAGGAGACTTTTGAAATGACTCTGTTTGAGGAAGCCAAGGTCCTCCATTTCTGCAGGATGACATGATAGACTGGGACAAAAGGTCAGGCACAGTCTCTCAAACAAATGAGAAATGTTGGACTTTGGTTTTACAGTCCTGACAGCATATTCTAAGCAGAGGACTCTAACAAAGATAATAGTTGATGCTAACTAAGTGCACCATGGGGTTGGAGTGTTTAAGCTCCTGGGCTTGTCTTTTCTCTTCAGCATCTGTGTCCTCCTAAGTGCTTGGTACTGTTAAACCTCACTTGTTCCACGACATGGTCACCACTCAGACCTTCAAGAGTCTACATCGCTGACACTAGCATTAGAAAATCTTCAGGTCCTGATTTGCTTTGGACTGGGACCTCTGGCTGCTGTGGTAAGGTCAGTGACATGGAGGTCATCAGAGCATTCCGGGGCTGTGCTGATGGCAATGGAGATTAAAAGTCAAGTCAGGGGATGTTCAGAGACCTGTCAATCACCATGCCACACAGTGCTGGCTTTGTGCAGGAGGGGGGAGATGCCCAAAGACCTGTCTGTCTCTTCACTGTTCAGGGTAAGCAGAGGTCATACAGAGGCCTGCCTGCTGAAACTCCGTACTGTGAGAGAAGGAAATACACGTGCTTAATGCCATGTCACATGGGCAGGTTGTAAACACCTACACGCCCTCTTGCCACTGTTACCTTTCCACAGGGCAAAGACAGAGGAGGTCACCCAGAGGCCAGTTGCATGGCTAGCCTGCTGTGGGGACCACTACACTGAGCAAGTATGCAGTACACAGATGGGAGACAAAGAGAAGCAGACTGATTTGAGCACTGTGGAGCGAGACGGAACTGGAGACATGAGGGAGGAGCAGAGGAACAGCCTGTTGTGAATAGATATCCCCATCACTGAGGTCACGGTAAAGTCTCGCCAGTGCTGCTGCTGAGGGTCATGTCTGGGTCCGTGGCCATGCAGTGGCAGGGGTGAGTGACAGTGTCCGTAGGTGGTTCATTTTACCACTAGGGTCCATGGGGTCATTCCTGGTTAGGGCAGCCTCCTGAGACCATGAGGATGTCCACTTGCTGTGTAGAATTGGTCACGCTCCTCAGAGGCTGTAGCTCTTTGCGGAGCTGGCCTTAGGATTTGCTAGGGGAACACATTGGAGCATGTCCAGGTAAGCCTGTCCCAAGGGGATGGAAGAGCAAACACCTCCCGAATTGTGTGGCCTAGCCAGAGCAGTGCTGAAGAGCTTGCCCTGGTGGTGCACATAAGGGCGATCCATTATTCTGACCAGCTCAGCTACCACCAAAGCCCAGATCTAGGGCTTTGAGTTGGCCCACCCCTAAATCTACATCATCAGTGAACTGTTCCAGTGCTTGAAAGGGCCGGTCCTGCTGACAACAGGATGTCAGGAGGGGTCCCGATGAGGAGCCAATATTGATGGTGTCATGGAAGCCAGAGACCTGGAACCAGACCAATGACTCATTGCAATGAATGTTAGCAAATAGAGATGTGTGTACAGAGGGGTATACTGTGGGGCATGCTGACACACACCACAGCTTTCCCGACGAGATGTTTCCTATGCTCTGTTTTGTTTATTTTGTTTGTTTGCTTTTTTTTATTATTATTTTGGGAGGGGAGATGGCAAGAGCACAAGCAGGATATAAAGAAAGCAGAGATGAGCAGGCCTGGGATGGGTGATGCAAAACAAAGAATCAATAAAAAGTTGGGTTTTTTTAAATGTAACAATAAAGACAGTTATGAAAGCAAAGAGTTGAATGTGCAGAATAAAATATGTGATCAATAAAAAATGAAAAGCAAGAGGATCTTCAGTTTCATGATATTTTCTGAATTTTTCATTTCCTTTGTTTTGTTATTTTCAATTTTATAACGTGAGGGAACTTGGAGTCTCTATAACGTCTCAGAAAATCCACATAGAACCCTAACTTTTGCTCTTATGCTGCTATGCCTCATATGGGTATGTGCACAGACTATAAGGGGGCCCCTTGTAATTGACACAGAGCACACCCAGATACCAAATTCTCTGCACAAAATGATTTATTACCCCACATGGACAATATGGGCCCAGGAAGGAAGAAGGGGTGCCTCTGGACTGGACAAAGACAGACAGCAGATACCTCTGCAGACGTGGTTTTCAAGCAGAAAAGGGGGAAGTCCGTGTTAAGATGAATTGGCAAGTTTTGATTGGACAGGTTTGCCAGTATAGACAAATTATGAATTTTCATTGCTGGACCTTGGGGTTTATATAGCTGAATCTTGGTCTTGAGGAATGAGTCAGTGGCTAGAAAAGGAAATGGACTTTGGGGGTGAGTTTTAGGAATATAAACAAATGGTTTAGCAAGGGAGAGGAGAGGGCAAAGGGCAAACTGTGCCAGCACCATGTTTGCCATGTTCAGGACTGTTAGAGAGCCCTTCAGTGACTTCAGGCCTGTCACCAGATTAGAGTCAAAATCTTTTTACATTATCCATGTTATTTATTTTCTATTCAATTTTCTGAAGAGTTTGGGCCATGGGTAACAGTAATGCTGCTTCCTGTCTCCTCCTCTTCTCTCAACCTGTCCATCACCTCTTCCTCCCTCTCAACCTGTCCATCACCTCTTCCTCCTTCTCAACCTGTCCATCACCTCTTCCTCCCTCTCAACCTGTCCATCACCTCTTCCTCCCTCCTTGCAGACAATGTTTCTCTTGTCCCATACTGAGCCTTGTCTCACAGATGTCCTCTTCTAGCTTCAGATAACCCTCAGTCTCCCTCATTCCAGTCTGAACAGAAGTTGTCCTCAGCAGACCCACATGTATCACACTTAATTTTGAGCTGGCATGGATTTGGGGGATATCTGGGGACCTCTTTAGAGCAGGAAGACATGCCTTAAAGGCTGTATGCCTTGTCTCTAGTCCCTCTAGCCTGTTTTCTGTCTGTCATTAGTCAAAGACATCCTTTGCCATACGCCATGACACCATGATGGTCAGCTTTTGCACATGGAACCAGGGAACTTGATGGAACTCTTTTAAATTGTGAGATGATTCCCAGAAATTGGAAGTCTTCAGCATTGGAGTCTGACGGTCTCCAAGAGGCATCTATCGAAGAGTAGGACATGGACGCAAGACTCAAGGCTTAGAGCTGCAGTCTCCTTATCCAACCAGTGAGGCCAAGCTGACAAGCCCTGATAGCAGACATAGGGAACTGTAGAAAAGGAGTGTGGGGCTGTGGGTCGCAAAGCAAGCCCTGGGTGTGTAAGTCCTAAGTGAATGGACTTATGCTGTTGACATGAGCCACCCATGTCAAGGACCCTAAACTCAGACTCACAGAAAAATGACAAAGCCTGATCCTCCTGGGGTGAGGCTTAGAGGGACAGCAAAATCTTCTGCTCGTCCATGTGTACATATGGATAGCATGTGAAAACAAATTCAACCACCATGTTCTTCCCTGGGAAAGCTATGGCCTGAAGATTGTCCCGTACAGAAAGTGTTCCTAGTGGGGTTAGCTAACCCTGCTCCTTGTTCATCTCTATACAGTATGCCTTTTTGTCTATCTGTGTGTAATAACACCACCTCCTTGCTCAGCTGTATGCAATGTCTGTGTATCACTGTCCAACTGTATATAATAAATGTGCTGAGTTTCTGGGGGTGCTATGACTTCTCTATTAGGGAGCCTAGTCTACCTGATCCCAGCCATGGATCCCAGCCTGATCCCAGCCTTTTCCATGTAACTGTCCATGTGTCTGACATTTCTTCATTCCACTGTGACCTCAGTAAGGCCAAGTTTCTGGAGTCATGCAAGGGCATGACATGGGGCTTAAAGTCAAATGTGCTACAGTGTTACTTACTGTGATTTGGTTGTGGTTTGAATATGTCCCGCAGAACATGTTGGAAGGTTAATCTCAGTGTAGCTGTGTGGAATGTAGTGGAGCTTTATGAGACGGGCCTAGAGAGAACTCCTTATGTCCTGAGAGGAGCCGCCCTCAGATAGATCAAGCTAGCTCTCATGGGAACCTTAAATCACTTGGCTTTTGTGAGAGTGAGCTTGGCCCCTGAACCGTCAGGGTAAAAAGTGTGACCCCTTTCCCAAATGTGCTCTGTTTTAGAGCTTGCTCTGCTCGGTACCGTTAGGCCCTCAAAAGTCGATCCACTGGGGACACCCATATTGGACTGTGGACCTCCAGAAGTACGAACTAAGTAAAATGTATTTTCTTTACAGTTACCTTACCTTGGAAAGTCCACTAGAGAGCCAAAAAGTATGACTAAGACAGCGATTTCTTCCATTTATCAGAATTAGCAAAGGCAGTTAGAACCATTCATTAGTTTATAGTTAATTAAATTAGTTTATAACTTAGCCAGATGCATTGAGCCTTTGTAATGACTATCTCCACAAGGCCATGCCGACAAGGGGAAACTTGGACCCCTAAAATCACAAAGGCACTGCAAGCAAGGTGAAATGAAGAACAAGGGCTCCCACCAGAGAGGCAAACTTGGAGATTTGAAATGCTGAACTGGAATTATTTTTATGATGCTCTTTTTTTTTTTAACATAGAATTCGTTATAAAAAACAAACAAACTTGCAGAAAACAAACCAACAATACCAAAATTAATCTGACTTAAAGTCTTAAGGAATTTATAAACAATTATAACTGGCATTTGAAATGGAAACAGTGGGTATTAAATCATAAACTTTCAGTTTCACTTATCCATGATTTAAAAACAAAAAATTACCCAGTATTAGATTAGAACTAGAAAAGCAATTACCTTTATAGACTCTTTATTGTTGCTTTGTTCTTTATAGCAAATAATTAGAACCAGCCTAAGTGTCCACCATCAGACAAATTGACAATGAAAATTTTATGTATATATATATATATATATATATATATGTGAGTATTCAATATATAGATGAATACCACTCAGCTTTTAAGAAAAAACAAATTAAAAATTGCAGGAAAATAGATGGTCCTAAAATGCATAATAGTAAGTGAGGTCATGACAACTCTATGTTCTACCTCATATGACAAGTGAATATATAGACTGAGTACAGGTGAGGCAGACGGCACAGTCAGGAAATCGGTTGCTGTTCAAGTATGAAGACTTGAGTTTGGATCCTTAATACCTATATAAAAAGCTGGGCGAAGTGGCACATATCTGTAATCCCACAAAGGAGAATGCAGAGACAGGTAGATCATTGGCAACAGCTGCTAGTCAGCCTAGCAGAATCAGGTTCAGCACGAGAGCCTGCCTGCATCATCAAATATCATGTGAGCGACTAAGGAGGGCGTTTGACACAAACTTAGGAGCATCTGCCCCTTCCCCTTAATACACACACACACACACACACACACTCACATGCACACACACACACACACACACTCACATGCACACACACATGCACACACACAAAAACACACACTCACACACTCACATGCACACATGCACACACATGCACACATGCACACACATGCACACACACTCACATGCACACATGTACACACATGCACACACACAAAAACACACACTCACACTCACACACTCACATGCACACACATGCACACACACAAACACACACACACACACACACACACACACCAACGTGAATCATTGCTAAATAAGTGCAAATTGATCATGACCATAATAATATGAGTTACTGTGGGATCCCCAGGAGCCTCCCAATACCATTGCTGACCTCACCTGCTGGCAGTTAATAATAAATCTTTAATGAAGCCAGGCACAACTCCAGAAGTGGAGTGGATCAAACAGATGGAACATACAGTTCCTCAAAAAGTCTGTTTTTAAATACCCTCCCTAAGAGGATGTGCCTAGCCCTCCAGAGACTTGATGTGCCAGGATGGGGGCATACCCACGTGGCTCCAATCTGCTCAGAGAAGGGGAGAAAGGGGGAAGGATTGTGAAGAGGGGGCGACTTGGAGGAGACAGTGGGCAGAATACAAAGTGAATAAACAATTAATTAAAAAAAAATCACCCTTCCTAGAATTCAGCTGCCTTTCTGTAACTGCTCATGTACCTGGGACTAAGGTTAAGGTAAGATGGACATTCTGTCTTGTGAGGAGAAAGTCAGGCTTCATGCATTCAGATATCAAGAATCATAGGCTTGGACCAGACTGTATCTCCGAGAAAAGGACTTCCTTTTCTGTTCTTTTTCTCTTTCTCCCTTCATTATACAACGCAACTCAGAAAAGTAATTTGTGTCTCACTTAAAATCTCAGACATGTTGACACTGCCCAGACCTGTGAGCAGAGAAGGCCCCTGGGCTAACACCCCAAGGCAGGAAAACATCCCATTCATTACAGGTCTCACATGCAGATGATTGTTTTGAGGAAGGGAAATTTGAAAAGACCCCCAAAGACTTCATGTGAAATGCACGCATCTGTCGGTCAATGTTCCCACTGAGAGGGAATAAACAAGAGAAATGAACCTAAGAGAAAAGCATCAAGAATTAGGCAGGCAGTAACAGAAATTATGATTCTGAAGGAGTCGTGGCAAGGTAGGGATTCAGATGACAAGAGACATTGAAGATGTGTTTCTGATGATGTGGCCAACAGCAATTTCATGCTATACCCTTAAGGTATATGAAATGTTAAATAGAATCAATTCTGGAAGAAGAAAAATACCCAAAAAGAAAACTCACAGATTCAAGGTTCATAAGTAGGAAGTCCTGAATTTTGTCCATACCTTTTCCAGCATTCTGAGTGGTGATCTTGGAGAATATCCACTTGACAGCAGTCCTGAGAATCAAACATAGCTTTTGTAGTTATAAGAAACCCAGCCCCTCAGAAGCATAGTTTTTCTGATTGTTGTAAGGCTTTGGCACCTCTGTGACTTTTCTTTCATATCATTTAGATTTGTCAGTGTGAGAGTCAGAGCTTCCTCCGATGCCAGGAAGGTTCCAGGCCTTTCAGTGTCAGAAGGCCATGACCTCACTTCTTTTCTAAGCAGAGAGTTTGGCAGTGGTGCTTTGAGTGTAAGATGGGCCTCACAGGCTTACCCGTTTGAGTACCTCGCTCTCATCAAGTGGCACTGTTTTAGGAGGCTGTGGAGTCTTTGAGATGTGTGGTCAGAGGCAGATGTGGGTCTGTGGGGTCAGGAGCAGAAGATTACACTTAGCTCTGCCTCTAGCCTGAGCCCTCTGCTTCTCAGTCTGCAAAGATCTGAGAAGGTTCTGTCACATGTCCTTGCCTTGTCTCCATGCCAAAGTGGACTACAACTATAAGCCAGGGCAGATCCTCCGGAGAGCTATTTCTGTTTGGGATTTTCCCACAAGAAAGGGAAGCATAAGTAATATATTGGCCAAAGATATTAATTTTTAAACTGAAAACAGGTTAATTGCCTAACCAAAAGCCTTTCTTCAGCCAGCCACCTCTGGCACTAAGCTTATGAGGACAAATAGCATAACATTTCACATTCAGGTCATGCTATTCCAGGAAAGCCTGCTTAATAATGCTCCTCATAACACAAGGAAACACCTTGCCCAGTGTCAGCTGGGAAAGGGATGCTATAATACCTGAGATATTATCTCAAAAGTTTTTAAAAAGCAATTTTTATTTGATGATAAGAATTGTCACATATTTTTCTGTTCTCTATATCATTATATAGGATTTCTTCCAAATGTGTATAAATTTTCTTCTTTTTTTTTCTTTTTAGACTTTTGAGATATAACCTTGTTATATACTTCTGAGTAGCCTGGAAATGGCTATGTAGACCAGTGTGGCTACAAATGGGCAGTCATCTTGTTTCTGCCCTCTGTGTGCTAGGATCCTAAGTGAGTGCCACCACTCCTGGCTATGTTTTGCCATTAAATGGCAATTTTGAAAAAAAAAATCTATGTGGTAGGCTGCAGAGACAGCTCAGCAGCTAAGATCACTGTCTGCTATTCTGCAAGACACAGGTTTGAGCCCCAGCAGCAGTGTAGTGGCTCACAGCCACCTGTAACTCCAGTGTTAGGGGAATCGGCTGCCCCTATAGCCTTACAGCCATTAGGCATATACAAAATACAGAAAATAAATGCAGGCAAAACACTCTTTTGCATCAAATAATTAAACTTCTTTTTTCTTTCTTTTTTCCCTTTTTTATTAGATATTTGCTTTACTTACATTTCAAATGTTATCCCTTTCCCTCGTTTCCTCTCTGAAAATCCCCATCCCCTACCCTTACCCCTGCTCACCAACCCACCCACTCCAACTTTTCTGACCTTTCCTGTGATTCCCCTACCCAAGATCAAGGCCTCTCTTCTCATTGATGTCTGAAAAGGCCATTCTCTACTACATATGTGGCTGAAGCCAAGGGTCCCTCCATATGTACTTTTTGGTTGGTGGTTTAATCCCTGGGAGCTCTGGGGGTACTAGTTGATTCATATTGTTGTTTCTCCTATGGGGCTGCAAACCCCTTCAACTCCTTGGGTCCTTTCTCTAGCTTCTCCATTGGGGACCCTGTGCTCAGTCCATTGGTTGGCTGATAGCATTCACTTCTGTATTTGTCAGGAACTGGCAGAGCCTCTCAGGAGACAGCCATAGAAAGCTCCTGTGAGTTAGCACTTGTTGGCATCTGCAATAGTGTCTGGGTTTGGTAACTGTATATGGGATGGATCCCCAGGTGGGGCAATCTCTGAATGGTCTTTCTTTCAGTCTCTGCTCCCCATTTTGTCTCCTCCCATGGGTGTTTTGATACCCCTTCTAAGGAGGACCAAAGTATCCACACTTTGGTCTTCCTTCTTCTTGAGCTTAATATGCTGATATGAATATTAGTCCCAAAGTTTGGAATACCCAAGATACAATTCCCAGACCACATAATTAAACATTCTCGGGATCTACTTGTAGTTTATCTTTTGCTACTTTGTGGGTTCTTCTTGCTTCCACCCTTCTCCACCCTTTTTCTTCTACACTTTCAACCTCCTAACACTAGATAAGAAAGAAAAAAAAGGATAGAGAGGAAAAGACAGAGATCTCGGAATAAAGTAGGAGTCAGAAAGGAGGTAATGTTATTGTTAGTCTACTTCTAGCTGATTTGGGGCATTGAGTTCCTTGGAGCAAGTTTGACTCTGGCTTTCAGGATATCTAATTTCTTCTTGTCTCTTCTTTGTGGATGACAGCTTAACAAACCATGACCAACAATGACCAACCAACAACCCCCTTGAATGACATACAAGCACCCATTCCAGCTCTTAGGACCCTAGCATTTATATACCTTCTGAAGTTCTCAGAATTCCAAACTTCACACAAGTACGGAAATTATCTGAAGCTGGCAAAATCATGCCTCTGCTAGAGCACAAGGCAAATCATAGTCAGCTGCTGTGGAGAGTCTGAAGCGGCCCCACATTGCCACACCTAGAATTAAAATATTTCTGTGTCTCTGTGTGTGTGTTTTAAAAAAACTAGGATTCCAAAATTCTCATTATATCCACTAGAGATTTTTGTAACAAAATCACATGAAGCCATACAGATACTTGTGAAGGTCACAAATATGGCAAAAGTGAAGATTTCTAAATAGTCCACAAATAGCAACTAATTAAAAATTGGATATGTAATGACTCCAAGGTACTTATTGCAGTGCTCACTGGTGTTGTGTCATGTGACTTCATAGCAGCCTTTGTCCAAGAACACTCTCATTCCATGCAACACAACAAACACTGCCTGAAAGAAATATTTAGGCTCAGATTCAAGACTACTGTATGTTTCAGATGGGATTGCTGTTACTGTAAAATGTTCTATGCTCATATAATATTAGTAACACCATTAGGGAAAATAAAGATTTCAAATATTTTCCTACTTATTGCGAAGTGTAACCATCAAGTTTGTATATATTTGCATTTATTGTAGAATGCTTAATTTTTAAAAATGCTACTTCAGTTGCTTACTTGAATTTCATAAAAAAGAAATAATTATATGGAATTAGTCTTAATATTAGGAAAGAGGTAGTTCTAAATCGCTTTCTACCATTTATACTGCCATTTTATACAAAGCAGACTTTCACTATTGATGACTATAAAATAAAATTATTGAATTTTAGTCATTGAGCTGTATAAAAGATAGTTTAAGATGCTTTGAATCCAATAGTATGAAATAGTTAACCAAGATTTAGTTCTCTATGTAAAAATTAAAAAGCTACCAAACCCATCTACTACGCACATTTTCTTTTATTTTAATAAATGGCAAGATTATGTGTATGCAAAGTCTTTTTCAAATAACTATAACTTATAATCAGCAAATGTTTGATTCATATATGTAGTATATGTAAAGTATATATTTTATATATGCATAGACCTGAGATAACATAATACTGTCTCAGGCAAAAAGAAATTAAAAGTGGAAAAATTTTAAGAAGCACTCTGTTAGAGTATGGAAATATCTCCTGTGCACACTGTTTGCTATAATTAATATTGTGGAAATGGCTATATTATCAAATATAGTTTATGGATTCAGCATAATTCTCATCAAAATTCTCTAGGTACTCCTCGCAGACCTTGAATAAACAATTTTCAAATTCATATGTAAGCACAAAACACCCTCTAATAGCCAAAGCAGTCATGGCAGAAATAACAGGCGAGATGCCCCACAGTATGTGACCTCAAATTACCCCACAAGGCCAAATGATAAGGACAGGATGGTACTAGCTGCAAACAAGAATGTAAACAAATAAAGGAGAATACAACAGAGTAAACAGAAAATAGAATAGTATGATACAGAAATAAACTCTTACATTACAACTTCTTAGGTTTTGACAAGTGGGTCAAAAATATACATTGGAAAAAGAACAACCTCTTCAACCAAAAAAACTGAATATCCACTTACAGAAGAATGAAACTCTCACTCTACATAAAAGTCAACTCAAAATATACCGAAGACTTTAATGTTAGTATAAGACCTCAACACTTCAAACTACTCAAGGAAAACATACACAAAACATTTTAAGATACAGGCCGGAGTAACAAGTTTCTGAAAAAGAATCTAATAGCAAACACAATAACCCCAAGAACTGACAAATAAGATAATATAAAAAATTTAATGTTTCTGAATGTCAAAAGAAATAGTTTCCAGAGTGAAGAGAGGGCTGACAGGACAGGAGAAAATCCCTATCAGCTGCATAGCAGGCACTAAGGAGTTAATAATCATATTACATAAAAAAGCTGTAAGACTTGAACAGCCAAATGTAAATCATCTAGTCATTGAGTGGGATAATGAGCTGCAAAGATAGTTCTCAGGAAAAGAAATACCAGCAGCCAGTAAATATTTTTAAAAGTATTTCATATTATTAACCATATGGAAGAAAAGGCAAATTTAAACTGCTTTGAGATTCAATCTCATATATATATATAGTATAACTGACAGTGTGAAGAGGGAAAGAGGATAATGGGGAAGGAAGGGTTAAAAGGGTTGGGTAGGGGGCAGGGTGAAGAAGGGGTGTGGGAGGAATAGCTAACATTAACATCCTTTGAAAATGCTGTCTGGAAACCTAGCATTGTAGAATCTAGGTTCCAAAACCATATACACATATTAAAAGAGTTCATTCCAGTTACCCTGTATAAGGTGACAATGCTTCTCCCAAATTTCCCTTTGTCCTCCCAAAAGTGCTTTTGGTCAGTATTTTTATACACCCACAGAGGAAATATAAACCTCTTTTACTTCTAGACACTCACATTTTTAGATTTCATAGGTCACATATTTGCCTTCTATGCTTGGTTTATTTTACTAAACACAATGTCCACCCAAGTTCATTAGGTCATCGTGTTGTCGGGAATGACTATCGGAATGTCTCTAAAGCTATATCACACTTCACACGAGCAAGGCATTGAAAGTGACCTAATAAAATAATGGAGAAAATAATAAAGCATCAGTAGAAAGTAACAGGATTGTCTTGAATTTTAATCTATTTCCTGTAAGTGACAGGAAGTACAGATTATCATGGAAGTCAAATTTGCAGCAAAGACAACAGCGCAGAGGTAGACCGCTTTCCAAACTTTCCTTTCATTGCCTGTATTCAGAAAATGAAGCAAAAGTGAACCAGTTCAGTGAGGAAAGTTGGGTTCCATTGACAAAATCAGCGCTGCAGGACACACTGGTGATGAATATGTATTAGCCCATCACACCGCGGATGTTAATTATTTCAACACTGGGTGAATAACGACAACTTGAAATTCATATCCTACCCAGTAAGTCATACATATTAACAAAGGTAAATTTAGAACTGATTTGAATATTTCCAATTGTTTGGCTTCTAAGTAACTTTTGAACAGTTGGCTTGTGTAGGACTGAACGATAAAAGAGAGACGCGCAAGACTTTTGTAGAGAAATTTCTCTTCCATGGATATACTCAACAGACTCATTTCAGCACACAGTGGTCTTGAAAGGCAGAGACATGTGAAGCCTTTTTGTTGCACAGTGACATGAATTATTTCATCTCAGATTACATTTTGTGGGCTGAAGACATGGTTCAGCAGCTAAGAGCACTTAACTGCTCTTGCAGAGAACCAACCTAAGTTCTATTCCTGCCATCCATGTGAGGGCTTACAACCATCTGCAAATCCAGTTCCAGGGAATATGATGCATCTTCTGACCTCCACAAGCTCCTGTACATCCCAGTATATATACATCAACTCAGGCAAATGCACAGACACATAGACACACAGACACACACACACACACACATGCATATGCATATTATATAATTATATATATTAAAAGTTGTGTAGAGTAGGCTTTGCAAAGCCCACAGATATCATTATGTGTTCTTGCCCTTCCAAATGCAGTTTAGAATGATTTGCACAACTCTTGGGAACTCAATGACAACTTTCTTTGCCTTTGGGATATCAACGAAGGTCCATGCCATCAGTAGCTCTGATCATGCCCAGCAAGCTAGTCCCTGAGCGTAATCCCTGGGCACATATGTACCTTGGTTTGCATCTTAAGTAGGATACTGGAATTTTAGCCTCTGTTATGGAGTGTCGAGATTCATTCCAATCAGAGAAACGCTGTTTTTCTCTCGCACCAGGAACCCTATGTCTGCCCAAGCTATAAGCCTACCTCTTACCTGCCACAGTGGAGATCAGTGCCAATCTTAAGGCAAACTGCCTTCTTCCTAGTTTCTTGCCTTGGCTACACTTCTAACTTTAAGTCAGGAGCTGGAAGTGGTAGTTAAGAGCACTGGTTGCTCTTGCAGAGGACCTGGGTTCAGTTTCTAGCACCCACATGATCATTTACAACAGTCTGTTAACTCCAGTCCCAGAAGAGGGAGTCAATACCCTCTTCTCCACTCCTTTGGCACTGCACAATACATATATGCAGGCAAATGTTTTCACATATTAAAGTTTAAATAAATAAATCTCTTTAAAAAAAAAAAGAAAGAAAGCCAAAACCACAGAGAAAACCAGAATCACTGAGTAGCTAAATGTTCTAGAAGGAAACTGGGAAAGAAGTGGTCACAGTAAATCCAATCTCCTGTTTTTAATATTTTTAAGGCATATTTCCACTGTTTCCGAAGCCCCCCTCTCCCATCCCCCCTCACCTTGCTTCTATGAGGGTGTTCCTCGATCCACCCACTCCTACCTTCCTGCCCTGGATTCCCCTACACTGGGGCATCTATGGAGCCTTCATAAGACCAAGGACCTCTTCTCCCATCGATGCCTGGCAAAGCAGTTCTCTGCTACTTAGGCAGCCAGAGCAATGTGTAGTCCTTGGTTGGTGGCTTAGTCCCTGGGAGCTCTGTGGGGTCTGGTTGGTTGATATTGTTGTTCTTCCTATGGGGTTGCAAATCCCTCCAGCTCCTTTAGTCCTTTCTCTAACTCCTCCATTGGGGACCCAGCTCTCAGCGCAATGGTTGGCTGAGTGCATCCGGATCTGTATTTGTAAGGCTCTGGCAGGGCCTCTCAGGAGACAGCTATATCAGGTTCCTTTCAGTAAGCCTTTTTTAGCATCCACAATAGTGTCGGAGTTTGGTGACTGTATATGGGATGAATCCCCAGGTGGGACAGTCTCTAGATGGCCTTTCCTTCAGTCTCTGCTCTGCACTTTGTTTCCATATTTGCTCCCTTGAGTATTTTGTTCCCTTTTCTAAGAAGGACTGAAGCACTCACACTTTGGTCTTAATGTAACTGTTTATGCTTCCTAACCCCACACTCTTGGCCTCCAGTCTGGAATAGGTAATAATACATTCTCATTGAAGGAAAGTATCAAATGATCAACTTTGCATGCAGCTTTGGAAACAAGTTTTATCCCCCACACACACCCCGAGTACACACACACACACACACACACACACACACACTTGTTGTACAGAACTATCCTCCAAGCTATCTTCAGGAATTCTCCTGGGTCTCTTTGGAAAAAGTTATCACAGCTTGGCTTGTTGACTCTAGACATTGGTTCCCAAAAGCAAAGTTTGGTAGAATCATACCTTATTTTGTCCTTGGGACCTTAAGAGTAGAGGGAGGGTGTTAATATCTTCCCCATGGAAGGAATTTTAGAAACAGCCATAAAAGAGACCCAAGAGATTATTTATGGGAAAACAAGGACAGAAACAGAAAGAACTTGTCATATGAGGAAATTCTGGATATAATTCATGGTTGAAGTTGCTTCCTTATCAACAATCTTTCATCAGGCTTTTGTGGAATATATGTCAACAGTCCTCAGAATGTCCCTTGGAATACACAGGTCCCTCAGATGGCCACTGCAGGAGGTCATTGAAGCTGTTGTGTACATTGCCAAGATGATATCAGTTAACCAGAGATTCAGCTGGGGGGTTGGAAGCTGGTCTTGGTCTTGCCCATTCTCTCTCTCTCTCTCTCTCTCTCTCTCTCTCTCTCTCTCTCTCTCTCCTCTCTCTCTCCTCTCTCTCTGAGAGTATTAGAAAACTATTAAATAGGGCTACAGATGGGAAAAACAACACCATGGTGATGAATGATGACGACGACAGAATGTGTCTGTGCTTTGCAGAATTGTCTGAATTATGACAGCCAATGAGGAACTGGTGAGCAACTCTTGCAGCGTGCAGGTAAGGTTGTGCTGAGATGAAAGGGGCTTGCAGTGGGAAGACAGCAGCATGCGAGTTGCATTCAGCTCTGAAGACATCAACAGAAGTTCCTGCAACACAAAATCTTTCCAAGAGCACTCCAGGCAAGAGCATTAGCAGAACGGAAAGCCTCTGGAGCCTCATCTGGGCTCTACTCCAGATCCTGTGATGCCATGCTATTCCCTTTAACTTGCCTTCCCTACTTACTAGTGTGTCAATTTCTTATGTGACATCGTGTCTGAGTCTAGCATTGCAAACAACTTAAATAAGAAAGACTTATTTTGGCTCATAGGTGTCCATCACCACAGCATAAGAGGCACCATATACCAGAGCAGCTCACATCATGGTAGCCGGGAGGACAGAACAAAGAGAGATAAGAAGGTGGCAGTTGCACTGTATCCTAGCACAAGTTTCTTTTCCTGTTTTCATGACCAAATAAATGATGACAAAGAGCTTTAGGAAAGGTTTATTTGAGGTAACTCCGGCTTGGAGGGGAAGGTATGTTTACTCATCATCCTGGTGACTTCTAGACAGGACAAGAAACAGAACACGAAGAATGCTGGTGCCCAGTTGGTTTCCTTATTATTGCCTTTCCATTCTATCTAGGACCCTGGTCCACAGGCTGCTGCTGCTGCTACAGCCAGGGTGAGCTTTTCCTCCATGGTTCAGCCTTTTTGGATACACTCTCAGTCATTGTCAGTGGCATGTCTCCTAGACAATTCCGCTGAGCTGCTTCCTCCAGTTAAAATAATACCTCCTAAAATGTATAAAACGTCTTCCCGAAGAATAGCATTAGCTGGGGACCAAACATTCAGAACATGAGTATATGTGAGAGATCTCATATTGAAATGAAAACATCAGTCTATCATGTCTTCCCTTCACCTGAGTGAATTCAGGGCTTACCTTGCAGATCAGTAGATACACATGCTCTCTGTCATGAGAGTCTTGGTGCTGTCTATCCCCAGTCCCTGGGTCACATGTATGTCTTGTGTTCTTTCTGCTTCCATTAAAGTACAATCCTAAGACAGAGTTTCTGGCTCACCTACCTTTTCTTTTCTTTTATTCCTCATAAACTCCGTGTCCTACTCTGTACACAACACTTGAAAAATGTTCATTGGATTTATATTACCTTATTCCATACCAGTAAGTTAGCAAATGCACAATCAATTTGTTTTGTATGGGAGCCTTTCTCAAATTGATTACAAATATTCTTCCAACATAGTGTAAGATGAGCAGAGTTTAACCTTGAACACGAGGTCATCATTTATAAATGCAGTTACTGCTGGGCAGGCTGGCATATGCTTTTAATCGTAAGCATACAAGAGACAGAGGAAGGTAAATTTGTATGAATTCAAACCCAGTCTGTCCCAGATAAGAGAGTTCTAGGCCACCCAGGGCTATATAGAAACCTGGTCTCAAAAATATACACATTATATAAATAAATAAGTATAAATTAAGTCACAATGGAAGAATCTCAGGTTTTTTTGGATATTACTATTAACTTTCTAAACTGGACCATTTTGCAAATTGTATAAACTAAGATCTAGAAAGACAGAAGGACCATGGTTTATATTGGTAAAAATATAAATCTTGGTGCCCTATTTTTTCTTCATATCTAAAATGTTTAAAGAAGTATAACACACATACCATAATATATGTTAAAAGTTTTCATTTATTTTTATTAGATATTTTCTTTTTTATTTTATTTTCTATATTCTTTGTTTACATTTCAATTGCTTTCCCCTTTCCCGGTTCCCCTCTGCCCATAAGTCCCATAAGCCCTCTTACCTCCGCCCATTCCCCAATCACCTCCTTCACATTTCTCTGTCCTGTTACTTCCCTTAAATGCTGGACCAAGCCTTTCCAGGACCAGGGACCTCTCCTTTCTTCCTTCTGGGGAATCATTTGATATATTAATTGTGTCAAGTATTCAGAGCTTTTGGGCTAATTAATATCCACTTATCAGTGACTACATTCCATGTGTATTCTTTTGTGATTGGGTTACCTCACATAGGATGATATTTTCCAGTTCCAACCATTTGCCTAAAAATTTCATGAATTCATGGTTTTTAATTGCTGAGTAGTATTCCATTGTGTAAATATACCACATTTTCTGTATCCATTCCTCTATTGAGGGACATCTGGGTTCTTTCCAGCTTCTGGTTATTATAAATAAGACTGCTAGGAACATAGTGGAGCATGTGTCCTTATTGCATGCCGGGTAATCCTCTGGGTATATGCCCAGGAGTGGTATAACAGGGCCCTCCAGAAGTGTCATGACCAGTTTTCTGAGGAACCGCCAGACTGATTTCCAGAGTGGTTGCACCAGCTTGCAATCCCATCAGCAGTGGAGGAGTCATAATGTCTCCACATCTTCGCCAACACCTGTTGTCTCCTGAGTTTTTAATCTTAGCCATTCTGACTGGTGTGAGGTGAAATCTCAGGGTTGTTTTTATTTTCATTTCCCTAATGATTAATGATGTTGAACATTTCTTAAGGTGCATCTCAGCCATTCAAAATTCTTCAGGTGAAAATTCTTTGTTTAGATCTGTACCCCATTTTTTAATAGGGTTATTTGGCTCTCTGGAGTCTACCTTCTTGAGTTCTTTGTATATATTAGATATTAGCCCTCTGTTGGATGTAGGGTTGGTGAAAATCTTTTCCCAATTTGTTGGTTGCCATTTTGTCCTTTTGACAGTGCACTTTGCATTACAGAAACTTTGTAATTTTATGAGGTCCCATTTGTCAATTCTTGATCTTAGAGCATAAGCTATTGGTGTTCTGTTGAGGAACTTTTCCCCTGTGCCCATGCCCTCAAGAGTCTTCCCCAGTTTCTTTTCTATTAGTTTCAGTGTGTCAGGTTTTATGTGGAGGTGCTTGACCCACTTGGGGTTGAGCTTAGTACAAGGAGATAAGAATGAATCTATTTGCATTCTTCTATGTGCTGACCTCCAGTTGAACCAGCACCATTTGTTGAAAAGGCTATCTTTTTTTCCATTGGATCTTTTCAGCTCCTTTGTCAAAGATCAAGTGACCATAGGTGTGTGGGTTCATTTCTGGGTCTTCAATTATATTCCATTGATCTACCTGCTTGTCACTGTACCAATACCATGCAGTGTTTAACACTTTTGCTCTGTAGTATTGCTTGAGGTCTGGGATACTGATTCCCCAAGAAGTTCTTTTACTGTTGAGAATAGTTTTAGCTATCCTGGATTTTTTGTTATTCCAGATGAATTTGAGAATTGCTCTCTGTAACTCTATAAAAAACTGAGTTGGAATTTTGATGGATTGCATTGAATCTGTATATTGCTTTTGGCAAGATGACCATTTTTACTGTATTAATCCTGCCAATCCATGAGCATGGAAGATTTTTCCATTTTCTGAGGTCTTCTTCAATTTACTTCTTCAGAGACCTGAAGTTCTTGTCATACAGATCTTTCACTTGTTTGGTTAGAGTCACACCAAGATACTTTATATTGTTTGTGGCTATTGTGATGGGTGTCATTTCTCTAATTTCTTTCTCAGCCTACTTATGCTTTGAGTATAGGAAGGCTACTGATGTGATTGAGTTGATTTTATAACCAGTCACTTTGCTGAAGTTATTTATCAGCTGTAGGAGTTCTCTGGTGGAGTTTTTTGGGTCACTTAAGTATACTATCATATCATCTGCAAATAGTGATAGTTTGACTTCTTCCTTTCTAATTTATATCCCTTTGACCTCCTTATGTTGTCTAATTTCTCTAGCTAGAACTTCAAGTACTATATTGAAAAGATAGGGAGAGTTGGGGCAACCTTGTATACTCCCTCCATAGCTTCTCTCCATTTAGTTTGATGTTGGCTACCGGTTCACTGTATACTGCTTTTACTATGTTTAGGTATGGGCCTTGAATTCCTCTTCTTTCCAATACTTTTAGCATGAAAAGATGCTTAATCTTGTCAAAAGCTTTTTCAGCATGTAATGAAATGACCATGTGGGCTTTTTCTTTGAGTTTGTTTATGTGGTGGATTGCATTGATGGATTTCCTTATATTGAACCATCACTGCATCCCTGGGATGAAGCCTACTTGATCATGGTGAATGATGGTTTTGCTGTGTTCTTGGATTCGGGTTGGCAAGAAAGCTTTCATTTAAAGCTTAATAAAGTATCTGAAATGTATGGAGCAAAAAGAATCAAATGAAGCAAAACTGGAAACCCCAGAATTAGCCCTTCTTGGACCCCAAACAATGACAAAAGATAATTCATGCATTTATTTCATCTGTACAAAGTGTTTAGCCTGTATGTGTGGATGTGCACCACATGCATGCAATGCCTGTGGATCCCAGAAAGGGGCACCAGGTCTGGTAGAAGTGGAGTTACAAATGGTTACACACCTCCATGGTGGTGCTGGGAACTAAACCCAGGTCTTTGGCAAAAACACCAAGCCCTTGTAAGAGCTGTGTTGTTCTCCAGACTCCAATTTTGTTGTTTTATACATGTGTTTTATCAGAGAAAAGTCTTAGTAGACCAAAATCCATTAAGTAATATAGTAAGTTATTGTTCAGGTTCAACAACTATGAAGCACATGATTTTTTTAATGCTTTATATATGGCCTTAGAAGAGAAGAAAAGAAAAGGAAAAAAAAGAAAAGGAAAGGAAAGGAAAGAAAAGAAAAGGAAAGGAAAAGGAAACACATTAAACAACAGAGAAGGGATTAGAACAGAGAACGGACTGAAGTGTTTCTGACTCTGAATCCAGCCTGAGAAACCTGAGTTCTTGAGAACGTTTGAACTTTCCAGACCCAGCTTTGCATGGTTCCAACTGTTGTGTTTTTCTTTCAGTTCCTCTTCTCCACAGGCTTTCTGCTCCTTCCCCTACTGTCAGTTCTCAGCCCTCTCTCTGAGCATGCCCACATCTAGTTATTTGGATAGGTTCCGTACACAGACACCAGCAGCTCCCCAGAGCATTATACAAGTCATGCTTTTGTTTCATTACCCTGTCTCTTCCGTAGGTATGCCTATGTGTGCTGAAGTTCATTAAGTGCTATGTTAAAAAAAAACATTATTCAGCACCAAATTTTAAACTCTATCTCAGGGTCTTTATGATAGTTTTTCCCCTAGAATTCTTTCCTGATTCTTGATTGTTATTTCCTGAGCTTTTCCTAATATGCTTGTTATTTTTTAGACAGTGTTTGAGAAGAAATCTTTATCCTCTCTTTCAATTATTAGACATTATTTAGAGTACTCTCAGACTGAGAATGCCTTCTTCATACCCTCTTTGTGTTGGACTTTAGAAAAGTTAATTAATTAACTTACTTTGTATCTTGAGCACAGTTTCTCCTACCTCCTCACCTTCCAGTCCTTACCATTTTCCTTCTTCCAACTCACTCCAGCCTTTCTCTTCAGAAAAGGGGAGGCCTCCCATGGATATCAACCAGTCCTGGTGTATCAAGTTGTATTAGGCTAGGCTTATCTTCTCCTATTGAAGCTAGACCAGGCAGCCTAGGAAGAGGAAAGGGTTGCAAAAGGAGACAACAGAGACAAAGATAGTCTCCTCCTCCCAGCCCCCATTAGGAGTTCAGGATGAATACTAAAGGACACAATTGTACATGCAGAAGGCCTAGATCAGTCTCTTGCAGGCTCCCTGGTGGGTGGATCAGTCTCTGTGAGTCCCTATGGTTCCAGGCTGTTTGATTCTATAGTCTTTTTTGTGGTGTCCCTAACCCCTCTGACTCCTACAATCATCCCCTCCCCACTTCTGCAGGATTCTTCAACATCTGCTTAATATTTGGCCATGGGTCTCTGCTTTTGTTTCCATCTGTTGCTGGGTGAAGTCTCATGACAGTTATGCTGGGCTCATGTCCCAGCACATTGTAAAGGCAGGACAAATTGTAGGTTGAATATTTTATGGCTGAGTTGGTGCCCCAATCCCCACATTGGATGTCTTGCCTGTTTACAGGAGATGGCCTTTTCAGACTCCATAGCCTCCATTGCTAGGATCACTTACATAGAATCCTAGGAGTTTCTCTTGCCCTAGGTTTCTAGCTGGTCCCAGTGATGTCCCCTTCACCAGATGTTAGTTAACTCTCCCATTACTCTCCCTCTGACCACTACCCACCTGATCTCTCCCTTTCTATCCCTACCCCATTCCCATACAGTCTTTTACCCTTGCCCTGCCTCATCCTCCCATGAAGTCTATTCTTTAAATATCACCGAGATTCATGTGTCCCCATTTGAGACCTCCTTGTCACTTATTTTCTCTGGATCTGCAGATTGTGGCATGGCTATTCTTTATTTTACATCTAATATCTACTTATAATGAGTACATAGCATGTTTGTCTTTCTGAGTCTGGGTTACCTCACTCAGGATGATCTTTTCTAGTTCCATCTAGTTTGCCTACAAATTTCATGATGTCATTGCTTTAAATAGCTGAGTAATGTTCCTTTGAGTAAATATGCCACATTTTCCATATCCATTAAGGACCATCTAGTTTGTTTCCAGTGGTTTCAGATGATTACACATAAAGCTGCTATGAACATAGTTGAGGAAGTGTCCTTGTGGCATAGGCAGAAAATCCTTTGGGTATATGCCCAGGAGTGGTATAGCTCGATCTTGAGGTAGATTTAGTCCCAATTTTCTGAGAAACTGCCAAATTGACTTCAAAAGTAGCTGTACAAGTTTCTACTCCCAACGGAAAAGGAGGATGTTTCACTTGCTCCACATTCTGGCCTGTAACTGGAATTTTTGAACTTTTAATGGGTATAAGATGAAATCTCAGAGGCATTTTGATATACATTTTCCTAATGGCTAAAGATGTTGAACTTTTTTTTTTTAAAGTCCTTCTCAGTCATTAGAGATTTCTCTGTCAAGAATTCTCTGTTCAAATCTCCACCCCACTTTTAATTGGAGAGTTTGGTTTGTTGATGTCTGGTTTCTTGAGTTCTTTATATATTTTGCATATCAGTCCTCCATTGGAAGTAGAGTTGGGCAAGATCTTTTCCCATTATGTAGAGTGCTTTTTGTTCCTTAGCCTTACAGAAGCTTCACTTTCATGAAGTCCCATTAGTAATTATTGATCTTAGTGCCAGTGTGATTAGTGTTTGGTTCAGTAAGCTATCTCCTGTACTGATGCATTCAAGGTAGTGCCCTACTTTCTTTTCTATCAAGTTTAGTGTATCTGATTTTACATTGAGGTCTTTGATCCACTTGAAGTTGAGTTTTTCACAGGGTGATAGATAGGGAGCTATTTGCCTTCGTCTACAAGCAGATATCCAGCACCATTTCATTAAGATGCTTTCTTTTCTCCATTGTAGGAGTTTGGCTTCTTTGTCAAAAATCAAGTGCTGGTAGGATTGTGGATTTACGTCTGTGTCTATGATTCTATTTCATTGTTTAACCTGTCTGTTTGTATGCTAATACCATCTGGTCTTTATTACGATTACTCCATAGCATAGCCTGAATTCAGGGATGCTGATACCTCCAGAAGTTTTTTTACTGTACCTGATTATTTTAGATATTCTAGCTTTTTTCTTTCATATGGAGTTGAGTATTATTTTTTCAAGTTCTGTAAAGAATTTAGTTGGAATTTTTATGGGAATTGCATTGAATCTGTAGACTGCTTTTGGTAAGATGGTCATTTTTACTATGGTAATCCTACTGATCTATGAGCATGGGCGATTTTTCCATCTTCAGATACCTTCTCTAATTTCTTTCTTCTGAGACTTGAAGTTTTTGTCATAAAAGTCTTATGCTTACTTGGTTACAATTACACCAAGACGTTTTATATTATTTGTGGCTATTGTGAAGGGTGTTGTCTCCCTAATTTTTTCTCATCCCATTTATCTTTTGTATATAGGAGATCTACTGATTTTTTTTTTTTTAGATAGTTTTGTATCCAGCCACTTCCCTGGATACAAAACTGGAGAAGTTCCCTGGTAGGATTTTTGGGATTACCTTTTTTATACTGTTGTATCATCTGCAAATAACAATACTTGGATTTCTTCCTTTCCAATTTGTATGTCCTTGATCTCCATTAGTTCTCTTATTGCTCTAGTTAAAACTTCAAGTACTGTATTGAAGAGATAGAGAAATAAATATTCTTTCTTTGTTCTGTATATTCAGTGTTTTGATCATTGTGTGACAGAGTGTGTGGGGGGATTTTCTTCTCTGTATAAATCTGCTTGCTATTTTGTAAGCTTCTTGTACATTTATAGGCATCTATTTCTTTAGGTAGAGGGTATTTTCTTCTATGAATTTTTTGAAAATATTTTTTGAGTCTTTGAGTTTGGAATCTTCTTCTTCCATTCCTATTACTCTTTTTTTTTATAGTGTCCTAGATTTACTCAATGTTATCATCTTTTTAGATTTAACGTATTTCTTTGACCAATGTATTAATTTCTTCAATCATATCTTCTACACCAGAGATTCTCTCTTCCATCTCTTATATTCTGTTGTTGATGATTGATTCTATAGTTCCTGTTCACTTCCCTAGGTTTCCTATCTCTAGGATTCCCTCAATTTGTATTTTCTTTATTGCTTCTATTTCCATTTTCAGGTCTTGAACAGTTTTATTCATCTTCATATGTTTGGTAGTATTTTTCTATATTTCTTCATGGGATTTATTTATTTCCTGTTTATAGGGTTCTATCATTTTCATAAGATTGAATTTTAAGGTCTTTTTTTGTGTGTGTGCTTCAGCTATGTTGGAATATCCAGGACTTGCTATGGTAGGATAGCTGAGCTCTGGAGGAACCATATCGCTCTGGTTGGTTTGATTGATGTTGATACACTGACCTCTAGACATCTGGAGTTGGGATCATTATAGACTTAGGTGCTAATTTCTGAGTTTATTTTATTAGATGGGTTTTTCTTTTTGTTGATGTTTTTTTCTTGGTTTTTGTTTTTTTTCTGTGCTCTTCTGGATTAAGTAGCTTGGAGTTCTTGTGACCAGTGAGTCTTCAGGTCCAGTAAGGTGTATTTTCTGGGAGAGTGTATGACCCATATGACCTTTGAGGTTTTGGGTGTCAATGTTGCCTTTGAGGTCCCTGGGATTGGCAGGGCCTCTGGGAAATCAGAGGTCTTCTGCTGAATTTTTGGGCTGGAATATGGGTGCAGTTTGCAACTGTTGGGTGTGTGTTAAGGAGAGTTGGTGGGCAGTGAGTGAGGTCTTATTTGCAGTCTCTGGTGCTGCTGTGGCTTCCAAAAAGCAGTCAGAGTTATGAGTCAGAATATTGAATACAGAAGATGGGATGCATTTTAAAGTTGCTGGGTATACTTTAAGGGGTGTTGTTGGTCAGGGTCTTACCTGGGGCCACTGGTGACAGTGTGGCCTTTGGGAAAGCAGCTGAATTGTGGGCCCATGTGTGAACTTTTTGGGGGCATATTATCAGAAAATAAGTGGATATAGAGGTCCAAGTATGCTTGTAATCACAGCTTAGGGATTCCGTGAGCATATTATATGTGATCTTCTCAGAGGTGAATGCTCCCTTTTTTAGAATTGATTCCTCTGACAGCAATTAGAAGGGTCTTAGGGAGTTGCTGAGGTGACACAACTGTTAATATTTATTGTTCTTTCAGAAGACCTATGTTTAATTCTTAGGACCTATGTTGGGCCTTATAACCTTCTCTCACTCCTATTTTAGGGATCAGATGTTCTCTGGCCTCTAGGCACTGAAATAAGGATGTTACCTATAATTTCACACAGGCACACCCATATACACAAAATTAAAATACTAAGCACTTTTTTTAAAAGAAGGTTCTAGGGAAGGCAGGGAAGCATACATTTGACCTGTGAGTGGGCCCATAAATCTATCTATATTGAATTCCTCCCCCAAGACTTGCATAAATGGAGTAGTGAAGAAAGATTCATTTCTTTCCTGACAAAACCTTTCAACCTATGTTCAGTGTCCTCATGCTGCTCTTCATTAAAGCACAAACAACTACTCTAGTTTTAACTCTACAGAGAAAAGCAGAGACTATAGCTTTCCTGTAGCCAGAAGATTGCTAATTTAGACGATATAAGAGTCAGGAGATGCCCCCCACTCCCAGCTTCCAAGGATCAGGTTCTTGATGAATGACTAAGAAAAGTCAAGTTATTGGCGGTCTGTTCTCCATTTGGGGATTTGGTTTCCACTGAAGCAGAACCTAAGCAAGTTTGAAACAATAGTTTTGTGGTTCGAATCAGGGAGTCTGAATTAAGGAGGACAATAGCTCTCTTCTTTCTTAGCTTAGTCACATAGAACACAGATGCCAGACTTAACCTTTTTGCCAAAACCAAACCAAACCTTTCCAGAGAGCAAAGTCATCCAGGAGGCATGTCAATTCAGTGAAGAGTTTTTCTAACGATCACAGCTTCCCATGGTGACTGCCTCAGGAAATGACCTTTGAAGATATTCAAGAGACCAGTTAGCATTGGGGTAGGATGCACAAAAGACATATTAGATAGAGAAGGAGAGCTTGCCACTTGTTTGAACATTTGGTCATCTGCTGTTCTTGGCTTCTGTCACAGGGTTTCACAAGTCAGTGGGGCAAATTCAAATTCAAAGCAAGTGTCAGAAGTACCATCTGGTGACTTGAAGATTCCTCCTCTGTTCTCAGTCAGATTCAGTCCTTATTGCCTTCTGTCCTGGTGCAGTGTATACACACACACACACACACACACACACACACACACACACTACTCTTATAGTGTCAAGGGTAGCCTCCCTACTTTCATTGTTCAGGCCGTGACAGGCTGGAATCCCCAGTCTCATCCCTATTTAAGTTCCCTATAATTCTAGTCCTCTAAGTTTTTCTAGGGTACCAGGCAAACATCCAGGTCTTTGGTTGGCATTTACCTTGTGGCCTTGGCTCTGAATTCTTCTTCTGTTTTATACCCAGTATCCAGCTCCTTCCAATTTCTCTGTGATATTGAAATGTAAGACTTTCAAGAGTTGGCATCAGGAGCTTCTATAATCTCAGTGAACAGCTTCTATAGGTACCTACACTATAAACCCAAGCAACACAAAGCCTCTCCCACCTGCAACTGTTAAAACAGAAAGGCTGTAAGGGGACAGACACAAACAGGTAAGGGGTGGTAACAATGTAGATTCCTACTGGCTTTGTAGAGATCTCTGCCCTTTGTGAGGAAAATCAGTCTTATACTCAAAAGCGGATAATGACAGCTCAAACTATAGTTTACTGCAGTCAGTATTTCTTCTTACCCAGCCAAATATTGGATATGTCAGTCTTTATAAAGTGTGATGTTTTGTGGAATCTCGTCCTTAGCACCAATGCTGATTAGAATGATAGGCTTAGTCCTTCCTTTGAGCCACTCAGGCCTATGACTGTTATAGCCAATGTGAGTTTTATCTTTTTTTTTTATTTGATATATCCTTTATTTACATTTCAAATGATTTCCCCTTTCTTGAACCCTCCCTCCCCTCAAGTCCCATAAGTCCTCTTCCCTCCCCCTGTTGCCAAATCCACTCCTTCCCACTTCCATGTTCTGGTATTCTCCTACACTGCTGCACTGAGCCATTCCAGAACCAGGGGCCACTCCTTCCTTCTTCTTGGACAACATTTGATATGTGGATTTTGTCTTGGGCATTCCAAGCTTCTAAGTTAATATCCGCTTATCAGTGAGTGCATACCATGAGTGTTCTTTTGAGACTGAGTTACCTCACTTAGGAGGATGTTCTCCAGCTCCATCCATTCATTTGTCTAAGAATTTCATGAATTCATTGTTTCTAATGGCTGAATAGTATTCCATTGTGTAAATATACCACATTTTTTGTATCCATTCCTCCATTGAGGGACATCTGGGTTTTTTCGAGAGCTTCTGGCTATTATAAATAGGGCTGCTATGAACATAGTGGAGCATGTATCCTTATTACATGCTGGGGAATCCTCTGGGTATATGCCCAGGAATGGTATAGCAGGGTCCTCCAGAAGTGTCCTGCCCAGTTTTCTGAGGAACCACCAGACTGATTTCCAGAGTGGTTGCACTAGCTTGCAGTCCCACCAGCTTTGGAGGAGTGTTCCTCTTTCTCCACATCCTAGCCAATACCTGCTGTCACCAGAGTTTTTAATCTTAGCCATTCTGACTGGTGTGAGGTGAAATCTCAGGGTTGTTTTTATTTGCATTTCCCTAATGACTATGATGTTGAACATTTCTTAAGGTGCTTTTTAGCCATCAGAAGTTCTTCTGGTGAAAGTTCTTTGTTTAGCACTGTACCCCATTTTTAATAGGGTTATTTGGTTCTCTGGGGTCTAACTTCTTGAGTTCTTTGTATATATTGGATATTAACCCTCTGTCAGGTATAGGGTTGGGGAAGATCTTTTCCCAATTTGTTGGTTCCTGATTTGTCCTTTTCATGGTGTCCTTTGCCTTACAGAAACTTTGTAATTTTATGAGGTCCCATTTGTCAATTCTTGATCTTAGAGCACAAGCTATTGATGTTCTATTCAGGAACTTTCCTCCTGTGCTCATGTTCTCAAGCATCTTCCCCAGTTTCTTTTCTATTAGTTTCAGTGTGTCTGGCTTTATGTGGAGGTGCTTGGTCCACTTGGAGTTGAGCTTAATACAAGGAGATAAGAATAGATCAATTCCCATTCTTCTGAATGCTGACCTCCAATTGAAACAGCACCATTTGTTGAAAAGGCTATCTTTTCCCACTGGATGTTTTCAGCTCTTTTGTCGAAGATCAAGTGACCATAGGTGTGTGGGTTCATTTCTGGGTCTTCAATCCAATTCCATTGATCTACCTGCCTGTCACTGTACCAATACCATGCAGTTTTTAACAATATTGCTCTGTAGTATTATTGCTTGAGATTCATGATACTGATTCCCCTGGAAGTTCTTTTACTCTTGAGAATAGTTTTAGCTATCCTGGGTTTTTGCTATTCCAGATAAATTTGAGAATTGAGCTTTCTAACTCTATAAAGAACCAAGTTGGAATTTTGATGGATTGCATTGAATCCGTATATTGCTTTTGGCAAGATGACCATTTTTACTATATTAATCCTGCCAATCCATGAGCATGGAAGATTTTTCCATTTTCTGAGATCTTTTTCAATTTTCTTGTTCAGATACTTGAAGTTCTTGTCATACAGGTCTTTCACTTGTTTGCTTAGAGTCACACCAAGATATTTTATATTGTTTGTGGCTATTGTGAAAGGTGTCATTTCTCTAATTTCTTTCTCAGCCTGCTTATCCTTTGAGCATAGGAAGGCTACTGATTCGTTTGAGTTGATTTTATAACCTGCCACTTTGCTGAAGTTGTTTATCAGCTGTAGGAGTTCTCTGGTGGAGTTTTTTAGGTCACTTAAGTATACTATCATATCATCTGAGAATAGTGATAGTTTGACTTCTTCCTTTCAATTTGTATCCCTTTGACTTCCTTATGTTGTCTAATTGCTCTAGCTAGAACTTTAAGTACTATATTGAAAAGATAGGAAAAGAGGGGGCAGCCTTGTCTAATCCCTGATTTTAGTGGGACTGCTTCAAGCTTCTCTCCATTTTGTTTGATGTTGGCTACTGGTTTGCTGTATATTGCTTTTACTATTTTTAGGTATGGGCCTTGAATTCCTCTTCTTTCCAAGACTTTTAGCATGAAAGGATGCTGAAGCCAATTTGCTGATAAACAACTTCAGCAAATTGGCTGGTTATAAACTCAACTCAAGCAAATCAGTAGCCTTGCTGTTCTCAAAGGATAAGCAGGCTGAGAAAGAAATTGGGGAAATAACACCCTTCACAATAGCCACAAACAATATAAAATATCTTGGTGTGACTCTAACCAAACAAGTGAGGTTTATCTTAATCTCAGTTCTACCCCCTCCAGAGAGAATGGAAAAATTACTTGTCACAGTGTTAGCTTTAAAAATTGTTATTGAGTCTGAAATATTCCTCACGCTGGGTGCCTAGCTAGTGGTACCATTTTGGAAGTTGCATATCCTTTAGGAGAGGGGTTTAGTTGCTGGCCACCACGGGCAAACCTTGAAGGTTGTACTCACCTCTAGTTCTAGTCTAGTTTCTGCTTCATGGTTGGGTGTCAATGTGATCAGTCTCTTCATGTTCCTGACATTGTCAATTGTTCTTAAAGACCAAAAGTCCTGGTTAGCTAGTCTTCCATAGGCACCAATTTCCCACCCATGTCTCATCTATTTCTTCCCAGCCATTGTATGTACTTCTAGCCTACTATCAACCTACATGGGGAGGACTAAGAAATTCAAATAAATTAGAGCACACATCATCAATGAAAATAATAACAAAAGACATAGAAACAACTATCAGCTCAATACTCATTACTTGTAGATGCTATTCTGTATTGTTCTGTCTGGTATGAAAACTGATGTAGCAGGGAAATCTTAAATGGGAGGCAGCTCATGAAGAAGTTCTACAAAATAAGCAGAGTTAAGGAACAACAGAGTTTTTGGTGGTTCTAAAATTTGACTCAGTAGAACCAATATCTCTAGGGGAAAACTTTCAGAGGTCTGAGCTCTGCTTTGAGGTAGGTCAAGCTGGGGCTGGAGTGAAGGTTCAGCAATTAAAAATGATTCCTGATCTTGAGGAGGACTCAGTTGGGATCCCAGCACCTACATAGTAGCTCACAATGGTGTCTATAACTTCAGTTCCAAGGGATCTCACACTCTGTTTTGGCCTTCAAGGGTACTACATGCACATGATGAATGTGACAAATACTGGGCACATAAAAGAAAAAAAATGTTAAAATATACATGCATGTCAAGCTTCCCATCATTGGTATTTCTGTCTCAGATACATTTGAAAGTTGCTATTGTAACCAGGCTTCAGTTGACTGGTTCTTCTCCCAATTCATGAAAACTCCTCACCCATCTGTCAATGGTACTTCTCCTAAATATTCCTGACCTCTCAACTTAAGGCTTTCTCCTCCAACACAGCAGGAACATAGGTCTCAGGTCCTACCACACCAAGAGCTCTTTCAGCCAGGAGTGATTAGCATTGAAAGATAAGTACTCCAGACCTCTTCCCCTTTAGTAAACTTAACTAGAAGGCAAATCCCACAAAGGCACTCAGCAGCCCACTGCGGGAAGGAGTCTCAGCTGCCTACAGCAGTAACCTGATCATTCACATAAATGGCATCTGTTTTCTTTCCCTCTTCTGTCTTCCTTGCTTTTTGTGGTGTGTGCTTTCTCACATATACCATAACTTCAATTTTCAAGGGGGGAAATCCCTGCTTTGGGAAAATTTCACCTTCATATATAAGTTGAAATGCTAAATGATGGAGTCTTACCTCAGTCATATTTTACTATCAATTTTACTCTGAGGTAGTATCATTGCTTCTCATCCTGTTATATTTGATCCTATTTAAAAGCACATACATTCAATTTGAAAATTCTTTGTGAAAAAAGTGCCAGCAACCAGTACAAACGTAGGGATGTACTAGTACTGACCTTGGTATGCATGAAGCCACTGCTATACCACTCCTGGGCATATACCCAGAAGACTCCCCACCATGTAATAAGGATACATGTTCTACTAAGTTCATAGCAGCCCTATTTATAATTGCCAGATGCTGGAAAGAACCCAGGTATCCCTCAACAGAAGAGTGGATGCAAAAAATGTGGTATATCTACACAATGGAGTACTATTCAGCCATTAGAAACAATGAATTCATGAAATTCTTAGGCAAATGGATGGAGCTAGAGAATATCATACTAAGTGAGGTAACCCAGACTCAAAAGGTGAATCATGGTATGCACTCACTAATAAGTGGATATTAACCTAGAAAACTGGAATACCCAAAACATAATCCACACATCAAATGAGGTACAAGAAGAAAGGAGGAGTGGCCCCTGGTTCTGGAAAGACTCAGTGAAGCAGTATTCAGCAAAACCAGAACGGGGAAGTGGGAAGGGGTGGGTGGGAGGACAGGGGAAGAGAAGGGGGCTTATGGGACTTTCGGGGAGTGGGGGGGCTAGAAAAGGGAAATCATTTGAAATGTAAATAAATTATATCGAATAAAAAAAATTAGAGTTGCTTGCTGTTCCTTTAGACTTCACATGAAATATGAAGTCTAAAGGAAATTGAAGTTTTAAATAAACTTGTGTGTATATTATTTTAACAAAAAAAAAATAAAATGGGGTAAACAGGAAGAAGGTGAGTGGGGCACTACAGGTCAGGGAAGGGTTAATCAGGAGGGAGAGGAGCTGTGAAGAGAGCTTTGCTGGCTCCCCCATTCTGGTAAGGTCTCTGAATTTTGTTCTCCATTTGGCTGGGTTTATGAAATTGAGAATTAATAAAAATCGCTTTGATTTCTTTAAATGGCCATTATGAAAAGCTTTCTAGAGTCATATCTAAATGTAGTTTTTCAATTGCATTTACACAAATGATCTCCAAGGTCAGGATGAGCAAATGGTCAATTAGCCATAGAAGAAAGGCCCCAGAAGCACAGAGATCTTTTCTGCATTTTACAGATATGCCAAGTACCATTGCAGAAAGCTGCATTTAACTTGTTGAATATTAAAACCATCGCTGCTCAGCTGCACAGAAATTTCTTTCTGAATATCTTTCTCAAATCTCTCCCTTGAACCATATTATTTTAGTTCAGCCTCAATTACACCATCAAAGTTCCACCATTCTAAAATGTATTACTATTCCGAAAATGCACTTGATGGTATTTTTATACAATGCTATGGAATAATGTATAGTGATGTTTTTAAAAATCACAAACTCCTTCGTAGCCAATCAGGCAGACACAATTTAAATATAAATCAAACTTGGTGTAAACTATAGGTCACACTCAAGTTCGTGAATGCATTTCACTACTGCACTGTCTTGAATCCAACATCCTCTGGCTCTGAGTTTTACTACTGCACCATGAGATGGGAGATGATCACAGCCAGTTTGCTGACACATGCAAGCACATCTTCACACTGCAGTGGAGGACCGGAGGCAGAGAAAGAACACCACAGAGAGCAATTTAGAAGGTGGGGATGTGCTGATGAGAGGTCGGACCCCTGGGGCTGACACCTGACAGCAGTCCATGAGCTCTTCAGATTCAGACATATTTCTCCACTTCTCTAAAATGCAAGAACTTTATCTATAAATGAGAATGCCTGATTCTGCCTTACTGTCTGTATTTCTTATAACATAAAGCAGTGCACCTAAGGCTGTCTCGCAGTGCCTGGTGGTCGGGGTAGTGGTGTTCTTGAGCTCCATAAGAGGTTATTAATTGAAATGGGGTGTTTAGAAGTAGATAAAGGGTAAACACTGATGAAGGGAATGTGGAAAACCGAGGCACATGGGGAACACCCCATGTGACCATGTAACCACATAGAGGTGATGACAAAGTAGCAGTTAGTCTAGGGCTGGTAGAAGGCCCACTTCTGTGATCCTTAAAACATGAAGAGAACAAACCTGAGAAACAAAGGTTTGCCCTCTGTTAAAAGAATTGCTTTTATCTGAACCTAAAATGTGGCAATTTCAGAGTTTAAAATTTCCTATCTGTGAAATGTATGTATAAGTAGGTATATCAGCTCAAATTACAAAAGATTTGGGTTTGTGAGGGGAGCCAGGAATAAAAAAGTAAAAACTGCGTACATATGAATGTTCTTAGAAAACAGAAGCAGGAGAGGGTGGGGTTTCTTAGTTACTTTTTTACTACTATGCTAGGATACCAAGGCAACTTATTTAAGAGTTTATTGAGGGATTACAGTTTCAGAGGGTGAGTCCATGACCATCATGACAGGGAACATGGCAGCAGGCAGATAGGGGTGATGCTACACTGAGACAACAACTGTGAGGCAGGTAAAGAGAGGCTAAATAGAATGGCATGGACATTTTAAACCCCAAAGCCCATCATTAGTGATCAATTGCCTCCACTCAGACCACACTTCCTAATCCTTCTCAAATCGTTCCACTAACTGGGGACCCAGTATTCAAATATATGAACATAAGGGGGGCATCCTCATTCAAACCACTGCAAGAGATAACATTGTTTTAGGTGGCATCCTGGCATCTTGTGATGTTTCTCTACCAGACAGTTGTACACCTTTTGAGCAAGAGATAGAGAAATGAGAACAGAGTAATTTGAGTGTACAGGAGACAGAAAGGAAAGCATGATGGTTTTAATAATATGTCTTCCATACTCTGGGACATTTAAATATTTGGTCCCAATTGATAGTACTGTTTGGGCAAGAGTTAGGAAATGTGGCCTTGTTGGAAAAAGTGTATCAGTGGATATCGACTTTGACAGTTTAGACTCATACCTTTCCAAGTTTGAGTCTCTGTTTCCTGCTCCGTCAGCGTCACCCTCACTCCATATCATCTTACTGTCCCACATCCTGCAGGCAGCACTTGTACCTTCCTTGCTGTTTCTACACTCCAAGTGTGAGGCATGTCCCTGAAGTAGGGCTTTGTATCTGCTGTCCTGTCAGCTTACAAATCCTTTCTTTTGAATAGCACCATGGCTCATTCTTTGCATCTATTTAACTTCCACTGAAAACAAGGGTTCTTCCCACTAGAATCTTCTGAATAGTACCCACAACTCTATCCTTGGTGTATCTTTTTTTTCTCTGAGTACAATTTATTACAGTGGATCTATTACCCTTCTCCTTTGGATAATGCAAGTTCCAAGAAATAGAAACGTCTTTTGTCTCTGATACATTTCTAGTGTAAGATGGCAGTGACCATATCATATGCTTCAAGTTGCATATTGTAACACTTTGACCTATTCTCCTGGAGTCAAAGACACTTGAGCTCCATGTTTATGAGTAGGAATCGTTTGGTTGTAATAGTCTTCCTCTTGTGAATCTTATTGGAAGAATGTTCCAAAGTACCCTCATAGCCATTCTAGTTCTTTAGGGCTTAGTTACTGTTGCCAGGCACCTGCTTCCTGTTTCCTTGTGCTCTGCTCTCCTCTGAGTCACTTTTCTTCTCAAGCTACCACTATCAGACACGAATGCTGACAAATTCAAATGTCAACCAAGGGAACTTCTGGAAAGGGAGGAAGACGGTCGTTACCTTCAGCACCAGTTTAATTTTACTACAAACTCAGCAACCACAGTTTAAATTTACTTTTCAGCATGTGTTTTAACAGAAGTTCTGGTACTGACCCATATCTGGTTCATCAGGAGCCCAGTTCCATTACAATGTCAAGGAGGAACTCTATCTAGATATATCGGGGTGTGGAATGCCACTTGAACTAAGAGTGACTGGGGTATGGCTTCCAAAATAAAGGTGGGGCACATGTTCAGAAAAGAAAGGAGAGATGAGTGGAAAAGAAAGGTTACAGGTGAATGTTGATGTCACACCAAGTGAAGATATGCAGGAAGCAGCTATAAAGCTCTGATCTGAGAGCAGAGGGAGAAGGTTGTGTTCTTGATGGATACAGCCAGGGAGGGGCCACACCAAGAATAGAGGTTGGGGGAGAAGGGAGGAAAGGAGAAGGAAAACAAGGAAAAGGGGATATGAAGGAAGTAAGAAGAAGGACGTTGGGAGGAGAAAGAGAAAGAGAGGAAATAAGGGTTGAGCAGGAAGAAGGGGAAGGAGTATGATGCCACACTCGGTCCATCCCTGTCCCTCCCCATATTAAGAACACGCATCCTTGCTGATCCTGCCAGTTGTCAGAGCTATGTGAAATCACCCTCTGGAGGGCTGGCTTTTCCTTGGGCTGATACCAAAGCTTTAGTCTTCCCTTTATCTCAGATTCCTGGAAAGATTCAAATTTCTTGAGGTTCATTGTTTCATGAATATCTCTTAAGAATACTCTCCATTCCTTCCAGGACATGGAAGAATACTCTCCATTCCTTGCCCCATGTCCTCAATACATTGAGAAGACATTCTGTTGAATGATATGTCTGTGCTGCTAAAAATTGGGTTATACTCAGCCTTGGGTTCAAATATAATTTCTAATCCAACATCATCAAAAGTAAATACGGTAGGTGTGTGTATGCGTGTGTGTGTGTGTGTGTGTGTGTGTGTTCATATATACATCTCAATTTGTTCATAACCTGGAGGGGAAGAGATAGACCATTGTGAGATAGACCATTGTATCTCTTGAGCAGCTCACACAGATGTAGGTTATCTTTGTTGCTACCTCTCCTAGGTGCTTATCATGTCTGAGGGGAGCTGGGATCCCCACATTCTCCTTCTGACCTCCTGATTGAATGCTACTTCTCATGAACTCAGTCTGAAGACTTGTCATTTCATTTGCCATGAGAATGTGATTTCCTCCTGATTCCCGATGTCCCAGATATTTCATGTCCTTCTTTTGGTTCCCTCATAATGAAGTCATGCTGTCTTCCAGGGAAATATAAGAACAGCTGCCTCTCAAGCTATGTGAACTTAGTCATTAGAGTCTGAACTATCTTACATGCGGCTATAGCCTCAGGAAACTCTGAGCTGAATTCCTGCCTCAGCACTGCAGAGAAAAAGCAGACACAAAACTCTGTTCCCCATTCCTAAGATCAGAAAAGCATGTTTCTGATTAGTGGAGACTGAACCAGAGCATCCTGTGTATGTTTTTCCTTTTCTGTCCACTAATTCATGAAAATGGTACCTAGACAAAGGATGAGATTCCAATTTCCATTTCAAAGAATGATGCTTTGATTTTAAGTTTGAGATCACTATTACCTTGTACTGGATGATAACGCAGAAAATTTCTGCTACAGCCTAATGACAGAGAAAGAATATCAACCTCTCAGGAACTGTGAGGCTACCATATGGTCATGATCTCTGCCTTGCTTCTCCCTAAGCGGTCATTACATTTAACAGACTCACATTATGGTAGTAAAAAGTGTCATCCAAGGTGTCAGGCTTAAACTTCCATCAACTTGACAACTATATCTTAGGAGGAAAAATACTGTGCTAACAAAAATTCTCACAAAAATCTCAAGACTGTGAATTATTGGGCACTCTAAATCATACAGATGTCCCTGGATCAATAACTGCTGTGAACAAGATATGGAAGAAATAAATTAACTAGTCCTGGATTTCCCAGCTGGATATCAAGGATGAGACCAGTAAGACTGTATCACAGAAAGGTACCTAGGTTATGGCCAAGAAGAATCAAGGGGTGAGGTATTATCCATAGGAGAGCATAGACCAAATTCAAGGCAAATAAAAGCCCGCTTGTCTTCTCAAAGCACTTACAATGGTTTTGAGAGGTAGCTCATTTTATGCCATATAGCAGTTGCAGTGGTTTGAAAGACAATGCTCCAATAGACTCATACTTTTGAATTCTTGATCTCCAGTTAGTGGAACTATTTGGGAAGGAATAGGAGAGGTGGCCTTGTTGGAGTAGGTGTGGCCTTATTAAGGAGGTTTGTCACTGGGGTGGGCATTGAGGTTTCAAAAGTCCACACCATGCTCAGTCTCTCTCTCTGTGTCTCTCTCTCTCTGCCCCTATATGTCTCTGTCTTTCTGCTTCTGTCTCATTTTCTTGATCTTTGCCTGTCTGTGCCTCTGTCTGTCTCTGTCTTTTGTCTGTCTGTCTGTCTGTCTGTCTGTCTGTCTCTCTTTCTCTCCCTCTGCCTGGTGCCCAGACATCATGATGCAAAGCTCTGAGCTTCTGCTCTAATGCTATGCCTATCTGCTTCCCACCATGATGATAATGAACTTACCCTCTGAAACTTTAAGCCTGTAAGCAAGACCTTAGTTAAATGCTTTCTTCCTAAGACTCACCTTGATGATGGTGGCTCTTCCCAGCAATAGAATAGTAACTAAAACTTCAGATGAAATCCTTGAAGAATCTAAAGAATTTTACACAAGCCTGGTATAGAATGAAGAATACCAGGTCAAGCAACAAAGCAAACTTCTTTCAGAAATATGAAGATGTATTTGGAGATAGCTCTGAGTCCAAGCCAAAATCCCAAGAAAATGGTATGCTAAATGAAGGGAGGGTCGGTGACTAGAACAAGTTTTCAGCAAATTCCTGGCTGTGAGGAACACTTGGGAACAGACTGTTCACTAGGGAGGTGATTGTAGGAAGTAAGAGTGTGGCCAACAGATGAGAAACAAAAGATAGAAGGAGCTGGTGCAAGGGGCCCCCTCTTAGCAAAGGAGCTCTATTCTTCTGGGATCCCCGAGGGGGAAAATGATCGACTCAACGGGCTCCATTTAAAGGTTTAAGTTTGTCAATCCCACCTCTCTTCCTGGCAAGTCCAGACTGAGGAACGGAGGGGCATACCACAGAGGCATGAGCAACAGACGTTGTCTAAAGGAGTCTGAGCTTGTGTCCTCTAATTGGAAGTGACCGAGAATGTGTAAGTATGGGTACCAGATATGTTCCAAGAGGCACCATGGAGTGTGCTGTGTTTTGTAAAACAAAGATATAGTGCACACGTGGGCTCATGCTGAGTGTTCCCCTAAACAATCAAGCCATGCAACAGACCTAGTGTTAAGATTTATTGGTGGAAGTGAAGGGGTGTGGGGTGTGGGGTGTGGGGGGATGGGACCTAGAATGGGATAGAGACAGAAAAGGGGGGGGGGCAGAGGACAGAAAGGAAGAAAGAAAGAGGCCAAAAACCTCTTGTGGACAGAGGAAAAGGGAGGGAGGTAGAGAAAGAGAGCCAGGAGAGAGTTGGAGTAGCTCTCTAGTAGTCCTTGATCCTCACATACCTGGCTTGCACCTTGCTGGTGGCTAAGGGAGCTGTTGCCGGGTAGCTAGCCATTGGGGGCGGAGCCTAGTGGAATTGTCAATATGCCAAGCCCTTACAAAGAAATACAAGCACTGGATCAGTCTTTCATTTTTAGTGACATTGATCAACTACCTTCAAATCCACAAGTTTCTGCTCTTGCCAATGCTAATTTTCTCTTTCTGCTCCTCCCAACCATACTTCTTAGACATTTGAGGGGACTTACAGCTTTCTATCCACAAACTCACTCATATATTCGAGAACAGAGCAGGCACAGGCTGTGCACAGAAAGGCGTCAATCAGTGTCATTCCCTGGGTGACCTCAGCTACTTTCTAGTGAAGCTGTATGACCAGCAAAGAACTAAAAATGATTTTCTGTGGGCTTGTCCACTCATCTCTGGGTGTGAGGCAATAACATACCACACTAAAACAGAGCTGGTGGCTACAATCCTAGAAAATTGAGCTCAATCAGACTGGAAAATACATTTTCTTCATCTGAAGCCATAAGGTTCTCTCCTCAAACGACAACAGCTGTGACAAATCTGTGGTTCAGTTGTTTCCAATCAGCCACTCTAGCCTCTTGCAGATCCCTCATAGGGCTTTCCATCAGCAATCTTCCCAGGAACTGATGGCTCTAGTTAATGAGAGATGGCTTTAAAGAAATGTGGCCACCCTCCCCACAACTCCCAGACCCACAGGATGGCCAGAGAGAACATTGGCTTCCTACATAGATGCTGCCCTCTGGATTATTTGGGGGGAGGGGGGTGATTGAACTTGTAAAGTATCAAGAGCAAAATCTCTAGTCTTTTATCAGTGGTCAGTAACTTCATGTCCAGTGGTCCATCCATCTCTGACATAGCTGATAATCCCCTCACAAGCTACTGGCAGTGACATACTGGCATGGTCACACTTCCTCTCCAAACAGTGCTGCCATCTAAGGGGCCAATCCTTCAAATATCTGAGCCTGGGGTTGGGGAGGGGCATTTCTTATTCAAACGACTTCAACATCCACTTCTTAAATGCCTTCTTAGTCACAGTCTGCATGATGACTACAGGTATTGACTTAAAGGAAGTTGTTGCTAGCTATCTCCCTCCCTCTGTGTCTATACTCCAACAAACTATACTTTTTTTTTCTAATAAGATAGCTAAGATTCCTACAAACTGACCCTGAAGTAAGGATTTGAGTGACAATGGTATATTTTCTGAGATGCTCATAAGAAATATTGACAAATGGATGAGGAACTTGATAAGACAGTAAAGTTTCCTTTATTCAGCTCAGTCACATGTAGGTGCCACTATAGGCAACTATGACAACTCCCTAGGGGCCTTTTGAGGGTGTTCCACATGAGAAGATCTAACATATTTCTGTAACAACACTATTGAGTGTGCCACCAGAGGTGACAATATTCTAGCATTCTCTAGATCCTCAACTTGTTTGACATGCCTTACAGGACGGTACCAAGGCTTTATCAGAACAGAAAGTACCCAGTAGGTCTGGGTGGGTCATGGGCAGGGATCTTGTATCCTCAGAACTGCCCAGTTTCAGATATACCCAGTCTCCTCCCTCCTTCCCTAAACTCTCAGGGTCAGGAACTGACTCTTCAGAATATCTGGTTTATGAACAATGTTCAGCACATGTTTTAAAAGAAACAGTCCATATCATGAGGTAATTACCTCTGAATTTTTTTTACACTTTGTGTGTGTGTTTGTGTGTGTGTGTGTGTGTGTGTGTGTGTGCGCGCGCGCGCGCGCGCGCACGCGCGTGCTGTAATTCAGAAGGCAATTTGTGAGACTCTGGTCTCTCCTACTATATACTAGAAGTCAGACTCGGGTCTTCGGGCTTAGCAACAGATTTCTTTACTACAGAACCATCTTATTCATCCAATATAAGGAAATTCTTGACACATAGAAAAAAAGAAAGGAGAGTCGAGGAGAGGGTTGGGATTAGAGAGGGATCTCTAGGGCATGTATACATTTCTAGAAAGAATGTATGCACCCATCTTTGGCTTCTTTGCTACTTTGCTTACTACCCAGCTTTAGAAGGAAGATCTCCAGACAGAGTCTCTGCAGATGTGGGAAAATTGCTCTCCATCTCCCAAGTGCATAAAGATAACCTCATGGCATGTGAGCAAAGAAAATGGGGATGCCTAGGGTAGGACAACATGTAGTCTGAAGAAGCCCTTCAGACCCAGATCTTTTCTGAAAAACATCCTGTGACTACTTTATGTCTCAAACAACGACCAGGGCTTAGAGGGTACAGTGTTATTATTAGCCTTCATAAAAACATAGGGTGATACTATGATCACTACATTCACAAGACTAGAGACGAGACTGCACAGTTGGCCAGGGGTAAGAAGCATGTTTCCACTCTGTGCTGAGTATTTACCTGAAGCTCTAGTTAAAGTGGAGACTCCAGAACAGCCACGGTGATACATGGCTTTAGTCTCAGCACTCCAGAAGCAGAGACAGAGAGAGCTCTATGTTCAAGGGCAGCCTGATCTACACAGTAAACTACAATCCTGCCAGAACTACATAGTGAGACACTGTCCTGTCTCAAAAAGCAAAGTTCTACATCGCCTAATTAGGGTGGGGTTTGAGATGTCAAAGGTATATGAAATTGTGAGGGCCATGGAGTATACTTTTTTTTCTGAACTGCTGTCTTTCTCTTAACTCTTGCAATAAGTCTGTGTTAAATAGTTTATTAAACTCCATCTCTGTTTTACACTGGATAGTTCTGAAACTTCTTTTCTGTAAAAAAGTTTTGAACCCTGTTCAGTCTGAGTTGAGGCACCTAAAAAATTAGAGCCATTTTTAATACTGCTGCAGAAGACAGAATGGAGCTATGTTTCCCGTTCTGTTCTTGTATCCTCTAGCAGGGGGCTCTAAGTTTTGCAAGATGACACAGAAAGCTACTACCCCCAAACCAACCAACCAACCAACCAACCAAAAAACCTCAAACTAAATCAAACACCACACCACCAACAAAACAAGAAAAACCAAACAAAACAAGGAATCAAACAACCCAGTCAGTAAAGAGTTAATGAAATGAACAGACAATTCGTAATAAAATATGTACAATTTTACCAACCCTGAGAACAAAACTACATCTATGCTAGTGAATCTTGATTGTCAACTTGACTATGTCTGGATTCATCTATATCCTCGTGGCTAGAATCAGCTAAAACCCAAGTGATTTATTGATTGAATCATCTGAGGTAGAAATACCCACCCTACATTTGCCACCCCTTTCTGTGGCAGTCTTCATAAAATACATGAAAGATAGAAACTTTGGCTTTTGTCTGTTTGCCTTTGCTCTTGCTGGAAAGTTCTTTTATCCTATTGCTAAGTCATTTCTTCACTGGGACTGGAACTTATTTTTTCCTGATTTCAACACAGACTGAAAACCAGCAGCTCACTAGGAATTTCCTAGTACTCCAGCACTAGACTGGGGCTGCTGAAACAGCCAGTCTCATGGCCTGAATAACTACTGGATTCTTGGCTTTTTCTTTTAGCACTAACTAGAGCACAGACAACAAAAGGAAGTTCTTACAAGCATGGACACACAAGGAAGTTCTTACAAGCATGGACACACATTAATGAGTGCTCATGAAAACACACACACACACACACACACACACACACACACACACACACCAGGCAGGGATGCAAAGAATTCCAGGTACTATGGAAGTCAGTATGGAGATTTCTCAGAAATCTAATAACAGATCTTCTATATGACTTAACTATACCACTCTCCAGTGTTTACCCAAGACCTCCAAGCCTCAGAGATAATTCTTCGTTAATGTTGACTCATAACAGCTAAGCTGTGATATAAACTTGAGTGTCCAACAACAACAGAGGGATGCTTAAAGAAAGCATGGCATACATGCACAATGGATTTTTATTTTCAGTGATGATGATAATGATGATGATGGACCTCTGAACTGTACTCTCAAATAAACCTTTCCTTCTACAAGTTGCATTGGTCATGGTGTTTTATTACAGCAATAGAAAAGTAACTGGTGTACTTTCTCTGCCATAACTAAAATTCCTCTGAGTCACCCTCTGTGAACTAGAATAAATCCATTGTCTCTTGAAATGTTTCAAGTATTTATGATAATGACACAAAAATAACTAACACTATGAAAGTGGGCAGCCCAGGTATACAACTGTTTAAGACTGGCCCTCCTGCAGGCACTAAACTCTTAAAGATTCTGAAAGCCACACATTTCTCCGCACTTTCTAGATCAAGAGCCTTATTCTTATATTGGACAACTCCATCCCTAACTCTGATCTTCTCACTGGCATTCCCTCTTCAATGTCTCTAGTAATATCACACTCATGTCCTTGAGGACTTAAAAAAAACTAAAAGGACTGGTGAAACTTTGCCAGCTGGCCTGTGTTCTATCTTCCATTCTTCTTAAGACAACAAAGAAGGAACCTGCTGTGCTCATACATAGAGAGAGGCAAGAGGGAAATAATGCAGAGAGAAAAGCTTACATCAGTGTATCATGGGGAATCTGCAGCCATGCATGTGTCACTCATCAAACATTTATGAGTTATCTTGTACATACCAGGCTCTTTGCCAAGCACTTGAAAACAGTACGAGACAATGCAGAACTGTGATTTCTTTGTTAGAATTTCTATCTGGGGCAATGTTGTATGAACTTGAGAATCCACACGAGTCACTCTCAGGCTTCCTCTGTCCTATTCCACAGTAAGTCAAATTCAGGAGTCCTTAGAAGCAGCCTTGGCGCCTTTGGTTTTAAAGAGCATACAGCTGACTATGGAAGAGGCTTTGTGGAAGAGGCTCTCAGTCCCATCATAGGGACAGTCTCAGTCTAACATACTGATGCCAGAAGGGAAAGGTAAGTGGTGGGTTCCCCGTCTAGAACCTTACCTACCATCATCTGCCACATTAGATGATTTACAAAGAGGTTACCTCATATTATGTAGTTCCCACAACTACAATTACCACGTGGAAGGTCTCTCTGAAGAGCCTTGAGTGGTAGAACACAAAGTACAGCCCACACCTGCTCTGCCATCATTAGGCAGGTTGGACAAGTCTCCAGCTCTTCCTTACTGTACAGACTTCACCTGAAGTAGATGTGCATCATGAGCTACTCAAAACATCCGTGTTCCACAAGGATGCCTGTTGTAAGCACAGTGACTCTGAGGACCCACAGTAGCTGCAGTTTCCTTGCCTACAGCACACAAGCTGCAGCTGGTGATATCTGCTTCTGAAGGAAGTTTTACCTTCTGAAGGAAGAAGCCAGGCTGACAGCACATTTGGTTCCTAGCCAGCTCTCAAAAAAAGTCCAGGCTATAAGGTCACCTCCATCCCTCTCTTCTTTCAGAAGAGGGACACTGGGATTTTAGAATAGAATCTCTAGGACCCCAGGGCAGTCATCAGTATAATTCTCAAGCCATGAGCCTGCAATGAATTTCAGACTGAGAATTTTTCTATGACAATAAGAAATATCAATATAAAAAAAGTAAATGTTTCTATTCCCTAAAAAAAATCATGTGAGTTCCTTTCTTTTCTATAATATCCTGCTGAAAGTCATTTTAAATAGAAGGAAAGGAGAAGGAGGGGGTAAGATGCTTATAGATGAGGAAGAAAATAGAAAACTGTGGTGGGAAGAATGGGCTGGGTGTGTAAGAAATGAGAATGCAGTCATTAATGAGATCACCAAGTCTCCATACCTTGCCCTCCTGCCTGGTCCTTGAATTTTCCAGAGCCATAGGATCTTATGAGTTTTTATTTCCATCAGCAAAATACATGGCAGGAACATTCCCTGGTGATCAGGAGAAATTTGGTTCCTGGGAACTAGCAGAAGAGCCATGTGGGTAGTTCCACCTAGAGGCTGTTTAGTGTCCAATGACAGCCTGCTCAGAGCCCCTGGTGAGGTGCTATCTCCCACCCTTTCACAGGGAGCTGGAGACATTAGCATTCCTTCCTTGTCCTTACTGGCTCAGCTTTGCTCAGATAATTTACAGTTTCCCCTTAAGCAAAATGCAAAAGCTCATCGCTGGCACCTCTAGGAGACCATTACTATCCAGGAGGATTTGGTTTGCTGTAAGTTGTCATTGATTTCACAACAAGATAAAGCAAGCATGCCCCTCCCATGAGAAATTAAACAAGTAAATATGTTGGGCCATCTCCTTCTACTGAATATCAAAGTGTGCCTTTATCTAAGTTCTAGCAGGGCCACAGGCAGCTCAATTTCAAAGCCAGGAACAGGGAGAAATCAAAGGAAGACTTGAAAACCTTAAAAGAAGGGCAGGTCACATTGGAGATATTTTTTGCTTAAGAACTCTATCCCAAGTTCATTAACATCTGAGCCGTGGTTGAAATACCTGGGAGGAAGTGTGATGGGACTATAAATATTATGGGTTGCTGAAGGAAGGAAGAAAGGCTTTGTGCCTTTGTATATCGTATGTGGGGTTCACTAGAAAGCACTTAAACTCTCTTAAGATAATTCCACATCTCCAAATCACACTAATACCTCTTCAAATACCACTACCTATTTACTGCCTGTCACCTAGTTCCTATTTACAAAGGCCATGCCTCCATATAGCTTTGAAGAGGTCAGTTTAGGAACTTTGGAAAATTCCACTAGGCCCCTCCCCTCCTAGAAGAGAAAGGTCATAGAGCACACAGGCACCCCTCCCCTCCAGATGGAAGAGGCTAATTACAGTCCTCAGACCACAGAGGGGACCGACCTTTGGCCATCCCTCAGATAAGGGAACCCCTTGCTACCTCATTTCCTAATGATCAATCAGTTTGAAAGTCACACCGTTCTGCCAATCACATTGTGCCTAGTGGCTATTGCTCTATTCTACCACCTGAAAACTGTATAAAAACTTGCCTAACGGCCACTTAGGGTGGCTGCCTCTCCTTTGGGTGATGGATGACCCCAACTCCCAGGAACAATAAACTCCTCTTGCTTTTGCATCGATCCCTGGCTCTGCTCTGTTCATTCAGGGGTCCCTGGTAAGCTAAGGTTCATCAAAGTCTTATAGCATCTTCTTGGGTTGGGCTGACTGAAGACTTTCCCTAACACCCAAGTAGTAAGATTTATCCCTCTTACTTCAAAAACTGTATTGTTATTGCTTCAATTTATCCCTCATTCTCTTTACCCATCCAATTCTCTGATTCCTCCTCCATCTCTGTATCCTCGTGAAGTCCTTCATCTGCTGTATCATTGAGGTTTAGCTCTGTTCCAAACATTGTTCTATGTGCCAGAAACTGCTGATATCTCCTTTCTGCAGGCTCTCAAAGCACCTGCTGTTTCTGTACTCACAGTCCACTTGCTTGAGCTTGCCCCAGAGTTTTATTCATTAGTCAAAAGAGATCACTGAGTGAGTCAATGCCTCACTTCCACTGGAGTTGCTGCCATCCCCATAGACCTGAAGAGGAAACAATTTCCTTTCCCTTTGCAAAGAATACTCTCTTGAGGAGTAAGCTTTAACACTGCTGCAAACAAGCACACAAAAGAGACAAATCAAGGGAAGAAAAGAAATAGAAAAGGAAGAAGGAAGGATGTGATTACTCTTAGGTATGGGAGAGGGTTTATTATAGATAAAGAGCACAGTTAGAAGTAGGGACTTCTGGGATAGTCCAGAGTGATCATGATCCTGAGCTAGACCATGGAAGGAAAGAAGAGGGTAGAGGAGTTACTGACCAAGTGAGTGGCCACGGTCAAAAACAAAACAAAACAAAACAAAACAAAACTAAACTACTAAACTAAACTAAACTAAACTAAACTAAACTAAACTAAACTAAACTAAACTAAACTAAAAACTGGCCAAGAGACTGGCATAGCCAAAACGGCTGAGTTAACATAAGGGTCAGAGGGTGGGGTTGGAGAGGGTAAGGGGGAATCCTATCCCAATACTTGGGATGGAAAGTTTAGGGTAGCAGGTAGGATATGCCATCCAGGAGGGCCCTGTAACAGGTAGAGACTGAGGGATATTGGGAGAAACTGGTAGCTGGGTCTGCTTTGATATGTTAATGGAATCTGTTAGCCATTTGTCCCTGGTTTGAGACTTAACAAAGGGTTTTTCTTTTTCTTTTTTTTAAAGAAGCTCCAGCTCTCTAGCTCTTGGTCTGCATGTAGAGTGGTTTCTATACCTACTTCACAATCTCCTGCTATTCCCTACACACAAAGGGTTCAATCCCTTCTTGTAAGTCAGGGCTTGAGCTTCTCCACTTGTCTTGGGACTATGCTTTGTGCCTCTTAATTACAGCTGCAGGAGCTTCTGTGATACACCAGATAGAATTGATTTGTTTCACTGAAGTATAGAAGCTGGAACTCTAAGCATTAAACTCTAAGCATCCTCAGTCAATGAAGGACAGATATCAAAAGATGTGTAAACAGTTCCTCTTATTTATCTTGCAGATGAAAATTTAGGACACATTTCATAAGATAGCATCAATAGTTCATATCACAGGTCATCAATACTAATCTTTTAAAAAGAATCTTTACTTTTTTTTTAAACCACTTTTCATATTGTCTGTATTGTATTGATGTTGGTTGGAACCTACTCCAAACACACTGATATAATTCTTTGTCTCAGCATTCATTTGGAAGAAGAATTTAGAGCCTTAACCTGGGCTTTCGACTCTGACCCATGAGGAGTTAACTGCTATTGAGGTTGTCCTATTACCTGCTAACAGAAGCTTTAGAACCACCAACCCTCTCACTTGGAGTGATTTGGATGATGAAACAGTGATTTACATAGAGCCTGAACAGCCTAATAGAATGAACTTATTGGTCCTTTAAAACCGCTTCAAAAGTCTTTGTAAGGAGGAAAAGTTGGGCAGTTATAAGGGCCTGGATATTTCGGCCTACTGGATGTCACTGATGGGTGGAGCAGACATTCTCTTGCCATATTATCTGAGGTCAAGTAATGTATGTCTAAGGAATAAAAGTAAGCAATATAAAAGAAATTACAAATGGAATCCAGTCCAGAGTATGTGTGTGTGAAATGTGATAAAAGTAAACAACCTGACTCAGTGAACACCTCAGTTTTAGTTGACTAAAAAGACACCATGAAGACCAAGTCTGGAGAGTATCTGTGGAGACTGATAAGCCTAGGGTTAGATAAGGTGGTGCTGCAGGCTTGAACTGAAAGAGACTTAAAGTCCCTGGTCTGACAGCTAAGGTTTGACTCATTCCCTAGAGCTCCAATGGAGACTCTTCCTTCCTGTTGAGGCTAGCTCGTTCCTGGAGCCACTGATTCCAGGCACCCTAACTCTGGACAGAGGCTCCATCCAGGATCCAACCACAGTGAGAAAATGCTTCCATTGGAACTAGGCTATAGCACTCACCAGACCAGAAGTGAGAGTGTGTATGAATATGATTCCTTTTTGTTTTATATTTGTTCATTGTTGCTTATGAATAAATACTAGTGTAACTTGATCTACCGAGTCACAGGCACTTTCTTTCCCTCACTCTTGGCTCCATCCCTAAACCTGACTCGCAGCAGTATGCATCACAATTTCTTTCTGTCAGTCTTTGCTCCATCTTTATTTCTTTCACAGGTTTTTATCTAAAACCAGTACCTTCTACCTCAGGCCTAGTTCAGAGCAAATGTATCTAGTAATAATGGCCAGAGTAGACTTGGCTGAAATTTATGTATAGATTCTAATTGTAATAGTGATAGGACTGCCAAAGAGACTTAGATATCTACCCATAATAGAATTTTATGCCTAAATATGGGTTCTTAAAGCAAGAAACTAGAAACCTACAGATGGTGGTGAAGAGATTTAAATGAAATGCCAGACTATATAAACCTTTCATATTTCTTAGAATTCTTGGTGTACCATAACTCTTTTTGAATTGTTATTGCAGAAAAGGTTCTCTAAGGTTAGTTCTTGGAGGGTTCTGAAAGGATCTAGACTCTGGCAGGTGTCTTATAATACAAATTTAACTGCCATCCCATTCCCAATGCTTCCAGATGGTAAGTATTTTCATGCTTCAAAATAGCACAAACATTGGGGCTGGAGAGATGGCTCAGTGGTTAAGAGCACTCACTGCTCTTCCAAAGGTCCTGAGTTCATATTCCAGCAACCACATGGTGGCTCACAACCATCTGTAATGGGATCCAGTGCCCTTTTCTGGAGTGTCTGAAGACAGCAGTAGTGTACTCATATAATAGATAAATAAATCTTTAAAAAAAATAGCACAAACGCGTGTATCTCTTGCTTCAAAGTAACAAAGATTACACACCAAAGTAACTGAATATTCTAGATGGCACCTACTGGCAAAGGGGGGAATCCTGAATATAAAATACAGAGGTAACTAACTATTTGGTGTGCTCTACCCTTGGGGAGACTATGTCTCATGTTCTCAGTATGTTGGATGATTTGGAGGGAGTAAAGGGGGAAATGATGCAACTGTATTATACTCTCAAAAAATTAAATAACTAAAAGCAGAAGTGGGTGGAACATAAGACTAGAAAAAGAGTTCATTTACATAAAATGCTTATTCATGACCTAGGTTCAATTTGATATAGGATACTAGGAGATGGTTTTATTATACTGCTAGGATAGTAACTTAAAATACAGTTTCAAGTGGTCATCCCCCAACACTTGGAGTAACTCTAAATGGACTCAGTATATTTTACACACACACACACACACACACACATACACACACACACACACACACACACACACACACACACACGAACAATAATAAATCTTCTTTTAAAAAGATGTCACATCTGTCCTCCTGAGACAGAAGTAAAACCTTTAGTAGAATGATTCCAACAATCTATAGTACTCTGCTGCATTTTATCAATATTTATCAGTAAACATGGTCATCAAAAACAGATCTCTTTTACATCGGATCAGCTATATATTTTTACTTTCCTCAAAGCTTTAAATTCTCATAATCTAGCTTGTCTAGACTTAGATCTTGTGAATAATCCTCTGAACGTTATACTGGCTTGCTATAATAAATATATTATGGCAGTTATATCTGATGAGCTGGCAGCATCAAACACTGAAGCTGCTCTTCCAAAATGTATGCATGTCACAGAAGAAAATAAAGCCAATAGATATCCAGGGAAGAGTTCACTAGCATAGAAAGTCCTATAGAGTCGGTTAATGGATGACACATACTCTATTGGTAAGGAAGGGCTCAATTTGAGATGTTTTATTTGCATTCAAGAAACATTATTGTATATCATTTTAACAGCATATGGTATATAGTTTGTTTGTTTTGTCTCCAGTATCTGGAATATATAAGTCTGTCTGGGAGCTAGAAGATAGGTGAAGCATTTGATGTTTCCACTCAACTCTTTACCCTATTTGTAGACTCTATCACTTTCTCCAAATCTTAGGTTCTTTTGAACTGAAGATTATCTCACTAGAGAAATGCTTTTAACAGGAAAGAGAATGGCTTCATTGAACTTGAAGCTCTGCCTTGCTGTATGGATGGTGTTGGGTATCACTCAGCTCCACTTCAGAGCCAAGAGAAGGATCCCAAGAGGTGCTGATGACCTACAAGCATCATCCTCAGGTATTTCACTCAGTTAAACAGAGCTGTTTTGTTCAAGTGATTCCTCTTCCCAGGAGATGTTTTATAGTTAACATCTGATCAAGGGGGGATTAAACAGGAGGCTTCAATGGAATAGAGGATAGGAGGGCAGGGTACAGTAGGGATAACTAACAGTAAAGACATCTGAAAGCCATATGGGAATTTAATACATTTTAGAAACTTTCTAAAATACATCCATATAAAAATGGCGTTTAAATGGAGCTATCATTTAATGGCTGTGGGGAATACACAATCTAGATATCATATGCTACCAAATAAAACCCCTAGTACAGGATATATGCTACATTGTTTTAAGTTGTTGGCCAGTGGGATCCCATAGATCTCCCAAATACTGCAGGCTTTGCCAATGCTGTTAGTTACCCTCCACAATTTGATGGGACAATCTTCTTGCTGAAGGTACCGCATACTTCAATAGGAAACTTGTCTTTTTTTATTTAAGATATTTCAAACTGTTTGTTAGTTTTTTGTTAACTGAAGTTTCACTCTTAACTGGTTAGCATTCATGGTAGTAGAAGGTACATTCTACTGGAAAAGAAAAGTAATCATTAATCTCACTCAACTATGAGCCTGTAACCTACAATAATGACCTGCCAAAAATATGCCCATTAGTCCAATAATGACAAGAATGTTAGAGGTAACTGACCACCCTCAGATCAGACTTAAGGTCTGTTCCATGAGATGAAACTCATACCATGACATTGTTAATGAGGTCAAGAAAGGTCATAGGCCCAACCCTGCCTTTCTCTCTCCTCCATAAGGACTCTACCTGGCTGCTATCCCCAGTAAACCTTTGAACACACTTTTCAACTTTTACCTCTCATAAAATTTGAAGAAAGACAGCCACTTTTTGCTTTGGGCTTCTCAGGCTGATAATAGGTTAATAGGTTAAGGATGATGTACAATGAAATCAAGAAAAAAATCTTTGGATTCCTATTGCTTTTATTCTGCTAAATGAATATAGGAATAAAACAATTCCTAATGACTTATCGCTATGCCCACAGATCAATGCAATGGCCAATCCTCATCAAAGAAGCTTCTTCTATCAGCACATGATAATTCACACAGATACCCACAACTGAAGAATGTGCAGAAAGTGATTTTGAAGTCTTTACTTTCATCTTTATTAAGCACTTCCAAGACCCCACACTCACCTTGAGACTTAGGAGCTACATGGAAGAGGAGGAAGAAAAATGGTAAGAGTTAGAGGTGGTGGGCAATTTCAAGAAAATAGTGTTTTTCAGACATGACAGGGCAGATGCACATATAAACTCACAAAGACTATGTCAGATACCAAAGAATCTATGCAAGTTCAAGTTAGACAAAATCTAGTACTGAGGAAGGGAAGTAGGCACAATCTCCCACCATTAGACCAGAAACTATTCAAAATCGGCGGTTTCTGGGAGAGGAAGAATCAGTTTTCTTCAAATGAGTAACATTGGTTATATTACCAACACTCCAGAGTATGCTCAGGGATAGTCAAAAAAAGAAAACACACACACACACACACACACACACATTCACACACAAAACAGAAGTTGGGGAGAATCTGGGTGGAGTTGAAGAAGGCAGTAAAATATGATCAAAATGTTTTGTATGATATTATCAAATAATACAAAATATTTTAAGAATGAATAAAATGTCCTTTTGATAGTGTGAAGTCAATTTGAAGAGTCATTCCAGCCCTGAGTGAGATCCTGTACAGTCCTAGAGCCTCTACATTGGCACTCTCTCTATCCAATCTACCTATCTCTTTCTTCCTTGAGGGATCTTCTTAAATTCTACTTGTAGCAAACATCCTGAACATAAAAAAATTTCAACTTCTCCCTCTGGGTAAACCTGAAGGAGTACAGTAACTTTTTGCTTTGGACTCCTCTGGTAGATAGGTCAACAGGCCAAAGAAATTGTACACTGGACTCCTGGAAGTAACCTCTGGGGTCCACGGAATTCTCTGGCTTCTCATTCCATGCTTCCTTTCTGGGATCCATAGTGAAGTCACAGATAGTCCATCAGCAGCATCTTAGCAAGGAAGCCAGCTCCTGCATGGGTGACTCCATGAAGCAGGCAACCTTCAGCTGCACAGGGTTGGTATGCAGAGTGAGGAAAATGTAACTGGTAGAGAAAAATGGTAAATTCATTTATGGCTCAAGATTTGCTGTAGCACTTGGTACTAAGCCTTTCTTCAGTAACTGGAGTTTTAAGCATATGCCTACCTATGTTATGGGGACAACATGATGAATAGAAGTTAATATGGGCTACAAGGAGGATGAATAATTCAGCAGGTGGACTGTACCAGACACAGTGCAATCAATTCATAGGAGCCTCAGCTTTCCTCCTGCTGCTGGGGTGACTAGTTCTGCATCAGCTCCAGACTACTGGACAGGTTACTTCTTCTTATTCATGACTAAATGCTTCGGACTTCTCTTGAAATGTCAATGATGCCAGAGTGAGATTTCCACTCTAACTCAAGACAGCAGTTACACACACACACACACACACACACACACACACATACACAGAGAGAGAGAGAGAGAGAGAGAGAGAGAGAAAGAGAGAGAGAGATGTTAAAAACCTAGCAAATTGGCAAGACTCAAAAGTTGTGGGCCTACTTCTCTACTGCTGACTTCTGGAGAACAGAAATCAACACACAGATGCTTGCCATCTCATCCACTGGGTAGAGATACCTTCAAGTATATTTCCCAAGGCTCCATGGGCAGTCATCTTTCAGATGGAGGGCTAGCTGCCCCACGTTGCAGCCTTTCTCAACAACACATCCACTACCTTGCCTCTTTATTTTAGTATTCTGGTAGGAATTTCTGCCCCCTTGCAGGCATATTCCAGAGATATTGCCCACAGACATCTGACTCCTCTACATCTGATTTCAATGGAACTCAGGTCAAGCCAGCCTGTTAGGGAGGCAGCTGAGCATGACATCAGTGTCATGGAAGAAGAACAAATGAGTTGTCATATAAAATTAAGGTGATCATGAAGACTAATTTCTCTCTTCATCTCCGGGTGGGCTCCATAGTAATAAAACAGGTCTACATATGTAACTGTGACTTTCTGGATCAGTTTTGCCACTCAACCTTTGCCAAGAAAAGAAGACTAAATGATAGGCTGAGCTATGACTTGATCCTTTTAGTCATCTCAGTAGGGAAGTCAATGAAGGAAAAGAGACTACATTCTGCAGTCAGTTTTTCTTGGTTTTCTGTTTCGTCTTTATTTTTTTGATGTATTCTTTATTTACATTTCAAATGATTTCCCATTTTCTGGGTCCCCACTCCCCACAAGTCCCATAAGCCCTCTTCCCTCCCCCTGTTCCTCCATCAACTCCTTCCCACTTCCTTGTTCTGGTATTCCCCTATACTGTTGCACTGAGTCTTTCCAGAACCAGGAGCCACTCCTCTGTTCTTTTTGGACATCATTTAATATGTGGATTATTTCTTGGGTATTCCAAGTTTCTAGGTTATTATCCACTTATCAGTGAGAGCATACCATGACTGATCTTTTGAGACTGGGTTACCTCACTTAGTATGTTCTCCAGCTCCATCCATTTGTCTACAATTTCATGAATTCATTGTTTCTAATGGCTGAATAGTACTCCATTGTGTAAATATACCACATTTTTTGTATCTATTCCTCTGTTGAGGGACACCTGGGTTGTTTCCAGCTTCTGGCTACTACAAATAGGGCTGCTATGAACATAGTGGAGCATGTGTCCTTATTACATGCTGGGGAATCCTCTGGGTATATGCCCAGGAGTGGTATAGCAGGGTCCTCTGGAAGTGCCATGCCCAGTTTTCTGAGGAGCTGCCAGTATGATTTCCAAAGTGGTTGCACCATCTTACAATCCCACCAGCAGTGGAGGAGTGTTCCTCTTTCTCCACATCCTCGTCAGCACCTGCTGTCTCCTGAGTTTTTGACCTTAGCCATTCTGACTGGTGTGTTAAGGTTCGAAGTTCAAACCCAAGATTCATGCCTGTTAGGCATGCACATGAACATTGAGCCATATATCTATCTTTTGTGCAATTTATGGTTAGTAATTCACTCATTAAAGTAATGCATGGGAGGCATGGTAATCCTCGATGAGGCAAACCAGGAATATTCAATACACAGGGCTGCCTCTTTCATACACCATTCTCCAGTCTGAGTCTCCAAAGACCCAGGCTCATTTTCTTTGGCTGAGTTCTTCCTATGTCTAAACAGCCACTGTGCTCTAGTCATAGTAAGCTGAATGAGGTAGTCATGTGGGTTATGTAAGTTATGACAATATTTTCCTGGTCTGCACACATAGCTGTGCTTCTCCTAGTCTCTGCCTTGAGTTAACTTTGCTCACATGGAGGAGCAACTGGGTGAGACAGGTTGATCTCCAAAACTATGGCCTTTTAGAATAGAGAACTTACCACATGGCTCATTTCTCACACAAGGGAGGAGTCATGTTTTATATGGGCCCTTTCTTGAGGCTGTTTTCAATGCTGCCTTCTGAAGTGTATTTAAATCAAATTGAACTTACACAGAATAACAGAAACATAGCATCTCATCAACACAGCTTTGGGTGAAGGTGAATTTTGTGGGAGAATCAACTGAGAAATGGGAATGACTTAAACTCACCAGAGCTCAGAAGAAAATGAGCAATGAAGGTGGAATGAAGTAGACTCCTAATTGCTAAAAAGCATTTAAGTTCAGGAAGCCTTAATCTCACATAGCCTGAAGGAAGTGTGTGTGTGTGTGTGTGTGTGTGTGTGTGTGTGTGTGTGTGCATAAAACAAAGCTATCATTACTGAATAGCATTATACCAGGAATCAAAAGAGAGGGAACACAGCTCTGGAAGCTTTGCTTGCTATCATAGGCAAGCTCACCTATTTTAGCCCATCCCTCATACCTTATATGATAAGGGTAAAACAAAGATGGATACATTTTATGTCCAATCAGTTAAGTTTCCAAGGGAAGACTAGGAAGGAGGGAAGAATCTGTCAGTTGTAAGACAGACATTGTGTGAAATGATCAAGAATCATCATGGTCTGTAAACAGTGGGAAATTTCCCATGGAGCTGGGGGGTGCTAACTAGTTTTATCTTTAGGAAAAGTGACGTCTCTAATCCCATTTATTCTGATTACACTCTTAACAGTTGTATCTCAACATATAAATTATGGAGAGATATGACTTAACGTCATTGGGAAAACAGGCACTTAAGGATAAGAGTAAATTGTTTTGCTTGTTTTCCTCTCACACAAGATGCTCCATTTCAAAAGGGAGAGAGCAGAATTCTTGGATCCATCAAACAAGACTCATCATTCAATATTTTTATGTTTCCATATCACATTCACCTTAAGGCCTGACAGTGATTATCACAGGCTTCCAGAGGCAGGAAAGGTGGTCATGGGCTGCCTTAACCCTTTACCTGAAGAGAATCTTCATTAGGATATGTATGACTTAAAACCATCACAGAAACATCATATATTTGACAAACATTTTCAGGTTTTCTGTGGTTCCAGAGCAGCAGTTATTCTCAGCAAATGGAGTGTGCATGTGAAATACAACCATCTTCCTCCTTACAGATCACAGTGGCTTCCTGCTTAGGCTATTGATTCTACCTGGGTCTGGCCCTCCCTTCAGGTCAGCCTCCAGGAATCAATGGGAGTCTCTGACAAGGTGATGGTCAACTCTAGGACCATAAATATGACCCATTGTATTCCTAGAGTTAGCCTCTTCTTAAGCATGAAATCCATGGGTTATGCTCCATCCAAAAATATAGCAAGTCGTAATTTTTTGGTGGTGGGGGAATATAGACATAATGTGTTGAAAACCATTGTTGAATAATGGTACCAATTTGTGAAAATATCAGGTTTTGGTGAAGATTGCTGAAAAGAGAAGTGCAATTGTTTGTGGGGATGAAGTAGACCAGAAGGAGGCCAAGAATGGAAAAGGAATAGCAAGAGGGGTTATTATGAGCAAAACACAATGGAGTATATAAAAAATATATATAAAAATTAATAAGAGAGGTATGTATGTTATACCTGTATGTAGGAGGCAGGATGATATTTAATTAAGCCCACACAGGCTGGGAGTCAGGTCCACTTTAGTGGAAGTCCTGGTTCTGTCTCTTGGCAGCTGCAAAGCTGATGTTACTTAGTACTTCATTTTCTTTCTCTCTAAGCACACGGGGAACTGTACTTGCAAAATTATTGCACGAGAGAATTTGTTTTAGCACACTGATGGATGATGGAAGAAATACCTCCAAAATTTATGCTCTTAGTAGGGCATCATAACATGTTGTCCCGTAACCCATCAGGTTCAAAATGGAAAGGGAATGCCTATTAATGTGTTGAGTCAAATGGATAAAGCAAGCCTCTGCCAGGCAAGCCAGCAAGTTACATCCCTTTCAGCTGTGAAGATGAAAATGTCTGTTGTGGCTCTTATTACAAACTTGGTACCAGCTATGCAGAAGAGTACTCCAAAGAAACCAATCAAGTACAAAGACACAAGCACAAAAAACCCTATTGGTCAAATGGTATTCACAAAAGATACATTAGGCTGGGAATTATCAGTTGCTCAGATTTGTGACCTTTGGGGGACTAGAGCTATAACATACATATTTAGTTAAGATGAAGTTGTACTTGGCAAACAGAACCCTTGCTCCAATCTCATTGGTATACTCTTAAGGGAGACTTAGAGGCTGGAAAGACAAGATGACTTAGTGGCTAAGATCTTCTAAAAGAGCTGAGTTAGATTTCTAGCATCTATATTTTGTGGCTCACATTCATCTGTAATCCTGTTCTAGGGAGATATGAAACCTCTGTTTGGCCTCTTTGTGTACTGCATGCATGTGTGCCAGCACAGTCAGTCATAAATTCAGGTAAAATATTCATAGAATAGAAATAAACTAAACTAAACACATGAGAAATTTGCATGTAGACAAAAAGGGAAGGTGGTTCCAGGAAAATAGAAACAGTGATTGGAATGAATTTCTACAAGCTAAGGAATCTAGGGAAGGTATGGAACAGCCCTGTCTCAGAGTCTTATTCCTTGGAGCTAAGAGTGGAGTCTTACACATAGAGTTTGAACTTCTCACTTTCAGAAAGTATGAGGTGAAACATCAATTGCTTTGAGCCTCTAATTTATAATCTTTCATCAGAGCATCCCTGGAAAACTATTGGGTAGCTATTTCTTCCAGGCTGAAGCTTTCATTCCTGGAGAGAGGGAGAAGACTTGGAAAGTTTATGAGAGTCACTAGCCTCACCTCCAAGTAAATAATAGTAAATAATCACTGGAGATAAGAGGCTGCCTACAAGTTGAGCAGGGAGTTCCAGAGATGTGACTGATCCTGCCCCTGGGATTGTCAAGGCAAAAAGAGCAGAGAGAATTGATGAGTGTGTGTGTGTGTGTGTGTGTGTGTGTGTGTGTGTGTTTCAGAAGTGATGTATGTTGGAAAAGGACAACCCAGGTACCAGCTGTTGGGAGACAGATCAACTTTTCTTGGGGTTATTCAAGGCTCATATAGTTTTGAGGATGAAAGTTAGAATATTCAGGAAGGGCAAAGGTCATTGGCTGAAGGTATAATGTACTGAGATCCCTCATTAGCATCCTAGAAATCTCAGGTGCTAGCTATATCTGTTCTTATTGGGAGAAAGCAAATTGTCCTTTGTAGCAGTAATTAGTGTACTGCTTTGTGCTACAGGCAAGTCACACTCCCAGCCACCTGGGAGTGTGCCCTCTGGATTCACATATTTCTATATCTAATTCTATATTTTTATCTTTGTTGCCCTGGTTCCTTCTGGGCATCCCCTAATCATCGCTGCCCAAGACACTTCTGGGCAGCCCTTCCAGGGGCCACACTCCTTCTCACCTACATTTTGGACATATTTTCTTCAGCATCTCTAAATTTGATTCATCTCTGAATCATGACAGTTCTCCCTTCTTTCTCTCTTCCATTTCCTAGCCCATGTAAATCTAAAAGTTCTGCCACTCTATTTCTGCCAATTGGGGACAAGGACCTTCAGCATTTGGACACACAGGTTTCTGATTAATTAAAGCACTAAAACAAATCCCCAGCAGTTTTAGTGCTGTGAACAGACGCCATGACCAAGGCAACTCTTATAAGGACAACATTTATTTGGGGCTGGCTTATAGTATCAGAGGTTCAGTTCATTATCATCAAGGCAGGAACATGGCAGCATCGAGTCAGGCATAGTGCAGAAGCTGAGAGTACTACATCTTCATCTGAAGGCTGTTGGGAGAAGATTGGCTTCCAGGCAGCTAGGATGAGGGTCTTAAATCCCACACCCACCTATTCCAACAAGGCCACACCTCCTTATAGTGTCACTCCCTGAGCCATGCATATACAAACCATCCCAGAAGTTGAACCTGTAATCTAAGGTTACATGATATTCTGCAGTTAGAGGTGTGTGGGGTTTTTGAGCTCTTGAGAAAAGGTCAGTGAAGAGAGAGCTCTGCCACTGAATAGAGTCCCCCATTTTGAACTGAGCTGAGAAGACTGTATGGACAATAATAGACTTTGATCTCAATTATCAGAGCAACACAGAGATGCAACTTTTGTGAGTTATATTTCACATGTTGATGTGGGGGTTTTTATAATATATATGCCCTTGAATCACCCAATCTCTCTAAGTCATACAAATAAACTCATTCATCAAGTTCTAGTCTTCAGTAGAATACTTTCTTTGGCCTTTGGGTGGAGGTCTCATTCCACCTTGTTGCTGTAGTGTGTGAATGACATTTAGGCAGACCAAAAGCACTAGGCTACACTCTATCCTTAAGGTTGTGGATCCCAAATGCCTGGACACCCAGACACTGCTGGGAACAGAGAGGAATTGGGAATGGGCCCTCAGGCCAGTGAGGATCTCAGGGTAGAGTGAAACAAATCCTGCTTAGCTCAGAGTTACTGTCAGATGAGCAGAGCGGCCTTCTGCAGGAGACTTAGGCAGTGCTCCTGGGTGATGAAGGCTTTCCTCACAGTGGTTCTTGATGAGAGGGACAATCTTTACGTGTGCAAATAGTTTATTCATTGTGCAAAATGGATGCATATAACTTACTCAGGGTGGACCAGAAGTAAAATACCTTTTGCAGGAAGGAATGTCTAGGAAGGAAAGCTTATTGGCTAAACCCTTATGGTCCATCTAGATACCTTATTAGCATGAGAACTTTGGGTTCTATGCTACATGACCAGTTACCATGGTCTTCTTAGTGGGGTGTCATGGTCATGTGCTCCAGGACAAAAACCAAGTCAGAAGCAGATTCAAACACCTACTGTTCTCAATTACCAGAATTATTGGGGCTTCTTAATCTGCTCAAGTTGACCAGTTTTTCTGTTTGGTGACATAGTTCCACTTGCCCCACATATGGGTAGAGCATGGCTTGGGGTGACTAAGACATTTGCTCTTGTGTTCTCAGGAAAAGTCACACAACAGAAATGAATGCAGACCATAACACTGACTTGGTGTGGTGCTGAATTATCCATTGGCCTGGGTTACCTGGAGAGTATCAGTTTTTCTGCTTTCACAGTGCACTCCAAGGACCTTAGCAATGTTGGTGAAGATTAAACCATGTGGCATTCTTGCCCAAAAGAAGGAGCATGGCTTGTTTCCACTGAATGGTCAGATTTTGCTCCCAAGGAAAGCAGATATCCTTATTACATGCTGGGGAATCTTTTGGGTATATGCCCAGGAGTGGTATAGCAGGATCTTCTGGAAGTGAGGTGCCCAGTTTTTGGAGGAACTGCCAGACAGATTTCCAGAGTGGTTGTACCAATTTGTAACCCCACCAGCAGTAGAGGAGTGTTCCTCTTTCTCCACATCCTCGCCAACACCTGCTGTCTCCTGAATTTTTAATCTTAGCCATTCTGACTGGTGTAAGGTGAAATCTCAGGGTTGTTTTGATTTGCATTTCCCTAATGACTAATGAAGTTGAGCATTTTTTAAGATGTTTCTCTGTTTATAATTGCCAGAAGTTGGAAAGAACCCAGGTATCCCTCAACAGAAGAGTGGATGCAAAAAATGTGGTATATATACACAATGGAGTACTATTCAGCCATTAGAAACAATGAATTCATGAAATTCTTAGGCAAATGGATGGAGCTGGAGAACATCATACTAAGTGAGGTAACCCAGACTCAAAAGATTAATCATGGTATGCACTCACTAATAAGTGGATATTAACCTAGAAAACTGGAATACCCAAAACATAATCCACACATCAAATGAGGTACAAGAAGAATGGAGGAGTGGCCCCTTGTTCTGGAAAGACTCAGTGAAGCAGTATAGAGCAAAATCAGAACAGGGAAGTGGGAAGGGTTGGGTGGGAAAACAGGGGGAGGGCAGGGGACTGATGGGACTTTCGGTAAGTGGGGGTCCAGAAAATGGGAAATCATTTGAAATGTAAATAAATATATCAATAAATTAAAAAAATAATAAAAAAGAAAGCAGATATCATAACCAAAACATAACTAGTGGTAGAAAACTATAAAAGTTTATTTTATTAGTTGGAATTGATGATCCACTAAAAAATGGCAAGTCAAAAATGTTAATCCTTGAAGACCTCAGTTGAATTTAGCTATCCTTGCATTAGACTCTATTAGCCTCAGATTGACCATTTTCTTAACACAAATCACAGCAATCCTGAACACTTTCTTTGACCTGGAGGGCATTGTTAGAAGACTAAGGAAAAGTCTGGTAGACCAGAAATCTTCAATCACAGCATTTGTTTCCCTGAAGGCTAGTTTGGGAGGTAATTTTAAATTTAAACTAGTTTTGCTTATAGGTACTTTTATTTAAACCAAGTCATGTTTGTAAATTCAGATCCAAGGAGCTATCCTCAGGTAATTGGGATTTGTTTTTAAAATTCATAGGTAACCTTGAGGAAAATTAATGATAGAGAGAACAATAAACAAACCTTGAAGGCTAAATTCAAGCTTATGAGTTGGGCTGAAGTTTGGGTATACCAGGAAGCAGAAAGGAAGGAGAGTTAGTTACCTGTAGCTATAGCATTCATAGGAGATTGAGTGTCCATACTATGTATCATATCCATTAGAACAATATACTTGCAAACTACTGAGCTCTGATAGAAATGACACTTAAGCATATTATCTACCTCTTTCTTACACTCACTGTGGACACGCCATCTCTAACTCATAACTTTATATCAAACCTCTTTACCTGTGTAGCAAACATGCCCCAGCAATATATTTAGCCTTGCACAAACTCCTCTTCCTGTTGGTCTTCCTGTTTGGATGGGAAGGCATCCTGGGACTAGGAAGCCCAGGAATTACACAGCTCTGAGAGAAAGCCTTCTTCGCAGAGGTGTAGCAGCTACAGGGAGGGTATCCCTAGCTGAGCTCAGGACCTTAGGAACCTCAGCCCCTCTCTACTTCTTTGCCTTTCCCCTTCTCTCCTCTGCTTCTTGACTTCTTCCAGTAAGAGTCACAACAGGTAGCAAATCTCATAAAAGAGGTTAGTAGGAGCATCCAGGGTATGGCAAGATGATTCCAGGAGTGGCTTCCTCTGCTCCTCGGAGTGGAAAGCAGGGAACTAAGAATGCACAGACCCTATATAAGATATATTAGGTGGTAGAACTTTCTAGAGCAGAGACTTCTAGGGTTTGGATTGGTGAGATTTCAAATCTTAAGCTTGGTGGAGCTCAGAGACTGGTGGGATCTTGTTCAAACTTTTCACCTAAGATTAGCATAATCTGGGAAGGGTCCAGTCGAGGGACTGGAGACGACCTTTGTGACTGTTTGAGAAGCTGAAAATGCTATTATGACTCATTATTATGACTGAGAGGCCTGGGGGAGGGGCATAACTGTTGGAGCTCCTCAGATAGGGGCCTGGCCACTTCTCTGCTTTACTGGTTTACAAAGTACATAAAATTTACAAAGAAAGCCTTTCCTGCCACTGAGTAAGTGTGAGTAGGCAACAGTTACTTGTATATCATCCTGAGGAAGCAGGTCCATCATGATGGTAGTTATCCACCTAAATACCTCTATCCTGTCAGGTTAGAAACTCCAGTCCAAGTTGTTCCAGGATAGCCAGTCTAAGGCATGTGTTCCAAACTCTAATTCACTCACCTCGAATCTCATGTTCACCTGGAAGCCTGTATAATCATCTTGCAATGAAAGTTAGATCATATCTGCCATCTCTCCCCAGCTCAGAATCTTCACAGTCCTGACATCACACTTGGAACAAAGGATCTGAAGACTTCAGAGCTGGCCTTCTGTCTCTGTGACATCAGCTCATGGTCTGCTTGCCTTCTTTTCAATCTCATCCTCATTGTCCATAGTAACATGGTCATGATTTCCTTTCTAAACAAGCCATCCCTGGTCTCAGAACCCTAAATGCTATCCCTCTTTCTCTGTGTCTAAATACCAACTCTTTTCTGAAATGAGGCCAGATCCTTAGGAAGTGCTCGGGCAGTCTTATCCCATTAAAATGGCATCATCTGGAGTACCGTTAATTTAAATTCTTTCCATAATGCCCCAACACTTAGCACAGAGCCGGACACTGGTGAGGGATCTGAATATTTGCTTGTTGATTAAATGTATGTTTGGACAGATAGGATATCAAGATGCAGAGTCATCTTGAAAATAATTTGCATCAACATCACCTTTATTCCATGCAGACGGAGTGCTTAAGTACTGTCAGCTGTGTGATGCTGAACAAATAATACCACATACACTCACTACTTATTTGTGTATGATGTGGGGCAAATAATCCCATTCTTATACATTACCCATTTGTATTTGATGCTGGACAGACAGTATGCACTAACCTCTACCCATTTGTGTATGATGTTGAACAGATAATCTCTCACCTACCCACTAACCATATAGATATAATGCTGGATAGATAATTCCATACACACTCATGACCAATTTGTATATGATGTTGGCAAACAGATAATCTTTCACCAACCTACTATTGATTGTTTTTGATGTTGGATACATAATCCTGCACCCACCCACTACCCACATGGGCATGATACTGAGCAGATAGTCTCACACCCACCCACTACTCATTTGCTTATTAGTCAACAAGTAAGATCTGTGTACCAACTGTGGTCTGAGACTGTACAGGTTGGTTTTTGCCAACTTGACCCAAGCCTAGACATAGCTAAGGAGCAAGAATCTCACCTGAGGAATTGCCTACATGATAGTGGCATGTGGGTATCACTGTGGGTCATTTATTGATTGGTGATTGCTTTGTGAATTCCCAAACTGCTATAGGAAGTGCCACCCCTAGGCAGATGACCCTGGGAGGTATAGGCAAAGCACTGTCTGAATGTGAGCCTGAGAGCAAGCCAATAAGCAGTGTTCCATTGTGGCTCTGCTTCAGTTCTTGTCTTGACTTCCTTCAATGGGCAACTATAATTGGGATATGTAAGTCAAATAAATTTCTTCCTTTATAAGTTGTATTTGGTTGTGATGTCTAATCACAGCAAATGAAAGTAAACTAGGACTGGGACTATGCAAGAGTCTGGGTTATGCTGCAGGGAAGACTTCTGGGTGTGAGCTTTCAGGGAAATTACATTCTCTTAGTGATACAATCAGGGTAAGGAAGAAGTAGGGTGCAGCTCTGTAGAGTAATATGTCATTAGCATGAGTAAGGGCTAGGATATATCCCCAGCTCTAAAACAAATAGATACATTAATAAACAAAAAATACTAGGCAATGATATTACCTATATGTTATACAGCAAGGCATTGGGAGAAATGGTGGGCAGAAGTACTGGAAGATGTTCTATCCAATACCTGGAAAAATTCTGGCTGAGGAAGACTTGGACTGAAATATAAACAAAGAGAAGATTCTGGTCCTACAAAGAAACTCAGTGTCCTAATTTGCTTTCTGATGGCTTGATACACATCATGACCAAAAGGAACTCATGGAGGAAAGGGCTCATTCTAGATTACATTGTACAGTTCATCATTAGTAGAAGCCAGGGAGGAGATCAAGGCAGGAACCTGTAGACAGGAACTGAAGTAGAGACCATGGAGGAGCTCTGTTTACTGGCTTATCCAAGGCTCACATTTAGATGTCTTATAAAGCCCAGACCCTCTTGTCTAGGATGATATAGTGCATACTGGGATAGTCCTCTTACATCAATTAGAAACCATGAAAATGTCCCACAGACATGCCCCCTCCAGGCCAATAGGATAGAGGGAGTTTTTCAATTGAGTTCCCTCTTCCCAGGCATGGCAAACCAAGATCAGATATCACATTTAGGGAGAGGGAAAATCAAGTGCCAAAGCCCAAAAGTAGAAAAATCATTGGATTTCTGAAGAACACCCAACAGACACATCTAGGTGGCAGAAGATAAGTAGTAAGGGAGAGCATCCATAAGTAGACAGGTGCCAGAATTTATTGTTTCTGACAAGAAAAATTAGTATCTGCAGTGGTTTGAATGAGAATGTCCTCCATAGACTCAGATATTTGAACACGGAGTTCCCAGTTTCCTCTCTGCTTCAGGGCTGTATAACCTTAGTATTGAATAGCCAATTATGGGGGCCATTCCTGGGGAAGGGTAATTCTCCATCTCTCAGCATTCCTTGATTATCTGTAGTTCTTTATCTAAGAGTAGGGCTCCATGAGATTGCCTCCTTCCATTTAGTATGTCTGCTGGTGTCCCCCTTGTTTAAGTCTTGTTTACATAAACAGAGTTGAGGTATCATGGTGCGACTTCCTTGTCGTTTTTAGGAGATACATTATTGTAACAGGTTTCATTGTCTTCTTGCTCATACAATCTTTCTGTTGCCCTCTTCCATGATTTGTTCTGAGCTTTAGGTGTAGGAGCTGTGTGTCATTTGGAGCTGCTTTCCCCACAACCACCTGTTTTCTACATTTTAACGGGCTATGGTTTTCTGTGATGGTACCAGTCTGATGCAAAGAGAAGTTTCTGATGAGAGATGAGAGCCACACTTAACTGTGGGTATAAGGATACATATTTAGAATGAAGTTAAGAATTAGGCTTGGCGAATAAAGTAGAAGAGCTTATCCCATGATCTCACCAACCCCCAGTAGTTGGCTAAGTTTCTATTATCAAGCATGATTTCCCTCCTGTTGATCAGGCACCAATTCTAATTAGAAAACTATTGGTCAATAGCAAGATGTGAGTGTCATTGTTGCACCCTTGGGAGTATCTGGCAGGGATGGTCATTGCTGTGATCCACAGGCACCATGGCTGGATAGAGGTTGATTGCTCTCTTCCTTTGCAGTTCATTTGATTGTATGAAATAAAATAACCACAAGCTTGAACTTGCTCAGCCAGTAAAAGGAAAGCATTGAAAAATAAAACATTGAAGTGTCTCATGACATCCAAGAAAGAGTGGAATATTTGCTGTACAGATTCAGTGGGATGTCTGGGGCTTTGTGACCAGGACTATCAGTTCATGTCCCTGTGTCCCTGCCCATTTCTTATCTTCACATGTAGGAGACAATCAATGGCTACTATGGTTCACATCTCACAGTTTCCAGGTCAAGAGGATGGGAATCTCTGACAAAGTTCTTTTGTATAAGAACTTCCAAGGTGGGAGGAGTAACACATAAGAGCAAAGTAGCTCTGACTACTTCTCTGAATGGCATGTAACTAGTTCTACTGTGTAGGGCTAATGAGAATTGCTTAGCACCCTGGGCTTTGAACCGAGATTGTTACAGGAAGTTTGTCAAGAGTGAAGTTTCGCTCTTACTCCTGTTTCCTGCTTGCCTCTCTTTTGCCCTCTCTCCCCCTCCCCTCCCCCGTCCATGTGGCCATGGCCTACCTCTACTTCTCTACTCTCTCCTTCTCCCTGCCTTTTTTTGCCTCTACTACCTTCTTAAACCCCCTTCCCATTCTCTGCATAAACTCTATTCTAATACTGAAAAAATGAGTGAAGTTTCATTCTTATGGATATGAAAGTACATTTGAGTCACTCTCTACAGTATAGCTATTTTCAATGTATATATTTAAAATTACTTTCAAGAGTGGGAGAGAAAGTTTGATATATTCAGAATATACCTCACTTTATCCTGTTTGTCTTGCTGTCCAAGCTATCAAGGGCCCAAGTTGATTGTACAGGCATTGTCTGTCAAAGATGTGATGGTACAAAGTTGTTTGAGAGTAACTTGTCTGGGCAGATGCTGCATGCCCAGAAGTGGTCCCTCGGGTCTGAGGTTAGTTGATGCATGTGGCTCTCAAGAGAAATCATGTCATTAGAAGTTTGTATCAGGTTCATTTTGTTAGGTTTATCCCATGCCATTGATTCTGGATTCCGGATAATGATTAATTGTTGTCACAGATAGAAGTGCTATCATCTGACCCACACTACAGTGGTAAATGTGGTATGGTGGCTGAAGATGTAGAACTCTCAACCTTTCTCCAGCACCATGTCTGCCTGTGTACCACCATGCTATCCATCATGATGGAAATTGACTAAACCTTTGAAACTGTGTGACAACCCAATTAAATGTTTTCCTTTATGGTGTCTCTTCACAACAGTAGAAATCCTAAGATACTGCTTAAAGTTGGAACTTATTGCATATATAAACATGAGGTATCTTTTTTCTTCTCCTAACATTTTTATACCAGTCCACAGCTGAAGAGGAATCAGGTTCTTCCTAAGCCAGATTAAATTGACTGCTCAGCTGCTGCCCCATATTTAGGAACAATAATGGCTGTCTTTGGGTTGGATAGCTTAATTTGGTGTGTAGGGAGTGGGCTTATTTGGAAGTCATAGTGAGCCCCCACTGAGTTAAATGGTGTTTTCTGAGGAGTGGAAACCATTGTTGAAACAATTTTTGTCTCGGAGACTTAAAACAACTCAACCAACAAGAGTGGTAGTGACAGAAGAATTATGTTTCTTTCCTCCCACCTTGTCTCCCTCCCTCCCTCCTTCTCTCCCTCCCTCCCTCTCTCCTTCTCTCCCTCCCTCCTTGTCTCTTTCTCTCCCTCTCTCCCTCCCTCCCTGTCTCCTTCCCTCCCTCCCTTCTTCCTCCATTCCTTCCTTTCTTCCTTCTTTCCTTCCTTCCTTTCCCTCCTTTGCCCATTTCTTTCCCATTTGGATGCACTCTTGTTCATTTACTCATTTATAGTGTGATAGGAAATGTGTATTTGGTCTTTGTTCTAGCTTTGGTCCCTTGGAGCTTCCTGAATTACAGAAACAGCTTTTGTTACGATTCACAAGGAGCCTCTTTGAACAAGTCTGAGCTTGTTCAAATGAGGTGACTTTTAGATATCTCAAGAGACTGTTGAATAGGGACCAGAGGTAGACCCCCGAAAAGATCAAGGCTTCATTAGAGAGTTAGGCATCTCAGCTTTGCCCTCTCTTATTGTGAGGGGAGAGGGGGCTATAAGTCAAGTTGTGTTACAAAGGAATAGTAATTTCCCACCAGGTAATGAAGCCCACTGAAGGTCTTTAAAAAGACAGGATCTAGGGGCTTTGCAAACACTGACCACTATTGAAGTACTGGGATGGAGATAGGGTGCCTAGAGAAGACTCGGGCCTATGACCTGCTTAATCCATCCATTTCTTTAGACTCTTTCTGAATTTCATCCTTTATAATAAATAAATAAGCACAGATAGATTTCTTAAGTTCTAGGAACAATTCTAGCCAGTTATTAAGCTAAGAAGATGACTGTAGGAATCCTGAGTTCAGAGCTGCTATTAGCTTTGAATGTGCGAAGTCTCCCAGAGGCCCATGTGTTTGAACATTTGGTCTCTAGCTGGCAGCTCTGTTCTGGGAATCTGTGGGACCTTTGGAGCCTGGAGCCTAACTGGTGGACATGAACACTAGGGGAAAACCTTTTAAGACTACAGTCACTTCAGGCCTAGCTCTATTTCTTGTGGTCCACAGGGTATGAAGTGGCAGCCACAAACTCCTGCCACAACAGACAGGAGCCACTTGGTCACTCCTTTCCATCATGATGCCTGAAAGCACCTAAATTCACAAATCAAAACGAAACCAAAAACAGATACCATGATTTCTAAAATGTATGTCCTTTGTTCTGTTATTATGATCCCTTAAACTGTGGAATTTAACCACTTTTTTAGAATGATCTGAGTGACTGATATGGTGCTATTAATTCCCCTCTACTCCACGTAGCTAGCTTCGCTTGAGCTGCTCCTTTATACAGGACATCTCTCAGCCCTCACATCTGCTAAATGCTGCTTATCTTCCAATGCTTGGGTTCAGTTGCAGCATCCTCTCTCATAGCAGATCATCTCTTTTATCTGTAGTCCCTGCATTATAGAGCTGTGCCCAGTGATGGAGTGGGTGGTCTACCTACATATCTATCATTGCTCCGGTCTCATATTTGCCAAAGACAAAACTGAGACTGCATATGTTTCCTCTTCCACACATACTGAATTAGGGATTTCTTGTTTGTTTGACTTCAGTGGTGGTCCTTGGCCAACTGTGGAACATCTTTGTCTCCTTTCTGGTGTAGCAGGCATCAAAGGTCTTTTGCAGAGCCTTCAGAGGCTTGTCATATTTATCTAGCTCCCATAATTATCCCCAAGGGCATTATCCTATGGGTGGTAGGTAGGTTCTCTGCACCAGAAAGTGTGCATGATTTTAGTCACGAGAAGCTATTATGCACTTAAAATGACAAGAGCACCAACAAAGTAGTGTGTGACAATTTGAAGGAACTAGACTTAAAGTTCTGTGATCAAAACTTGACCTTATAACTCTAAGTCTGAGCTTGCTAGAGCTTAATGTATTCACCTTACAAACTCTCACCACCCACAGAGAGCAGTTTCTGGAGAGCAGCCTGAGCAGTTCCTCTAGGGGAATGGATCCAACCTCAGTCCAGCTTGCTTTCAGGTGAAAATATGGCAGGGTCCTTCCAGCCGACTTATCTTCTTCTGCCATTACTAAGATGGTTCCTAATGGAAATATTTTCTGCCCCATCATGGGTTCCCAAAACATTTTGTCCTTAATACGATACAATGAACAAGGCCTCCGAAGGAGTGTTATTAATTATAAAGAAATCGGCTCCCATTTGAAACTTACTAGTTTTTTTCCAAGACTCTGTGGAAGAGCCCCATGTATTGGCATGCAATTTATTAGTGACATTGGCACTGAGAATGCAGTGAGGCTTAGGTTCCGACTCTCTGTCTTCCAGAAGGAAACCATCTGAGTGACAGCAAAGGACTCGGTATTTTCTGCTGCAAAGTTCTCAGCAACCAAATATAGTCAGCCCTATTCTCCTAGGCAAGTTTATAAACAAATTCATTCAAAGCAGGTTTAGAATAGGTGTAGAGCTTGGAGGATAGAAGCAAACAAATGAACAAGCAGCAAAGTCCTTAAGTAAAACAAAAGCTGCTTGATGTTTACAAAAACATGAGCCCGCTGCTGGCTCATGAGCCTGTACGCGCACACCACTCTGTGTGCTAGCATGCCGTCTCCCTTCTCTCAGCTTTCAAAACAGCCTTCCGAGTTATTCTTTTTATTATTCGATATATTCTTTATTACATTTCAAATGATTTCCCCTTTTCTGGGTCCCCACTCCCCAAAAGTCCCATAAGCTCTCTTTCCTCCCCCTGTTCCCCCATCCACCCTTTCCCACTTCCCTGTTCTGGTTTTGCCCTGCACTGCTGCACTGGGTCTTTCCAGAACCAGGGGCCACTCCTCCGTTCTTCTTAGACATCATTTAATATGTGGATTATGTCTTGGGTATTCAAAGTTTCTAGGCTAATATCCACTTATCAGTGAGTGCATACCATGACTGATCTTTTGAGACTGGGTTACCTCACTTAGTATGATGTTCTCCAGCTGCATCCATTTGTCTAAGAATTTCATGAATTCATTGTTTCTAATGGCTGAATAGTATTCCATTGTGTAAATATACCACATTTTTTGTATCCATTCCTCCGTTGAGGGACATCTGGGTTCTTTCCAGCTTCTGGCTATTATAAATAGGGCTGCTATGAACATAGTGGAGCATGTGTCCTTATAGCAAGCAGGGGAATCCTCTGGGTATATGTCCAGGAGTGGTATAGCAGGGTCCTCTGTAAGTGTCATGCCCAGATTTCTGAGGAACTGCCAGACTGATTTCCCAAGTGGTTGCACCATCTTGCAATCCCACCAGCAATGGAGGAATGTTCCTCTTTCTCCACATTGTCGCCAACACCTGCTGTCTCCTGATTTTTTGACCTTAGCCATTCTAATTGGTGTGAGGTGAAATCTCAGGGTTGTTTTGATTTGTATTTCCCTAATGATTAACGATGAACATTTCTTAAGGTGTTTCTCAGCCCCCCCACCCCCGAAGTTCTTCATGTGGAAATTCTTTGTTTGGCTCTGTAGCCCACTTTTTTTTTTAATTTATTTTATTCGATATAATTTATTTACATTTCAAATGATTTCCCCTTTTCTAGCCCCCCACTCCCCAAAAGTCCCGTGAGCCCCCTTCTCTTCCCCTGTCCTCCCACCCACCCCTTCCCACTTCCCCGTTCTGGTTTTGCCGAATACTGCTTCACTGAGTCTTTCCAGAACCAGGGGCCACTCCTCCTTTCTTCTTGTACCTCATTTGATGTGTGGATTATGTTTTGGGTATTCCAGTTTTCTAGGTTAATATCTACTTATTAGTGAGTGCATACCATGATTCACCTTTTGAGTCTGGGTTACCTCACTTAGTATGATGTTCTCTAGCTCCATCCATTTGCCTAAGAATTTCATGAATTCATTGTTTCTAATGGCTGAATAGTACTCCATTGTGTAGATATACCACATTTTTTGCATCCACTCTTCTGTTGAGGGATACGTGGGTTCTTTCCAGCATCTGGCAATTATAAATAGGGCTGCTATGAACATAGTAGAGCATGTATCCTTATTACATTGCGTATCCAGTCAGTTAGTCTGTGTCTTTTTATTGGGGCATTAAGTCCATTGATGTTAAGAGATATTAAGGAATAGTGATTGTTACTTCCTATCATTTTTGACGTTATTTTTTTTATTGTGTTAGATGCAATGTGTGCTTTGAGTTTTAATAAAGTTTCTTTTACAAAAGAGGGTGCCCTTGCATTTGGAGCATAGATGTTCAGGATTGAGAGTTCTTCTTGTATTTTTCCTTTGACCAGCAAGAAGTGTCCCTCAGAATCTCTTTTGATGACTTTGGGTTGAAAGTCAATTTTATCTGATATTAAAATGGCTACTCCAGCTTGTTTCCTGAGACCAATTGCTTGTAAAATTGTCTTCCAGCCTTTTACTCTAAGGTAGTGTTTGTCTTTGACCCTGAGGTGTGTTTCCTGTAAGCAGCAAAATGTAGGGTCCTGTTTGCGTATCCAGTCAGTTAGCCTGTGTCTTTTTATTGGGGCATTAAGTCCATTGATGTTAAGAGATATTAAGGAATAGTGATTGTTACTTCCTATCATTTTTGACTTTATTTTTTAAATTTGATTGCTTAACTTCTTTTGGGTTTGATGAAAGGTTACTATCTTGCTTTTTCCAGGGTGAAGTTTCCCTCCTTGTATTGGTGTTTTCCTCCTATTATCCTTTGTAGGGCTGGGTTTGTGGATAGATATTGGGTAAACTTGGTTTTGTCATGAAATATCTTAGTTTTCCATCTACGGTTATTGAGAGTTTTGCTGGATATAGTAGTTTTGGTTGGCATTTGTGTTCTCTTAGAGTCTGCATGAGATCTGCCCAGGACCTTCTAGCCTTCATAGTCTCAGGTGAAAAGTCTGCTGTGATTCTGATAGGTCTTCCTTTATATGTTACTTGGCCTTTTTCTCTTACTGCCTTTAATATTCTTTCTTTGTTTAGAACGTTTGGTGTTTTGATTATTATGTGACGGGAAGTATTTCTGTTCTGGTCCAGTCTGTTTGGAGTTCTGTAGGCTTCTTGTATATTCATGGGCATCTCTCTCTTTAGGTTAGGGAAGTTTTCTTCCATAATTTTATTGAAGATATTTGCTGGCCCTTTAAGTTGTAAATCTTCACTCTCATCTATGCCTATAATCCTTAGGTTTGGTCTTCTCATTGTGTCCTGGATCCTGGATGTTTTGGGTTACAAGCTTTTTGCATTTTGCATTTTCTTTAACTGTTGAGTCCATGGTTTCTATGGAATCTTCAGCATCTGAGATTCTTTCTTCTATCTCTTGTATTCTGTTGTTGATATTTGCATCTCTGTCCCCTGATTTCTTCCCAAGGTTTTCTATCTCCAAAGTTGTCTCCCTTTGAGTTTTCTTAGTTGTTTCTACTTCTGATTTTAGATCCTGGATGGTTTTGCTTAGCTCCTTCACTTGCTTGTTTGTGCTTTCCTGTAATTCTTTAGGAGATTTTTGTGTTTCCTCTTTCATGACCTCAGCCTGTTGACCAAAGTTCTCCTGTATTTCTTTAAGTGTTTTTTGCGTTTCCCCCTTGTTGGCTTTTGTATTCTCCTGGATTTCTTTCAATGATTTTTGTGTTTCCCTTGCAAGGGCTTCTAACTTTTGATCCATTTTCTCCTGAATTTCTTTAAGTATGTCCTTCATGTGTTCCTGTACCAGCATCATGACCATTGATTTTAAATCCAAATCTTGTTTTACTGGTGTGATGGGGTATCCAGGACATGTTGGTAGAGGAGAATTGGGTTCAGATGTTGCCATATTGCCTTGATTTCTGTTAGTGACGTTCCTGCGTTTGCCTTTTGCCATCTAGTTCTCACTGGTGTTAGTTTGTCTTGTCAGTGCTGGACTCACCAGTGCAAGCTGCCCCTTCCCAGTTGGCCTCTGGTGCATAGCTTACCTCCTTCACTGCCTGTAGACAGGGTGCTGCTGCCCAGGCTGTTCAGATCCCGAAGCAGGCACCCGAAGGGTCCCGCTGGGGCCCGGAGCACACCGACTTCTCCCAGCTGGCCGCCTGGGAGTCCCTCTAGCCTCTTGCAGGACCTGGGGATGTGGTGCCGCCGCCCAGGCTGGTCTGGATCCGGAAGTGGAGAGAGTGGAGCTGAGGGCTCCCGCTTGAGGCCTTGCCCCAGATTGTGTCTGTGGACCAGATGGAGCTTGTGTGCACCCCCAGGGAGAGCCGACGGTGTATGCTGCTGGGACCTCCCCTGTGTTCTGATCACTCCGCTGGGCAGCCGATCCCCCAACCGGGCTGGCACACACAAGGTTAGCCTGGCTGCCCAGGCCCTGAGTCCAGGCAAAAGCCTGGGAGGCCAAGGTCTGAGCAAAGTTCCCCTAGGGTTATGACTGTTAATTGGGTCTGCCAGGTGACCAGGATGGCGGGCGTGCATGCTCACGCTCCCTAAAAGGGCCGGGAGAGTCTGCTGTGCTAACAACCTCCTGGGCGGGTTGACACACAGATTGTAGCCCACTTTTTAAAGGGGTTATTTGGTTCTCTGGGTTCTATCTTCTTGAGTTCTTTGTATATATTGGATATTAGCCCTCTGTTGGATGTAGGGTTGGTAAAAATCTTTTCCCAATATGTTGGTTGACATTTTGTCCTTTTGAGAGTGTTCTTTGCCTTACAGAAACTTTGTAGTTTTATGAGGTCCCATTTGTCAATTCTTGATCTTAGAACATAAGCTATTGGTGTTCTGTTCAGCAACTTTTCCCCTGTGCCCATGTCCTCAAGGGTCTTCCCCAGTTTCTTTTCTATTAGTTTCAGTGTGTCAGGTTTTATGTGGAGGTCCTTGATCCATTTGGAGCTGAGCTTAGTACAAGGAGATAAGAATGGATCGATTTGCATTTTTCTGCATGCTGACCTCCAATTGAACCAGCAACATTTGTTAAAAAGCCTATCTTTTTTCCACTGGATGTTTTCAGCTCCTTTGTTGAAGATCAAGTGACCATAGGTGTGTGGGTTCATTTCTGGGTCTTCAATCCTATTCCATTGATCCACTTGCCTGACATTGTACCAATACCATGCAGTTTTTATCACTATTGCTCTGTAGTAAAGTTTGAGGTCTGGGATACTGAATCCCCCAGAAGTTCTTTTACTGTTGAGAATAGTTTTAGCTATCCTGGGTTTTTTGTTATTCCAGATGAATTTGAAAATTGCTCTTTCTAGCTCTATGAAGAATTGAGTTGGGATTTTGATGGGGATTGCATTGAATGTGTAGATTGCCTTTGGCAAGTTGGCCATTTTAACTATATTAATCCTGCCAATCCACGAGCATGGAAGATTTTTCAGTTTTCTGAGATCTTCTTTGATTTCCTTCTTTAGAGATCTGAAGTTCTTGCCATATAGGTCTTTCACTTGTTTGTTTAGAGTCACCCCAAGATACTTTATGCTGTTAGTGGCTATTGTGAAGGGTGTCATTTCCCTAACTTCTTTCTCAGTCTGCTGGTCTTCATAGCTATTCTTGTTGCTCAAGGAAGGTGATTCTCCTCTCAGCTGACGCTGACCACCCCCACATATCGGCTCCTACTGCACTTAGTTCTCAGTACTTAGCCTTGCAATTAAGTTTGCATGCCTTCATTCATTCTCCCCATATTGATGATACTGCCCACCCCTAAGGCCTGTCTTTAAAAGGGGCCACTTCAAAACTCTTCAAGGAAACCTCACCTCACTCCCGCAGGTGAGACACGGAAGTGCCAAGGCGATGTTTTCCAGGTTCTATGGAGTCATGTTAGCCAAGTATCCAAGCTTACTCTGTCTGCCATGAAGCTACTGAAGCTCTCAATGGAGACTTTCTCCTGAATATATTCAAAAGGACCAAGTGAAAGTAGATCTTGGAAAAGCTTTGCTACTATGATGATTTGATGTTCCACTGTTCAGCCACCTACAGTTCGTTCCTTCTCTGCCACCCACCACAAGGATTCTAGTCTCACAGGTTTCAAGAGACCTTGTCTCCCAGACCCAAACTTCACAGGAAGATAACCTTTCTTGTGCTTTCCTGTGGCTGGCACATGGCGTTGGCTTCTGGGTAGAATCAGAATCAATATCATTACACACTGTATTTTATGAAGAAACCAATTATTTTGTTCATTTCTGGCTTTGTGCTGGGAAGTCACACAGCCAACCTTTAGGAATGCATGGGAAGAGTGCACACATACATCAGAAGCTGAGCTGGAAACCCAGATATTCCTCAATGGAGGAATGGATACAGAAAATGTGGTATATTTACACTATGGAATACTACTCAGCTATTAAAAACAATGAATTCATGAAATTCTTAGGCAAGTGGGTGGAACTGGAGAATGTCATCCTGAGTGAGCAACCCAATCACAAAAGAACACACATAGTATGCACTCACTAATAAGTGGATATTAACCCAGAAGCTCGGAATACCCAAGATACAATTCACATATCAAATGATGACCAAGAAGGAAGGAGAGATCCCTGGTCCTGGAAAGGCTCAGTGCAGCAGTGCAGGGGAATACCTGGACAGGGAAGTGGGAAGGGGTGGATTTGGGAACAGAGGGAGGGAAGAGAGCTTATGGGACTTTCGGGGAGGGAGGATCCAGGAACAGGGAAATCATTTGAAATGTAAATAAAGAATATGTCTAATAAAAAATATGAGAAAAAGAAGCTAGGATATATGAATTTACTATGTACGAGGTACTTTACATATGGTTTACACCCATGACATAAAGGTGTAGGTCTTTTACACCACTCTAACAGGAAGGTGTTTATTTTGTTTGTTTGTTTGTTTGTTTGTTTTAAGGCATGTACTTGGCATGTTGCCAGTACTGGCCTTCAACATGCAAATCTCCAGCCTTAGTTCCCCAAGTTGATGAGCCAGACTCACACTGCTGTACCCAACTGCTGGGAGGTGTGCATACTATTTAGGAATGGATACTCACAGAGCTGAAGTAAGTTATTTAAGGTCACACAGAAATAAATAAGTTTAAAAGTTAGCCCTGGCTTATCCTATTCCAAAGTCATTGTATTTTATATATACTTCTTCTTGATTCTTGGTGAAAATATCAAGCCTAGGACTAGAAGCTGGTCATTATTATGGTGAATTTGAGCTTCCCACGCCTTCATCTTTAGGAACTGGCAGCCCTCAGTCTGGTATCAGCATAGAAATACTTTGAAAACTCTTCTAGGCATGACAGAGTCATGGCAGCTGTGGTTATATGCGCATGACTTGTAGGGATATTGGCAACTGATGGCTGTTGAGAAGTGCCTGTTATTTTCTTTAGTTGTGTGGCCACTGACAAGATGCCCTTACTCAAGTAAATAACCTCCCACACCTGCCCAGGCAAGAAACTAAATAAACAGTGCCTTTCAGAGCACTGACTGGTCTTCTTAGACCCAGGCTTAGAACTTAGCACCTACATGGAGGCTTACAACTGTTTCTGACTCTAGTCTCAGGAGATCTAATGCTCTCCTCTGGGGTCTTCAGGTACCAGGTGCACAGCGCATATAGAAAACACTCATACATACTTTTATTTAACAAATCTAGAAGATGTGGATGTAGGAGAAGGGGTTGCTGGGAAGGCTTCCAGTGGGAGAGGAATGAGAGAGGAAGATGGGGGAGGGGGCTGAAAGTGACTCAAATTTATTATATAAATGTATGAAAGCACTGAAAAATTAAAAAAGCAAAACTGGTTTACAGGAAAAACTACCCCACTGATTAGTCAGCCACTGTAAAGACTGAGGACGAATTATACACAAAGGAAAATTGCAGGTAAATTATCTATCACTTTATTACCATGGTAATAAATTTCTACAAATTTTGTAACGTGAAAACCATGCAAATACATTATATTACAGTTCTTCAGGTCAGTGTCAGGGGTGCCTCTTAGGAGGCAGAACTATAGGCATGAAGGGCCATGCTTCTTCTCCTGAGAGCTAATGATGGGGCCACAAGGGGTGGAATTCATCTCCTGCTGCATTCATGCATTGGTGACATTTGGTTCTTCGTAGTTGTGGACCTGAGGTCTGAGCTTCCATGCTGTCTTTGTCTTGAATCACTATAAAGCCCCTTTATCCTCAGAAGCAACACAGCGTGCCAGGTTCTCCTCTCCAAGAGTCTCTCCATCTCATCATGTCACTATAGCCTCCAGCCCACTCATTGGCCTCTCCCAAGAAAGGCCCACCTGTGTAGTCCAATGTATTCTCCTCATCTCATGGTCTTCACTCTTGATCCTATTTGTGAAGTTTCTTTTCTTCCATTATCAGTTTACAAGTTGGTACAGAGACATTTAGGAGTGTCATTATGTTGTATTCCAAACCCTAAACTCAGTAATGAAAACATGAACTCTGGCATCTTTTTTGCTTGGCATCAACAACTGATGGGTTAGTTTCTTTGTTTTAACCAGAACCACCTCTGATCTAAGCAACTTACTTATTGACCTGTCTAACTCATTGTTACCTCTGCTAGAAACATTTGTCTGACAACCACATCAAAACCATGCATCTGCTGGCCAAAGTTCAGCTTGGCTTATTGAAAAAATTCCCTCCTTGAGTATCCTTGTCAAAATATTATTCTCCTGCAAGCTTTCACCTCCACATGAGAGTTAGTCTAGGCTGTCTTGTGCACAGTAGGAGTTGCATATATGTGTGTTGGCTGGCACCAGCTCCTTCATAGTGGTCTCCTTCCCATGGAGATCCTGAAACCCAACACAGTTAAGTGCCAGAGATAGCTGCCTAAGTGGATTTTGATGCCAACAGTGATTACTAGTAACAGGCTAGAGCCAACTGCCCTTGGCTCTTTCCAGGACAGGAGTTATGTTATTTTAAATCATCTTCTTCAGGTTTGTCAAATAAATTTAAAAGTTTTCAGAATCAATCCTCTTGCATTCACATAGCAACTTACACATTGGTGTCTGCCTTCTGCACATGCGGATGAATTGTCAATATATTTCTTCCTCTAGCCAGGCTGGGAATTCACTTTCAAAGCTTGCAAAAATCTTGTTATGTCTGTGTTTTAGAGGCTTGAGAAGTTTGCTGAGTAAATTGCTCCTTGCTTGTTCTGTTTTGACAGGATCTGTGATCCTGTCTAAACTCCACCCATGGTGGTAAAATGCTAAGCACCAGTTTCAGCTCCTGTGGGCTTTTTAACCAACATCACTGAAGGTTGTGACCTGGAGGAAAAATGGCTGGCTACAGTGATGGATTTTCCTGGTTTGGAATGTATAAAGTAAATCAAAGTCTATAGTTCAGCTGCTTTCTTCTTGTAGATAGAATTTTAAAATTCTTTATTTTCAAGTGCAAGGAAAAAGATCATTTAGGATCATTTTTCTGTAGGCTCTTGGAGCCACTGGTACTTATCATTCTACATGACAACTCTTAAAAGTTCATTTTGTGATGATTAAAACTCAGGGACTGGGGAGGAGATAAGGCAGGCATCAATTTACAGGTGGCAATTGTTCTCTGTAGATGTTTTTCCTTCTTCAGAAATGAGGACAGAAATAACAATATTGACACAGTCAGCTTTCAAATAGTAAAGATTTTTTTTTTGCTTGAAGCAGATAACATGGTTCAGTTCAATGCACCATAGTTAAAAAATGCTTTTATTTCTTAAATCTGATTTCCTTTCTAAGGGTGAGAAAGCAAAAGCCTCACTCCTTAGTAGACATTAATAGAAATCAACTTATAACTCTTTATCTCCCTCTGGCTTTCAGGGTAGAGATGGTGGCTCGACTCGCATGGACATGAGAGAATGCTGAGAAAGATTCGCCAGCAGGAGACCACAATCTTGAGTGCTAAAAGCCCATCATTTGCTTTCATCCATATAACAATGTTTTAGCTGGTATTATGTCAAATTCTTATCCTAATTTTCACTTCTGACTAATAGTCGCCTGTTCATGAAGCTTACCTTTTTCTCAGTCGAAAGGTTATACCCAGGCAATTCTTTTTGGCTTTTCAGGGGCAGGATGGTGGCTTGGATGAGATGACCCACATAAGTCTCAGGAATTTGAACAGTCGGTCCTCAGCTGGTAACCCTGTTTGGGGAGACTTTGGAGGTGTGGCCTTGATGAAGGAAATATGGCATAGTGGGCAGGCTTCAAGGTTTCAAAAGCCAAATGGTACTCCCAGTGTGGCTTATTTTCTGTTCATGGTTCAAGATGTGATTTCTCAGCTGTGCATAGCACCATGCCTGGTACTTGCTTCAATACTTCTTTGACACGATGGTGATGGACTTTTATCTGTCTGGAAATGTAAGCCCCAAACAAGCGTTTCCTTCTGTAAATTGTTTTGATATTTTATTACAACCATAGCAAAGTAACAAGATATGGGACAAATAACAAGAGGTGGAATCTAAGCTATCATTCAGAAGGAATCATTTTTGCTCTATTCACTGGAAGCCAAATCTGTCCTGAAACAGACAGTCCCACCCTGAGACTGGGGGTGATGGTGATAGATATGGGGATCATAAAGACTCCTTTTCATTTGAATCATTTATCTGGTATGCATCCTGTCCTTCTCTTTTATGATGACAAAAGGCTTAACTTGATGCTGTGCTATACTGGGACACTCAGAATAGGTCTTCTATAAAGCACTGTATTTATCTTAGGAGCTTCATTCACTCCAGTCTATAAAGGAATTTGACAAACATTTCCCCTAGTTATTCTAACTAGAAGGTTGTGCTAGCGCAGTTCCAAAGTTCCCCTTCCCTTCTCCCCTTTACCTCTACTTTATCCTCCCTTCTATCCCCTTCTTCTCCCTCCTTCTGGCCTTCACTCTAAGCCAATTGATTCTACATATATTTGTGACTATTTGTTTTGTTTCCAACACTGCTGTGGCTGCTAATCAATGGAGTGGATATAAGCCAGAAAAGACAGTGAAAAGACTCAGCAAAAGCGTAGAATGAAGTAAAGGTAAAAGGCACTATGTCACTTTCACCTATCTATCTATCTATCTATCTATCTATCTATCTATCTATCTATCTATCTGCCTGTCTGTCTGCCCGCCTGTCTGTCTATCTCTATCTATCTATCTATCTATCTATCTATCTATCTATCTATCTATCTATCTGTCTGTCTGTCTGTCTGTCTGTCTGTCTGTCTGTCTGTCTGTCTGTCTATCTATCTATCTATCTATCTATCTTTCTTTCTATCTTTCTACCTTTCTATCTATCTATCTATCTATCTATCTATCTATCTATCTATCTATCTATCTATCTGTCTGTCTGTCTGTCTGTCTGTCTGTCTGTCCGTCCGCCCGCCCGTCCATCCATCCATCTATCTATCTACCTACCTACCTATCTAATTTTCTATCTACCTATGTACCTATCCTATCATGTGTGTGTGTGTGTGTGTGAGAGAGAAACACACAGAGAGAGGGGGGGAGGGAGAAGGAGAGGGAGAGGCAGAGGGAGAAGGAAAGAGAGAAAGAGAGAGAGAGAGAGAGAGAGAGAGAGAGAGAGAGAGGGAGGGAGAGAGAGAGAGAGAGAGAGAGAGAGAGAGAGAGAGAGAGAGAGAGAGAGAGAGAGAGAGAGAGAGAACAACTTTTGGGAGTCAGTTCTTTCCTCCTACATGTATCCCAAGATCAAAGTCAGGTCACTGGGCTTGGTGACAGGCACCTTATACCTGAGTCATCTCACTGGCCTCAAAATAATTCCCATTTATTTATTTATTTATTTATTTATTTATTTATTGATATGGTGATTAAACCCAGGGCCTTGTGGATGCTAGGAAACACTCTGTTACTATATCACTCCCCACTGCCTCAAATGCCATTTGATAGGCAGGTCAGGTGTTTGATGTGTGGGTGATAGGGCAGCTAATCGTGTTCATGAAGGATCATGAAAGACCTTATATAAATGGGATTCTGAGGATGATGAAGAGTTAGAAAACTAGAAGAGAGTTGAGCTGTAAGTAGAGGCAAAAGAATGAAGAAGAAGAAAAGCATGTATGAGGTAAGAAAAGACAGATTGATCTAGAGCCTGGAGGGGGAGGCAAATCGGGAGGTTGCACTCAGGGCTCACATTACACAGGATTCAAAGACCAGGGTGTGTATTTCAGAGAACCTATCAATAGAAGTGGAAGCCTATTAAGCACACTGTTGAGACTAGATTCTTTGATGTTACTGAAGTTACTGTGTGCAAATGGGTTAAAAGGCCACAAGTGGGAAGTCCAAGGTCAGTTATAAAGTTATTATAATTGTTCTGCAAGAAGTGTTGCAAATTGGGAACTTGGTGGTGGAACACAATATAAAATTTAATTTCTTCTTCAAAGTCTCACTAAGATATTTTAGTCACTAGGTTGATCTCTCAACTCTATCCTCTCAGACCAGCAATATCATGATTCCACATGTATGACTTTTATATTGGGGCTTGCATGGCAGTTAGAGAATTTTTGTAGAATCAGCTGTATGTAGATTAAATCATAAACACACTTCAAGATGAGTAGAGACAACTCATAACGATTTGTGGGAGTTGGTATGTCATTTGGAGGAACTAGAGTGGATTTTCCTTGGGTCAGTTTTATCACAGCTTAGTATGTTGGATGTTCTGGAATGCACTTCCAATCAAGGCTTTGTACCTGTGGGGAAACATGATTTACTTTATGACAGAGATGGTAAATGATTTCCTAGCAATGACTTTAATAGTAGGCGTAAACAATTACAGAACCCAACAACTGGTCAAAATGCAGAGAACAACTGACCATGAGATACCCAATCCCATTTGATACATCTACATTATAATCCCTATACCTAAGGTCCATGGAAATGGAGGCAGAAATATTGTAAAAGTCAGAGGAATACCTGCTGCCATATGGTAGATTCTATATATGACAGACAACCTCAACAATATAGTCACCTAAGTAAGACCTGAGCAAGACAACATTAGTTGCTTTGCCAGTGTGGATGAAGGCATTCTCACAATGCCTCACCCATAGAGGAATAACTGTATACAACCATGGCTGAGAGGAGAATCAATCTTCACCAGGTAAGAGTTCCCAGATAGATTATCCAATCCCAAATGGTCAGCCAGCTCTATACAGAAATACAGAAGAGCAAGATGAAGTGGACTCAGTAGGCTATACCCACAAAAACACACATTTCATCCCATCAGACCCTTTGGTGATCACAACCATCAATACTTATCCAATAGTACTTCCTAGCACTTCTCATTCCTCTCATTTAGCAGTCCCTTTACTGCATCCACAGTCACAGTTCCCCAGAGATCCAACCTAGTGTCTTTCTGTGATCGAAGGGGCCAAGGGCAAAGGAGCTAGAGATCGATTTATCCAAGGATGGCTGCCCGATATTGTGGTAGGACCTGGGTTTTGTGATTCTGTATTTATTTTCTACAAATGAACCAGTTTATGAAAGATTCCACAGTAAACTTTCTTTTTAAACTGTGTCTTTTTCCGTAACAAAATCCTCTGAGTCAAGGGTGCTGCCCTACATTAATAAAAGATGATATTTATTAGCTCCCCAATGTAATGAAAAATGCAGTGTTTGGAGACAGAGCACAGCCTGGACGATTTATAGCTGAACTAATTTCTGAAGCCAGCTTCCTAGGCCTGGACTATATAAATGTGATCTCAGAATATCTCCCCTGCAGTGACCTGGCCTTTCTGCTGAAGCCTCTCCAGAGATACCAAAATAAATACTTAGCTTCATTTAAAAGGCACACTTCAGAGGCCAAAAAGCTCTTCCACAAAAATCTAAGTGCAGCCACCTCTGAGGACCCCACATGCTCTACAGCAGAGTAATGGCTTAGTTTTTCCCTTCTTGTTGAAGTATTTCCGTTTGTTCATTTTTTCCCCCTTTATTTGAAAGAGACTTATTTTTCAGTTATATCTGAGGATACTGCCAAAGAGGAAAAAAGTCTTTAAAGCCCATTGTTGTCTACAAGGAAGCTTGTTCTGTGCTTCCTTAATGGAGAAAGGATTCTACTTAAAATAAAATAATAAAATAAAGAAGAGCTATGTCAGCAGATGAGAACTGGGAAGAAAATGGGAGGAGTGAGGTAGGGCATGGGAGTGGTACACAGAAGGAAAGACTGGACAGAGACTAGGAGAGGCCTCTGCTTATGGGAACAGAAGTTCAAACAGGCTGCATCAGCCCTTGGAGCTGAATCACCTTGGTGCTGTGATTCAGGGCAGAGACACACAACTCAAACAGGGAAAAATATCATGGTGTCAAATCTCTTGGAGCTAAGGAGTGCCTCAGTCAGCAAAGTACATGTCACACAAGTATGAGGATCTGAGTTTTACTTTGTTGCAAGACACAGCAGCACATACCTGGAATCTTAGGATTGGGAAGTCAGAGAAAGTAGGATCTTAGGACTTGACGGCTATTCAATCTAGCCCAATTGGCAAGTTTACAGTTCAATTAGCGACCTTGTCTCAAAAAAAAAAGGTGAAGAGTTATTAAAGATGTCCAATATCTATATCTGGGCACTACTTGTACACACACACACACACACACACACACACACAGAGAGAGAGAGAGAGAGAGAGAGAGAGAGAGAGAGAGAGAGAGAGAGAGACAGAGACAGAGAGACACAGAGAGACACAGAGAGAAAGAGAACCATTATTCTGGAAGCAAATGTCCAAATGTGAATGTCTATGGCCTGGGAACACAAATTCAAGTTACTTAATATTTCATGGTCCAACATGGCAGCAATATCATGATGTTTTCATAGTAATAGAACAGAGAAAAATCACAAGTCAAGAATGTTAAAATTATATTAATAGGAACACCAGAAAGGCTAGCTACAGGAGAGTGGCGAACTCTCTGCTATGTGACTTAGGTATAATTGGGTGACATTCTTAGACTGTGGGTTGATGAAAGCTAGGGCCTGTTTATACATTCCAAAAAGAGTTTACTTGGTAGTCATAGGATGTTAGGTGGGCAATAAATGGATATCTAGGCAGCTAAAGATAGCCCAAGATAATTAGCTCTTGATTCATCATCATCCCAGCTCTGCACCATCACGTCCTAATCAGTCAATCAGCATTAGAAAATGTTTAACACAGGTGCAGCTTTGCTTGAGACTTCAGTGCACAGTAGAAAACTTGTCGCAGAAACAGATGCAGCTCAGAAAAACAGTTAAAAGGCACTGACTGCATAAAGGCTACCATTTGTGACAAGTTCTGTTTTCCTATAATAAAGTACAGTGCTGAGGCAGGGAACTTCGCAGGAGTCCAAACTTGCTGTGTGGGAATGCCACTCTCTGCGTCTTCCTGTCCCCTAGAACTTAGATCATGTATTGCCCTGAAGTCCTGACTAGCATCTGCCTTGTAACCCCAGTGTGGCCCTGTAGAACGAAGCGGAAGCCAGCCATTAGAAGATGCGATGGAAGTTCTGTTGGCAGCACAGGGGTGGGGCTCCCTTTATGTTTGGGATTGGCTCTTTGGGGGATATGCCAAGAGGGTGGGGAGACCAAGCAAGCCTCTCTAATTGAGTGCAGAACCTTGACCTTGGGAAACAGTACTTATGAGTGGAGGAAAACATGGGTATTGTCATGTCATGCACATGCCAGGTACACATCTGTCCAGTGTAGATAGTTGTCCCACCCTCCATGTGAACTCCACAGGGTTACCTATCATCCAGAGAAGCAGTTCCGATGTCAGGTCAGCTATGGGGGTTCATTGAGATGTTCTCCCATTAAATTCCAGTAGGCAAGCTTGGCTTCTATTCTGCCTTGAACTGGTAAGCAGGGAAACTGAAAGCCATTCTGACAAGCTGCCTTTGAAGCCATGCCCCACGACTGTTGACTGAGCAACACACAGAAGAAGGAAAGGATGAGTTTCAATCTCTGCAGAGAGCACCTAGCCCAGCAAACCCAGAAAGCACTGACTGGCTAAGGTATCCACTGTGACCTGAAATGGAGACTTTACTTTCTACATTTCTGTGGATTCTTGCCTCTCATTGTTTGAATATTTTAACTTAAAAGATGGGTTTCCATTCTTCTTTTCTTGTCATATTTAATTGTTTGAATTTTTTTATTTTTTTTTAATTTTATGTGTATGGGTATGTTGCCCCTCCCCTTTCTCTCATATGGTGTGTGTGTGTGTGTGTGTGTGTGTTTGTGTGTGTAAGAGAGATGCATGAGGTACTAATAGAGACCAGAAGTAGGTATCAGATTCTCCAGAACTGGAATTATGGACAATTGTTAAGTTTCCATGTAAGTTCTGGATCAAACTTGTGTACATTGAATGAGTATCTGTCTATCTATCTATCTATCTATCTATCTATCTATCTATCTATCTATCTATCTGTGTATCATCTATCTATATGTATACTTTGAAAGAGTATCTATCTGTCTATCTATCTATCTATCTATCTATCTATCTATCTATCTCTATCTATCTATCTATCTATCTATCTATCTATCTATCTATCTGTATACTTTGAAAGAGTATCTATTTATATCTATATCTATCATCTATCTATCTATCTCTCTCTATCTATCTATTTATCTATCTATCTCTATCTATCTATCTATCTATCATCTATCTATCTATTTATCTATCTATCATCTTTTTATGTATGTGCTTCTCACTTCTGTTGTTGTTAGGGATGTGAATGCTGAATTTATACCTGGCTTTTACTTTGTGTATTTGCCTGGCCCATTGTTGCTCCTGTTGCCAAGTCATCTTTAATCGAGCATAGCTCTTTGGGTATGAGGAAGCCCATGCTCTATCCCGAAACTCTACTTCCAGCCCAGCTAACAACCAGTGCAAGCTTCAGAGATCCACATAGGTCAATATACTTAGAATTAAAGAATGAAGCTTGCTCATCCCTAAGTGAGACATCTATATCACACCCTCTCCTTCCAAGGCTCAGGGATCAGAAGAGGGGGTAGAAAGACTTTAAAAACCAGAGCCAGTGAATGACTAAGTACAATAGTGTTTTCTGGACACAACAGAGGAATTGCATATACAAACTCACAGTAGTTGTGACAGCATACATGAAGTCTGTATAACTTCAAGCTAGGCAAAATTCCAGCATGTAGAGGGGAGGTTTGAAGGAATTCCCAGCTCTACCTGAATAGCTGTTAGCAATTAATAGCTTCTGGGAGAAGGAGAGTCAGCATTCTTTAAGGGTATTGTGTACATTTTACTTTGTGTATTTGCCTGGCCCATTGTTGCTCCTGTTGCCAAGTCATCTTTAATCGAGCATAGCTCTTTGGGTATGAGGAAGCCCATGCTCTATCCCGAAACTCTACTTCCAGCCCAGCTAACAACCAGTGCAAGCTTCCTGGCAGATTGAACATGCAGTAGTGGAAGGCTGCATATCCAAAGTAAACAGGCAGTACAAATTGGTCTTGCTTTTAAAAAATGGAGACAACATTGGGTGGGTAGGGAAGGGATTAAATCTTGCAGGAATTGGAGAAAGAAGTGAATATTGTCAAAATGCATTAAAAAACTAATAAAAATAACATCCATGTAGGAAACAAAGCTTCCAAGAATGTGCTAAAGACTGTCTCTATAATTAACAGTCCTGGCAAAACAGGATGTTCACATGGAGAAGACTGAAACTATGCCCCCATCTTTAACCCTTATACCCAAACCAACTCCAGAGTGTTATTACATCTTTAGGAAAACATAGGGAATATGAGAAGATACTAGGCGTGGGTATGGACTTTCTTCAATAGCTCAAGAAATAATAACAAATAATATTGTAATAAGTAATATTGGAAGAAACTAAAATGTTTCCACAAAACAAAAAAATGTAGTTAACAGAGTGAAGGGACAGCCTATACCATCAGTGACTATCTTTGGTGGATACTTATCTAACAGGGAATTAAGAGCCAGCTACATCAGGAATTAGAACATATAAAATGCCAGAAGAAGAAATCTAGTCAATAAAAGGGGCAATGAACTACCTGGTATGTTTCCAAACAAGTGTCCTGTAAACATGTATAAAACATGAAGCATCCTTAGTCATTGGAGAGATGCATATGAAAAGTGTTGTGAGACTCCACCTAATCCAGGCAGAATGGTTATGCCCAAGCAAACAAAGGACATATGCCCCAGGGGTGCTGGGGAAGGATACCTGTTAGTGATAATGAAAATTGGTCTAACCACTGTGGGAACAAGTAGATCTACCGTCTAACCCAGGTCTTCTACTCATTTTCAACAGAAGACTTGCATGGCTGTTTATCATGACAGCCTAGATGCTTGTGAATAGATAAAGACAATAAGGTGTGTATTTACAATGCAGACTATTTAACAAATTGGAATGAAATTATGCCATTTACAGGAGGATGGTTGGAACCTCAGCTGGTTATGGCAAGCAAACTAAAGCAGTTTCACAAAGACAAGTAGGTTTTCTTCTCTCATGTGGAATTTAGTGGGAAAGAGGAACAAAGGAAAAAAGAGATACTGAGAGAGGCCTACCAGAGATGAGAAAGGGAAATGATGGACTAGACAGGCAACTCCTACTGAGTGGGTGAACATCATTATATCATTAAAATTCAGTGCATCCAAACATTACCAAACATTACCAAAAACAACTGTTTGTATAGTTCACGTGTTACAAAAAAGATTCTGAAGAGGATATGGAAACATAGAAATATTTGTTCACTGTTGGGAGAATGGATATTGGTCTGCCCACTTTGGAAATCAATTTGGAGGCTCCTTACATAGCAAAGCGAAAAATAAAGGTTACCTAGCCACAGCATTTCTAGTCAGGCCCTTGAAAAATTAGTCACCTTGTAAAACAAGGTGATTTGCATGTTCCTTATGAAACTATTCACAAGAGCTACAGTGTGGAATCATTCTAAGTACCACTGGTGCATGATAGGATGGGACACACATCATGTATACAGAACAGAGTATTATTCAGCATTTAAGACGGGTTGAATAATATCATCGGTAGAAAAACGGATGGAACCAGAGATCATGTTAAGCAATAAAAGCCAGACTCAGAAAGACAATTGCCATCTATTTTCTCTCATGTATGAAATCTGGCATGGGGATGGTGTTCAATGAGAAGGGCAGAATTTAAGCAGGGGCAATATTAGCAATAGAAAAGGTATCAGAAGAAAGGGAGTGGGGTTCAAGGCAGGGTGGTGGGACTGTGCTATGGTCTGCATGAGAATGGCAACCACTGGCTCATATGGTCAGATGCTAAGTCCTCAGCTGGTAGAATGGTTGGGGAAGGATTAGAAGGTGTACCTTGTCAGGGTGTCACTGGAGATGGGCTTTGAGGTGTCAAAAGCTCATGCATTTCCAGTTGGCTCTGTTTTGTGTTTGTGTTTGTGGATCAGATGTAAGCTCTCAGCTGCTGCCCCAGAACCATGACAGTCTGCCTGCTACCATGCTCCCTGACATGATGTCTATAGACTCAACCCTCTGGAACTGTAATCTCCAATAAGCTCCTTCTATAAGTTGCCTTGGTCCTGGTGTTTTTTCACAGAAATAGGAAAGTAACTAAGATATAATGAACATCATCAATCTATGTTGCATGCTCTATATGAAGTTCTTCTAATGAACCTCACTAGCCAGTATTCACATTACAAAAACAGTTAGCATGTCAATTGTAGGCAATAATGAGGCTCAGATAGACATTGCTACAATACACACCATACATTGGCCAAACCCAGGACTCTCATTTCCTTTCCCCAGTACTACTCTTTTATATTCAGGTTGACTTTTTAATTTCCCACCTATGAACATGAATACAAAACATAGTATTTGTGTTTCTGTTTCTAGATTGTTTCACTTAACCTAGTGCCCCTTAGTTCCATCAAATGATGGGAATTTGTTCTTCTTTCCTAACTGGATAGCATTTCATTGTGTGCATATGCCACAATCTCTGTACACTGATGGGTACCTAAGCTGACTGTATTGTGAATAGAGCTACCTTAAGCATGACTGTGCAGGTGTCTGGTATGTTCATTTGAGTTCTTTATAGTATGTGACCAACAGGGAAAGACCTACCCAACATGCTAGTTTCATGAATTTAGGGATACTTAGCATCACATTTAAACAAATGAAATATTAATTTTCTACAATAGGCCTTTTTAAAGTTAAAAATGTTTTTGTGATATTTTGAGATTGTCATAAACGAGTACTGAAGTTATATTGTTTATACCCCAATTTCTCCCTTCTAAAATTCCCCTGTGCTTGCTCTAACTCCCTTTCAACTTTATGATTTTTCTTTTATTATTATAAATATATAAATAACATAAACATATAAATATAAACATATAAACATATAACCCACTGAACTCATTAGTTGTCACTCATATGTGTTCATGTCTAGGGATAGCTACCAGAGATTGGATAACTTTATCAGGCAGTTTTTCCCTGGAGAAGATGGACTCCCCCTCATAGTAGCAGGTAGCTCTTCATTTGGATATGCGGTCTAGTGACATTTCTCTATGCTGGAATGTCAACCAATGCTAGCATTGTACGAGTCTTGTTTAAGCTAGCATAGTTTGGAGATTTCATGGTGTAGCTTTGCAGTCATATACTAGAAGACACTTTCTCACCTCACTTTCTCTCCTGTCTCTTACAATGTTTTTTTCCTGTTTTCTGTAATTTTCCTGGGCTTTTGGTATAAGACTTGTGTTGTAGATGCCTTTTAAAAAAAGCTCCCAATTTTCTTTCTGTTGAGCTTGGGATATAAATGTCCTCCAGGTTTGCCCTCACTCTCTGCATCACATCTCTGGCGGCTGTACTGTTTTACATTTCCTCTCAGACTGGATAAGAAGTCCTTCTTCAAGTTTCACGGATATTTATGCATTCACTTTTGATTGACATTTCATTGGTGGCTGATGATACAGAATGTTTATTGGTCATTATTGACAATCTGTATTTCTTCTTTTGAAAGCCATCCATAGTGTCGGTCAGTTGCCCATTCATAAATCGTATTACTTGTATGTGTGTTTTCCTCATATATTTTAGGTACTGCCCTGTCAGATGAACAGTTGACCACCTTTTCTGCTTTTATGTGGCATCTCTTCACTTTGCAGATTGCTCGTTTGTTGTTTGGAAACTTTTAGTTTGATATAATATCATTTATAAACTTTTGATTTTATTTGGTGTGTTTTGGGGGGTTCTATACAATCCAACAAGATTTTGATAGATTTCAGCTAGTTTTACCTGATCAATAAGGCTTCATGGTTCAGACATGTCATAGCTCTGAGATTTTGACACCATGCATATGGCTATATATGCTTGTGCCTTGATGTGTGTGTGTGTCTATGAAAGAAAATGAGAGAGAAAGAGAGAGAGAGAGAGAGAGAGAGAGAGAGAGAGAGAGAGAGGAAGGGAGAGAGAGGGAGGGAGAAAGAGAGGGAGGAGAGGGAGGAGAGGGAGGGAGGGATATATATACATATATATACATATATATACATATATACATATATATACATATATATACATATATACATATATACATATATATACATATATATACATACATATACATATATACATCTATCTATCTATCTATCTATCTATCTATCTATCTATCTATCTATCTATATCTTTGGATGAAAAGCACTATTTCCCATGGTAATCATAGGACATGAACGTAGAAGGGGACCTGTGGGTGACAGAAAAAGGAAAGACAAGATAGGCTGGCAGATAAATCTGAGCACACATGTAATACATTGATAAAAATTATTTTAAGTGGTCGAAGTTAATCTTTCCCAAATCATAATTGCTTAAGAAATTAATGTGCTTAAGGGAAGCATCTACTTTGCTTCCTGAGGACAGGGGAGAAAGAATGTAGCACCAGCAAATGTCTAGATCAGAGTTGCCCTCATGAGTTCAGGATCCTTCTGTGCTTGGGAAAGTGACCAAGATAGTGTCATGTGAGGCATGCATTCATTCCCTATGGAGAAATTATAAAAAGGAGTATGGAAAAAAAGTTAAAAAAATACAAGGAAGGTTGTGAGGTATAAGCCTCATAGTAAGGCAATATAGGGAACAGACGGACCCTTCTCCATTTCTCCAACCTGTCTCCCCAGGTTCCTCTATTCCACACTGTTTTCCTTTTAATTAGCTATAAAGAGCTGCCCCCTCATGCTGCTCAGGTGACAACTGCTGGAACACTGTATGACCTGCAGAGGTTATTAATTGTGCCTGTGGTCAAGAGGCAGGGGGCTTGGTAATGATCCAGGAAACTGCATGAAGCACAGTCAATAGAAAAACCTCACCCTTCGGGAATGAACACAATAGACATGTCTACTTGGAAGTGAAGGAAAGCTATTCATAGTGGCCATTTATTCTGCTTTGATGGATTCAGTCAAAAAACTGTGTTCCTTGTAGCCTTAAGGATGTGTCAGGGGACAGTGAATTCAGGTGAAATGGGCACCTGACTAAAATTGGTCTGAAGCAATATGTCGTGGCACTGCCTATAATTCTGGCACTTTGAAAAGCAGACTGAGATCTGAAGTCCTTAGATTTGAGACTATCCTGGGTTAGGTAACATGTTGCAGGCAGCCTTATATATCTAAAAAACAAAAAAAGAAAGAGAAACAGACAAAGAGGAAAGAAGGAAAACTGTGCACCCCCACGGATACCCTCATGTCGCTGGAATTCCTGCCTTTGTGAGTGTTGCTCTTTATATGGAATGGTTTCTATGGGGTTTGGCCTACGGCTCTCACTACCAGCCCACACATGTGAACTGGAGAGACCCTTATTGTGGTCAACAGCTCAGCATTACTGTTCTGTAACCCAGAGCTCAATTGTGAAGTGCTTGGCTCATGAGAAGTGACAGACAGTGCCTTGATTTGAAGAGTCAGGATTTGGTGGAATGCATGAGAAACATCCCCCAAGGGCTCATGTATTTGCACTTAGTCACCAGTTGGTGGTGCTATTTAGGGAGCATACGGAGCCTTTCGGAGGTGGAATCTTGCCGAAGGAAATATATCACTGAGGGCAGCTTTGATGGTTTCTAACGTGGGCTCAATTCTGTTCTCTATCTCTCTCTGCTTCCTGTGTAGGGATAAAAATATGAACAGAAAGCTTCCTGTCCTATTGGCATGTTATGTATTCTCTGCCAAGATGAACTATACCCCTCTGGAATGTGAAGGCAAAATGTACCTTCTCCCCTAAATTGCTTTTAGCTATAGTATTACATCATAGCAACAACAAATAACTAATATGGGGAAGATCTGTCAGACTGAAAAGGTGAAGCAAAAATCTGGACAAAGTATGAGACTGTATAAGTTCCTGTCCGTTGACAGCACACCCATGCCTCCTCAGACATATCCATGATAATGCTTACCAGCCTTTGGTCTTTGTGGTTGATTTCTGATATGGACGACTCCTTTCACCCACTGACATATTTTCTATAAACCTGTGTGACCTGTTCTTTGTGACTACAGTTGTTGTTCTTCCAGAATTCTCTCAGAATTCTCACTATTTATTCTCATTTACGTCTTAAAATTACCATTGCCAGAGAAATTTGTAGATTACTGTTAGTGCACACCACAGTTCAGTGCTCCTTTTTGCAAACACTGATGGTCTTCAAGCATCAAGGGCTAAAAAAAGTCTTAATTATGCTAAGCTAATATTTATATTTTGAAAAATGACTTTTATCTTTATTTGAATGGAAAAAATGAGTTAACAAATTATTTTGTGTGACTACAAATCCTTCCATTTAAATCAGTTAAACATGGAAGAAATTCTTATAAATAAAACCAAAATGATTTGGATAAAAATGAGGATAATTTAAGCCTTAATTATTGAAACTATTCAACCCTCTTATTCAAAATTTCAGATAATCATTAAATTTGGATAGCTAAGAGATTATCAGTATCATAACTGATTAGTCATTAAAACACCTCCAGTCTGTTTTTCTTTTATAACCTATTTTTTTGAATGTGTGGATTTACAAAAGCTTTGATAAGATTGGCTACTAAGACTGCACTAATCTTGAATATTGTGAGAACTCAAGTTGGCATTTAAATAATAAAAAAGAAACCATAATTATGTGTGTATCTTTGTGCTTACATATGTGAACATGCCCTACCATCCCATCACCACCACCGAAGTGTATGCATGTGCTTGTAGAGACCAGAAGATGACACCAGATTCCCTTGGATCTATGGTTATAGATCACCCTGAGCTAGCGAACATGGTGCGTGAATTTCCAGACCTCTATAAGAGTAGCATGTGCTCTTAATGTCTAATCTCTCTCCTCAGCCTCTCAGACAGTCACTTTAAAGACTGCATTTTAATGCAGGATTTGTGACACACTTCTAATCTCTTCACTTCTTGGAGGTTGAAGAGAAAGATCTTGAGTTTGAGGCCAGCCTTTGGTACATAATGAGACCCTGTTTCACAAAACCAGGAACTGGGGACTTAGCTCAGGAGCAAGACACTTCCCTATGGTCTGCAATACTGCATTCTGTCCCTTATCTGAAAAAGAAAAATCTTTTATTTAAAAATGAAAAAGTCACTTAAAAATGAACTCTTTAGTTGGTTAAAAAAAAAAACCCAAATATCTCAATTTGCTGTGGTATTTAGGTAAAAATAAGAATATAAAGTGCATGCTATCAGCTACTTTGGGCAGGCAAGTTCCTAAAGTCTGCAGAGCCGCTGCCTCCTTCAGGAAGGGCAGCAGGAGGTGACAGATGCTCAAACATGCCAGCACTGCTTATTTTCCTAAAACATTTAGAACTTTACGGGAATAAATTTTTATAATTTGACATGTGTGCTTGACTCATTTCAGCAACTCTTCCTGAGGGTGCATTGGTACTTAACAGTTAGATAAAGGCTACTGATGCAATAAATCCAGAAACATTCAAGATCTTTCCAATGACTAAAATTTCACCGACTGTACTTACATTCTTTTAGGGCAGTGGTTCTCAATCTTTCTAATGTCGAGACCCATTAATACAGTGTCTCATGTTGTGGGGACTCCTAACCATAAAATTATTTTCATTGCTACTTCATAATTGTAATTTTGCTATTTTCATGAATTGTAATATAAATGTCTGATATGCAAGACATGTAATATGTGACCCCTGTGAAAAGGTCACTTGACCCCTAGAGGGGTCACGACCCACAGATTGAGAAGACAGATTGTTTTAGTGTTAGAAGGAACTTAGTGTTCCAGAAGCATGCCTTGCACTGTGAGGTTGGTAACAAAGCCTTGAAACAGCATTTGAGATCTGTTAGAAACCAGCAACATCAACAAACAACATTTTGGAATATCATTAGACAGATGGTGGAGAGCCTGTAAGAGTCTGAAGTAATAGATGTCCATCAACCCAGGCAGTCCAGTCTGGGCTACAGATCAAGGCTTTGTCTTAGACACAAAACAAACAAAAATCAGAACCAAAACAACAAATGAGCAAAAATATGAATGCCGGTGTAGATTATTTGCTTAGTAAACTCTAAGAATTGACTTTGATCATCAGCATAGAAAGAAAAGCTTGGCATTTAACTGTGAGCATGAATTTTATATGAAAGTGTCTTATCCACGGTTAAGTCATTATATAAGTAATCAGAAGTATATGAAAATGCACATGTGAATGAAAGAGCTGGTGATGTAACCACCATGGCTCTGTGGGTAAAGGCAGAGATCAGTCCCTGGGACCCACCTAGTGGGAGGAGAGTGATGTCTCCCAAAAGGTTTACTCTGAGTTGCCTAGGCATGCTTGGAACATGTGGAAACCTCCATCCCCAAAGAAATGAATGAATGAATGACTAAATAAATAAATAAATAAATAATAAGTAAATGTGGTAACAAATTTAAAAAGAGCATGTGATCTATTATAAAAACGGTTTCATGTACTCCACAGTGATAGTGTGTTCCCTATTCAATAAGGAACTAATATGTCTAGATATGTAGACATATTGCCATGGCATGAACAGGATATAAACAGTTTTTCAGGGAAATGGGTCAAACATCCCAGATAGCAACAACGTAAAGGACATGAGACAAAACAACAACAACAACAACAACAACAACAACAACAAAACCTATGGAGTTATCTGTTCAGATCCAAGTGGCAAGGCTCATTTAGGAGGAATGGCAGCAGGAGTGACACACAGGACACATAGACATCAGAGACAGAAGAGACAGACCTGCAGAGGGGTCAGAGCTCTGGGACTGTCTGAAGCCCGAGGGCATGGTAGCTTAGCTGTTTTCTGTGTTCCAAATCCTTTACCAGCTCTGCAATTCCACTTCCTTGTATTTCCAAATCAGGACTTTCATATCAATGTTTTAGTATTGCTTGGAAGAGGAAGAGGAAGAGGAAGAGAAAGAAGAGGAAGAGGAAGAAAAGGAGGAGGAAGAGGAGGAAGGTGGTGCTGGTGATTATATTACCATAATTATCATTATTACTGTTTTACTACATGATGCTTCAAACACATCTGACAAACATACTCAAAGTATAATTCTTAACACATGCTAAAGTGGGGCAGATCATGTTCAGCTTTTAACCAATAAGTTTGAATCCTACTGTGTCTAGAATCTTCTCTTTCCCCAAAGATGACTCCCAACAAAAGTATGTTTGATTGAGAAAATAATATACTATGCTCTCTTTCTGGGGAAAGTATGGTAGGTGGTGGTTATTCAGGGAAGTTCTAGATGCTTATCTCTCTGGCTGACTGCCTCAGAGATGTCATCAGTACACTAGTTTTAATGATTCTAGTAAATGAAATATTGATGTTTTCAGAACAGGAGCCTGTGACAGTAAGCAAATATGCCTCTCTAAAGAAACTGTCTAGATATGTCTAAGTCATTTTGAATTAACTAAGTCACTAGCTCTTTTCCAGTTAGAAACAGCTAAATATTTTATTGGTTGTTACAGAAAAAAATCCCATGTTTTAACTAGGAAAACAGATTTGTATTTCTTTCTCCAGAAATGAGATCTCCATCAGGTCGTGATGGATATCCTAGGTTGTGAGGGTAAATTGCACCATCACTTGGCAGGGGCAGCACATACTGCAGCTGATGGGCTGCAGATAAGGCCCCTCTAAGTGCCAGGCAAAAACTGCGTCAGTCTGTTGTGGAATGGAGTCAGTTTTGTGAGATTCAGCCATTCAGTAGAGAGGCAGACTTTAGCTTCTCTTAGCGTAAGGTGGCACAATAACTTCAGACCATTCTGAGACCAAAAACTTTTGCTTGCTGGCTAATCGTTTGTTGTGTTTTTATTATTTTTTCCAAGTTTTTATTTACTTTATTAACTGCCTGATCTGTTGAGATGTTCAACTAGGAAAATCTACAACTGACGGTTGCCATTTAATTAAGTTACAAAACCACAAAGTTGCCAGTCAATAAGTGGGTTAATGAAATAGACAAAGAGTTCTCCAAAGAAGAAGCACAAATGGACAAGAAAGATATGTTTTTTTAATATATTCAACAGTGATGAATATATTAAATTCTGACAGTGATGTTGTGGAGAAGGAAACTTGTCCACTGATGCGGGAGTAAACTACACTGAAAAGTCTTAAAGCTATACACACCTACATTTTCACGATGAAGTTCAATTACAAATTAGTAGTAAAAGGATATCTATACCTGAGTAATTAAAGGCTAAAATACTTTTAGTAAACAAGGAAGAAAGGACAAAAGTAGATCTAGAAAGTGTTTTATTTGAACATAATGAAAAGGTTATAATTCTGGCGAGAAGCTGGCCACCAGTTAAAGTTCCAGGGAAGCCTAGACTGCAAAGTTAGATGGTGTCTCAAAAGCATAATAATAACAGAAATTGAAAAATAAAGAAAAGTCAGCAGAGAAAAGTGGATGGATCCACACCCAGGAGCATGTGTAGCACAAAGTGAAGCTGGTGGGCTGTTAAATAGAGAGGGAAGAAAGGACGGAGAGAAAGAGACTGAAGGACACTGACGGACAGAGACAGAGAGAAGCTGAGTGGGTCAGGGGCTGAGAGTAGATCTGGGAGAAGTTAGGGATGCTGCTCTAAGTCCTGTGACACAGAGGGTGAATATAATCAAAATATACTGCATAGAATTATCAAATAATGAATAAACATATCAATAATAAAAAAGAAAATATAAATTAAAACATTACAAATTGTGTTAAAGTTTTCTTAAGAGTACCACCAAGTGATACGAAACATTAGAAAATTATACATTTATTAAAATCTATACAAAACAACTACATTCAGAACTACAAACAGTTGCTTGTAGAACTGTTTAAATGAAAGGACTGATTAAATAATTGAAGAAGTCTGAATGAGACAAGCTAATGCTTTCAAACTCCTGTGTCTTCTGGTTGTATTTCATTGCAGTTCAAATAAAACCCACTAAAATTGCTTGGCCGTGTTTCCTAAATGGTTCTGAGCTGTGGACTGCACATACACCGAATTTCTAGGTAAGGGAGGGAGGACTGTTGTGTGGTAAAGGCTGGAAGAGAGCTTGTGCCGCTGTGTGATTTCAAAAGATATGTTAATGCATGAGTAGTCAGTAGAATGTAGTTCTGGTGTAGGACTAGCAAGTAGATCAATGGACCACCAAACATAGAAGTGTATGTATATGTGTATGTATGTATATATACATACACATATGTATATGTATCTATATGTGTATATATATATGTATGTGTGTATATATATTTATACTTTAATAAATGGAGAAGTGATATTAAATGATCACATAGGCAAACACAAGTCTCAATCCTTTCTTCACATCATTTAGAAAATCATCTTAAAATGAGCCACAGACTTAAATGTTAGGGTTTCCTGGGCCTCATGGTTAAAAACAAAACTCTAACATTCTGGAACACAGCACAAGGAAAGCAAATCCCTCTGGATGGGCAAAGATTCATTAGAACACAAAGTACACTGGCTGTAATAGAAAAAAATAATAAATTTGAGTTTTTCAAATTAAACCTTACATCTTTTAAAGAGACCGTTTAGAAACAAAAAATGTAAACTGATGACAGAATATCTTTGGCAAAATACAACCTGAGAAAGAAGGTCCTGTTTGCAGACTGTTTAAAGGGCACATGACTCAGAATAAAGAGATGGACACCTCAGTAAGAGATCAGGGGTGGTTGAATGAGAAAATGAAAAATGTTCAATATCATTCTTCATTAAAGGAACATAATTGGAACCCTCATTAAGATCCTGGCACGCACCCATGAGTGTGTGTCAGAATGGCTACCATGAACATGACTGACCCTCACTCGAAGCACATCCCTGTTCACCCTCCTGCAAGCATCACTTCTGCAAGCAGCCTTCTTTGAGCTCATCTCTAAGACACTCGCCTTCATGGCTCCTCAGCCTGTCTTCCTGACATCTGAGCCACCTCCACAGTATGTGTTTTTAAAATGAATGAGTGGTAGGGATTTGCTCTATAGTGTAAGGGTCAAAGGTCCATTCTGTCTTGGTCCTGATTCTGTCCTGGGAGGGACAGCACTGTTTGATGCTCAGAAGAGTATCAGAAAAATATGTCTTGACTAAATGGACGAGTGAAATTCCCTAAGAGAACTCACAGGGGTATTTATAAAGCAAGCTTCTACAGAGGGGTGTTTTACTCAAAGTTGAGAAAGGGAGATTGTGAGAGTCTCATTCCTTTAACATCTTGAATGAAAGCCCTGTCTAGAGTGGTGATTTGGGGCACTCTTTTCTTCAGATATAAGGTAAATTATGAGGTCTGGGGAAGTTTGGCTTCATCAACTTCTTGGATGCTTTAACAACGTGAAGGCACTTGCTCTACCATGTCCTGGCTATTTCAGTTTGATGTCTGCGTTTGGACGTTTCTAATCTCAGTGTTAACTAAACTCCACTTGGAGCTAAGCTTGGTGGTGGCGCCTGGAATCCCAGAGGGAGCTCTTGAATTTGAGGCCAACCCAGGTCACATAGAGACCATGTCTCAAGCAATTCAATAAAACTACTTCCAATGGTCTTTTTTAATCTGGGGCACGCTGAAAAGCAAAGAGGAATGATAGACCCCTGGATTTTAAGTATGTCTTAGTAGTCTGGTGCAGACTGTTGTAAATAAAGTTTTATTTAAAAGAACTGGCTGTCATAAAGATTTGAATGAATGCTGCAATGTTTCCAATAGTTGCTGCCAGTTTCAGTACAGCACAGAGCATCCCTCATTAGATTAGGTGAAGCTCTTGGTGTCTGTGTGGATCTTCTCTACGCTACACTCTGTCCATAGCTGAAATCTCCAGTTCAGCCTTCAACATTATGATGGGACTGTGTGTCATTCTCTCCCTGTTTTTCAGTCTTCCTAGATGCTGGCAGGGTTTTGCTAGGCCTCCATAGACTGTCTATAAGCACAACATGTCTCTGTGGAAGCAGGCCTTGGTGACCAGTGGGGGCACCTCCCTTTTAAACCTTTACAAGTATTTGTGAGGACCTTCTATTGTTAGGATAAATATTCCTTTCAGAGATGTTTTGGACTAGTTGAATGAACACAGACGATTGAATGTAAATGTTAAAAATTATAATATTCTTAAGTATTTAATATGTTCAGAGGTGCTGTTAAGTAATCTTTTGTGGGAAAAAAACTCGCGGGTGGGGTGGGGGCACGGCAGGGTCCCCGTGGCCCAGTTCAGGCAGGGCCCACATAGGGAAACTGGTGGGCAGAGTCCACATCGGGGTAGACTGGCTGGGGTAGGTACAGGGACAGCAGGCGCCCCGGTACCTGTAGAGCAAGAGGCTGCCTGGCTAGCCGGGAGGTCTTTACACAGAAAGTGGGCCATTCGTTCCTGCCCCTGTACCTGTAGAAGAAGCTTGGCTGAGAAGAGGCTGGGTCCTTTCCTGGTGGCTGGAAACGCTAAGGCCTGATCCATGCTGCTACCCTGCAGGTTTTGATAAGAGACAGTTCATAGCTTCAATGCTTTATTATAGAAAAATGGGAAGAGAAAAGGAGACAGAGAAGTAAAGAGAGAAAGAGAAGACAGAGGGATGAGAGCTGGCCATAGCCATGTGGAAAGAAGGGAAAGAATGGGGAGAGAGGGGGAACAGGGAGACAAGAGCAAGGACGAGAAAAATGAGAGAGAAGCAAGAGGGCAAGGAGGAGGCAAGAAGCCTTCCTTTATAGTGGGCTGTTGCCAGGTAACCGTAGGGTGGGGAAAACCTGGCTGTAGCTATAGCCAGGTGACTGTAGGGGTGGAGTCCAGCCAGAACACTAGTGGCCTGGGGCACGACTGATGGCCACAGGATTATGGAGTTGAGGAGCAAGGAGTCTGGGAACATGGCTCACTGGTTTCGTCCCTTGCAGAATGTTCTGCTGGGTCTCCGGAGTGAGCATTGCTCAACCAGGCCACAGGCTGCCTTACACGGTCCCACAACCTTTAATACATTCACAAGCCAAATGACGGTCACTATCCTCTAATTCCACAACATAACCATCTCTGTGACATGTGACAGTGACATGTGTAGGGAGGGAACAGTGGCATAAGCACACAATCCCAGAAACGGAGAGACGTAGACAGGAGGGCTACAAAGTCTGTGTCCTGGTCCTATCAGTCTGCTGTCTCTATCATTAGACACTCGTAATTCTGTTTCTAAGGCCAGTATGGGCTGTGTTGGCTTAGAGGGAATTGCACCAGGCTCCTCCCAGGGACCTAGCAATGGCTTAGGTCATCACCTGGTGCCATCATTGGCGTCACTGCCAGGTGTGGGTGGGGTAAAAGGACGGCTTGCCACTCCAGTTCTCTATCTTTTCTTTTCTCTCTCTGTTCTCGCATGCTCCCAGCTGGTCTCTTTCTCTCCATTTCTGTTCTTCTCTCTGTCCTTCTCCGCCCCCCACCCCCCTCGTGGCTCTGCTTCCCTCCGTCTGACTCTACCCCTTATCTAGGCCCTCACTCCCTTCCCTTCCCCCAATTAAGCCTCCTCTATGCCAGGTCTATTGTGTGACATGGTATGGCGTGATTTCTCAGGGGAACACCTTGGCATGGGCCAATCCACTGTATTATATTTCATAACAGGTGGCAAAGAGACATTCTATCTCAAGAATATTAAAAAAGAACGAAGACGAAAAAATGTGTGGCTATTGACTGTTGGTCTTCAATCTAATTCCTACTGTGGAAGCTACAAGTGAGGTTTCTGCTCCTACATACTTGCCTATTCTATACATTTCATAACAGTGAAGTATGTAGTCTTTTGGGTCTGGTTTCTTTCACTTAATGTAAAGTTTTAAAGTTTCATCCATATTGTGGCAATACAAGCAATTCATTCCTTTTTATGGCTAAAAAGTACTCCGGAGCACAGGGAAGTATATTTATTTTCTAAACGTTGGCACTGGACTCTTGGGGTCTCTTTGAAGTCATCAGATGATACGAGGGAAATTGGGGTCACCTCCTGGGCTTCTTAGTGTCAACAATAAAAAAATTTAAGAATGGGTTGAGTATAATTTTGTTACAGTTAAAAAAAATTCTCAGGGCAAATAATCTATGAGCCTGAGCAGGTGCTTTTAGGAGAGGAGAAGTGGGCAAAGACCAACCTGGAGGTCAAACAATGACAACCAAGCAGGATCACAACAACAAAGGGAGTTGTAGAAGAGTAAGTGAGTCCAAAATGTCAGAGTGTTACGAAAAGAGGGTTCAGCAAAGAGAGAGAAAGGGAAAATAGAGAAGTTATACTTTCCTGAATAACTGAAAGGAGTGGGCAGGCGTGCAGCTATACTACTGAGGCCTGGTAAGCGGCCCTAGGGACAGAGAAGTACAGTGTCACATTCAAGAAATAATGACTCTGCTGTGTCTGAAGCACATGGCTTCAGGTGAGCCATCCTTCCGTGGGCTAGTTCCCTTGGCCAGGTCATTGACCTAGCCTAAATGGAATGCTAGGTCTCCACCAGACCAGAGAGTCTAATATTTTGATTAGATAGCATTTTTCTTCCTTAATGACCCTTTATTTGTTGATTTATCAAAGCATAGAGAATTCCACAAGTATCTGTTAGAATTGATTTTTAATTTATGTCTTTCAGGATCCAAGAGTACATTTCATATAATTCTATTATTTTATACTTCTTCAGATTCATCCATGCTGAATGCAGTATCTTCATGAGTATACTCTACTCAACTGAACTAAATATAGTATATTGGTCTGGGAAGGGCAGTCAGTAAGTATCGGTTAGGGGAAGGTGGCTGATAAACTGATATCATCCAAGTCTCCCTGGGAATTACAGAGGGAGGTGTGTGGACAGCGCGGACAGCCACAGCAATAGATCTTGCATGTCCAAGTTGTCTTAGCGTTTTTCTTCATATATTTTGAAATTCTGAGTTAGTGCACTTCCTAGGGTTGATATGCTTTCTTTGTTTTTTTTTTTAAATTAGTTTTAAATTATTTTAAAATTAATTATTTTTTAATTTTATTTTTAAAATTTTTATATTTTTAAAACTTTTAAAATTTTTAAATTTTAAAATTTTTTAGAACATCATACTAAGTGAGGTAACCCAGACTCAAAAGGTGAATCATGATATGCACTCACTAATAAGTGGTTATTAACCTAGAAAACTGGAATACCCAAAACATAATCCACACATCAAATGAGATACAAGAAGAAAGGAGGAGTGGTCCCTGGTTCTGGAAAGACTCAGTGAAACAGTATTCGGCAAAACCAGAACGGGGAACTGGGAAGGGGTGGGAAGGAGGACAGGGGAAGAGAAGGGGGCTTACGGGACTTTCGGGGAGTGGGGGGGGCTAGAAAAGGGGAAATCATTTGAAATGTAAATAAATTATATCGAATAAAAAAAATTAAAAAAAATTTTAAAAATATTTTTTTAAAAAATAAAAAAAATATTTAAAAGTAATTTTTTAAAATTTGTTTTACTTACATTTCAAATGGTATCCCCTTTCCGAGCTTTCTTTGAAGATCAAATACTTCAGCAGAATAGACTTTTGTTTGAAGTCTACGCTGTCTACTTTAGATGTGACATTAGAGTGGTGATAGTTTTTGTTGTTGTTGTTGCTATTGCTGTTGTTGTTTTTAAACTCACGAGAGAGCTGAGGCATAGGACCAACCTGAGCCACTCTTACGGAGTCACTGGAAGCCCTGCAGAGCTCAGCGGGAGCCAGTGATGAACTGCAGAAGGTCCAGTGTGGCTGGCCTGTGGCCTTCACCTCTTTCAGGCTCCCCACACTGTGGGACCAGACAGCCGTGCTACTAGCATAGTCAGTCCAAAGCAAGAGTGAGGTTGAGACATTTCCAAAGCCTCAAATCTCATCCTAAGACTAGCAAGAGTATAACTGCTTCTTCCTTGCTCTGGCTCTGGGTGTCCCAGTGCACCTAAGCCTTACAACTCTCACCTCCACCACCCCTGCGATAGTCATGTAGCCTTGTGGCCAAATCACAGGTTAAACTTCCTCTCTTCCTATAAGGATGTGCCCCCAAAGCACCTAGAATTCCTCTTCATGCAAATGAAGCATTTCCAGTACATTGACACCAGCCAATAATGTACACTCACCCCATTCCCCAAGGTTTATATAGTCCTTGTTATTCCCAATAAAGGGGAGCTGTTTCATTGAAAATTATCCCCGGAGAAGGCTATTCCTCCTGCAGTCACAACCTCTGAGATCCTATGAATGCACTCACCCAAATAAGCTTCCTTCCTTCAATTCACCATCAGTGCATGGATAGCCCAAGGGCAGAAGCAGACCTTGGCTGCCAGAAGAGTCTTTGGTGGTGGGAGGGTGGAGACATACTATGTTCTCCAAAAGTGTCTTAGTTACTGCTTAGTTACTGTTCTCTTGCAGCAACAAAACACCATGACTAAGGCAATCTAAGAAACATTTAATTGAGGGATTACAGTTTCAGAGGGTGTATCCATAATCACCATGGTGGGCTTGATGAAAACTCAATTCTGATGCAACAGTAGAAGCAGGGGGTGAGGGGTGAGGGCTTGGGGGAGGGGGTGGGGAGAGAGAGAGAGAGAGAGAGAGAGAGAGAGAGAGAGAGAGAGAGAACCTGGCACTGGCTTTTAAAGCCTCAAAGCCCACCCACAGTAACATCTCGTTCTACAAGGCCATACCTTCTAATTTGTCCTAAAAAGTTCCATTAACTGGGGACAAAGTAGTCAAACACATGAGCCTATGGTGGCGCTTCTCATTCAAACCAGTCAAACCACTACAATCTCTGAAATTCTCAGATCCTTTGTGCTTCCTCCCATAAGTAGGTAGGGTTTTGAACCCAGTAGGTGTTCCTGTGATCCTTGCTTCTCATAAACAGGATGATTTGTCCTCTCTTTTTTCCCTCAGTCCTCTCAGGTGAGAGTTTTTAATCTCTTCTCCTTCACCCCACCATACACAAGCTGTAGAGTAAGGGTTTGCTCTGCAGCAGAACAGGCAGGAAACCTCAGCAGTATTCAGTGCACTTCTGACAGGTGCTGCCCCGCGTCCGTTGGTTGGCATTGCCTTGTAAATTTCCAAGCTCAGACTTTTGTGTTGTTTTTGGCAAGTACACTTTGGGGTTTATGACTTAGGGAAGGAGTTTGCAGGGCAGGTGATCTACTTAGTTTCTGCCCTTCTCCAAATGCCTCTTCACTCTCCCCTCACTCCCTCTTCCCCCGGAAGATGTTTCAATCACCACTCCAGCTCATTCAGAGCATCCGTGTTTGTGAATGTCTGACTCAACCCAGCAGGGTCCACTCCAGAGAGCAAATGTTCCTGTCTCCTCTCTCCTCCAGATGGCGCCCTTGCCTCAGATTCAGTGTCCAGCGTCTACTCTGAGTTCAACTCTTGCAAAGGGTTAATCATAAACCAGGAAATGATATTTGTGTTCAGTGTTATTGTTGCTGTTACAAGGGAAGGGGTACTTCCCACCTTCTGCTAGATTGATAGATGGCAGAGTATGGAGACTACACCCCTCCCCCACGCCTGCCTGGAAGCTCCTCCTCCGTGGCTGTTCCAGGGCCCGGAAGCCCTGTTGAGTGGCATCTGGGATAGTTTGAGAGCCATCATCAAGCACTGACGGCGTGCTCCATCTCCAGCTCTTACAGAGCTGTCCCCCAAATAGATTGAACCTTGTACAAGTGGGCCTCCTTTGCTCGAAGTGGTCTACAAGGTCCCACTGTGCGCGGTTGGCAGTAGAAGAGCTAAGGGATGGCTTCTGTGATGCTCTGATTAAAAATGAACAAACAAACAAAGAAACAAACAAAAAATCAGCCTTCTTCAGACACCAGTCTCTTGTTTCAGGGTATCTGCCCCTCACTCTGAGTGATTCCTAGAGCATCATGTTTCCTTCCTACAGAAGTAAGGATACAGGCTGTCAAGGAACTGGATGGCCCTTGCTTTTCCGCATATGCGCAAATGCTTTGTTCCGAGAGGAAGAGAGGAGGCAGGCCACTCACCAGTCTGTACAGATGCCCCCTGTCAGGCTAATCCAGGTTGTACGAGAGAGCTTACTCAAGACCCCTCTCTCTTCCCTCACAGTTTCTAGTGTAATTTGTGGCGAAAAAGCCAACAAGCATTTAGTTTTTCCTCTTCCCACATTTGTGACACAAAGGAACTTCTCCAGCCACCAGCCCACCGGTACCCTCAGCTCAGCGATTCCGGTTGGGTTTTCCCATGGCGGCTGGCTATTCTGCTTCTGTAAACCCATGTCCACGTCTCCTTTCTTTCTCCAGGCATTTACCCCTTCTGAGATTCCAGGGAGCTGGGAATGGCAGCTGACAGCTCTTAATAGTTCTGAGAGGAAAATGGGAGCTGTCACAGCACATTTTATAAAAGTATCTATTTCTGTAACCACTACCCACCAAGAAAAGCAGTTTTCCCAGCACCTTTCAGTAGTTAATAATCCCACTGAGATAATCACGATGCCGGCCATCAGTGGTATGACCCTTTGTGCTAGCTACATTTTTTTGTCATTGTGACAAATCTACAAGAGAACTACTTTGAAGAAGCAAGGATTTGCTTGAGCTCAAAGCTTCCAAAGGTGCGGAGCCTGTCATTAGCTGCCCTACCTTGTTGGGAGCTTGAGGTGAGGCAGAAATCAGGGTAGAAAGAGTGTCTGACAGAAAGGCAGTTTGCCTCATGGAAGTCAGCAGGTAGAAAAGAAAGATAAAGTTCCCGGGATTCATATTTCTTATGTACGCTTCTCTCTCTCTCTCTCCCTCCCTCCCTCTCTCTCTTTCTCTCTCTCTCTCTCTCTCTCTCTCTCTCTCTCTCTCTCTCTCTCTCTCTCTCTCTCTCTCTCTCTCTCTCACACACACACACACACACACACACACACACACACACACACACACCATCAGCTAAATCCCATTTCTAACCTTTCCAACCCTCCCAAACACACTACCAGATTCCATCAGAGGAATTAATCCACCCCTGAGGCCAGAACCCTCTGGGTACAGCCACTTCCCAGAAGCCTAACAGCTGCCAGCCCTGCTCCCAAATGCCCTCATGGGGGGACATTTCCTATTTAAACCATAACACCTGCTTTTGGGATCTCAAATCAAATCCCCATACCTATCAAACTTTTGTTCTTTTGTTTCTTTTATATCACATTCCGTGTCTTTGTATACACACACGTGTGTGTTCTGTTGCTCTGTGTATCTCATTATATAAAAACTGTTCAATTCACTATCCACTTTCCAAAATGATGGAAATTTGAATGTGTGGGGTATTTTTTTTCTTGCTTTCTTTTTTTCCCCCTGATGTACACTGATTATGAACAAAGCTTTTTTTTTGAAATTGTAGTAATGCAAAAAAAAAAAAAAAGGATACAGACAGTAAAAACTGGAAATATAAATTGAGTGAATTAGTTTCCTCGTCTGACAGGATTTCAATATTTAAGCTGCAAAGCACCTCTACAAAATTAGCCTTGAGTGGTGTATTTTTGCACTGCAGCATTGCGGAAAAAAATGATCATTGGACTGTGGAGTCTAGTGAAGTTTTATTTTCTATTTTACCTTACCTTGTACCTTTGCAGGCGATTCTCAGAGTCCTGCTGACCTCTGTCTTCCTGCTAGCTCTGGTGGGCACTGAGAGATGGGGACCACATTTATTTTGTCAACCAGTCCTTGTTTAAAATTTATCTATGGTATGCACAGACCTCCATACCCTTTATGATGCACAGCATTTGACTGACACAGTAGACCATATTCTAAGCCACAGCACTTGGGGAAATAATCCCACCATTAAATTATGTCTAACACAGTGAAAAACACCCCTTAAAAGTCCTTCATTCCTTTCTGTCACTACAATGCCACTCAAACTGTAATCACACAGTGTGTTTCATCTCTTACCAACTGCTTGTTATAACCATGTGAGGCCAGGATGAATTCTTAATCACTGTAGTCTCCCGACATTGGGATAGAGATGTGTAGCACATTCAGCCAAGGTCTGGGACACTGTTAAAATTGTTTAGTTCTGGGGCTGGAGAGAAGACTCAGCGGATAAAAGTGTGTTAAAAGTATTCGTGCTGAGTTGGATTCCCTGTACTCATTCATGAAGCTCAAAACTCCAACTCCAGGGTATCTGTTGCTTACATAAGGATTTTATTCAAATGCATGTACACACACACACACACACACACACACACACACATACACACACACACACACTTAAAAATAAAACAAATTTAACTAACAAACAAATACCTGTCAGATGTTGACCAGTTAGGCTTTAAGCAAAAATAGCAAAACATTCTAGAAATCAAGATGAAAATAAAAAAGAGTCACTGCCAGGCCTGGGAAGCTGACTCAGCACGTAGGGAATTTGACCAGCAAACACAGGGGCTGGCCAGCACTTAGAGTAGCACCAAGCTGTCCCTGTGTCCTGATTCTGGACACAGTCATAAATGCTGCTACTTGAGGGTAGTTTATCATAATTTCCTAAAAAGTTTCCATTACAGCCTAGGTGGTTCCAATGCTGTAAAAGAATGTTCTTCTAATGTCCAATATATACAAAGAACTCAAGAAGCTAGACAACATTTTTTAATAGGGTTATTTGGCTCTCTGGATTGTGGAGCTGCCTGCAAGAAGGGCAGAGGGCTCCTGGGATGTAGATTTTGAGAGTCTTTATCTGTGCTCGGGTGAGCTTCCTGGTGATGCTTTTGAGTCATTCCTGTTCCTTGTGAGTAACCTTTCATCCACACTCCAGTTAATACTTTTGGTCACCAAGTTGGACTTTGGTAAAATTGTTACTTTTGTCTTTAATCAACTTCCTTTCTAAGGTGAATGAATGTGTGTGAGTGAGTGTTTGTGTGTGTGTGTGTGTGTGTTTATGTGTGTGTGTGTGCGTGCGTGTATGTGTGAGAGTATGTGTATGTTTGTGTGAGTGTGTGTGAGAGTATATGTGCATGATTGTGTGTGTATGTGTGAGTTTGTGTATATGTGTGGGTATGTGTAAGTATGTATGTATGTGAGTGTGTTTCTATGTGTGCGTGTGAGTGTGTATGTGTATGTGTGGGAATGTGTGAGTGTGTGTGTGTATATGTGTGTTTGAGTATGTGTGTATGTGTGTGTGAGTGTGTGGGTATGTGTGAGTGTGAATGTGTGTGTGCGTGTGTGTGTGTGTGTGTGAGTGTGTGTGTGTGTGTGTGTGTGTGGTATCCTAGGAAAAGGTGGATTTGAAGGGTCAGACTTTGATATTCTTTACTTTCCCTTAAGTGCATTCAGAAGTCTTGACAGTGGCATCTAAGAGCAGTGTGAGTGTGGGACCCAGTTCTCCGCAGTCAGGTCTTGGTGACGCTCATGGTTTGGATATGGAATGTCTCTTATGGCTTATGTTTTAAGTACAGGTTAATGGTGCTATTTTGGGAGATGAGGTGTAATCGTTTTGGCAAAAGTAAGCCATGGAATATGAGAAGATTGCAGTCGTGGCCCCCGATCCTATTGTTTCTGCTCTCTGATCTTACATGATGTGAGATCTTCTATCACAGTCTCTCATCACCATATTCTCAGCCATGCCTCCCTGACAGGGTGGACCGAGTAGTCTAGAACCCTGAGCCATAGTAGCTCTTCCTTCATTCTGATTTGTTCGTTCAGGTACTTTCTGCCACAGAGATCTGAAAGTCACTAAGACAGAATCAAAACTGAGGGATGGTGTGCTGCAAGCATTTAAAGGTGTGAATTGGGTTGTTCAGCCCTTTCCTGTCTCCTCTAAGTCTGACCGCCTTTCTGAACGACACCTGTGCATTAGGCGTGTGCTCACTGCATACAGACTTCTGTAATTTGGTCAAATTTTCATGAAGTTGGGCAAATCAAACTTCCAAAGGAAGTTGGCCTTCAGCCTGTTTTCTATTCTATTATTCCAAACCATATATTAATTATTCACTTATTTATGATTATATCTTCATTTAGTTGAATTTTTCCTCTAAAATATCTAAATACAGGAGTAAGTAAAATGTAAACTGTCACTTTTCTTTTTTATTGCGTTGAATGTATTTTGGTAGTGGTGGTAGTATAGGCCACACCGAAAGTATAATTTTAGCGGGGTTCTCCCCTTCCACTGCATGGGCTCCACATATTGAACATTAGATGCCTTTACTTGCTGAGCTACTTGACTGCCCCACAACCAATGATTTTCCTGTAGGAGGCTGTTGGGAGTATGTGTCTAAACTAGGTTTATGGAAAGAGAGTGGTGGTTTGAGTGAGACTGGTTCCCATAGTCTCATATATTTGAATGCTTGGTGGGCAGTTATTGGTACTGCTTGGAAGGTTTATGAGGTGTGGCCTTATTGGAAAAGGCAGATGGTCATTGAGTTTTCAAAAGCCCAGGCCAGGCACTCTGCCTCTGACCCTTTCTCTGTCTCTGGTCTGTCTTTCTGTCTCTCTGCCTCTCTTTCTCTGCCCTTTGCCTGTGGATCAGGATATGAAGTTCTCTCACCTGCCTCTCCAGTGCCATGCCTGCCTGCTTCTTGCTATGATGATCATGGGCCGACCCTCTATAACTGCAAGCAAGCTCCGAATTAAATGGTTTATTACATAAGTATTGCCTTGGTCATATCTCCCTTCATAGTAATAGAACAAAAACTAAGAAATGGTTACATACTAATATGTCTTTCAGAGTTAGCCTCTTTGGTATCACTGCCTAAGCCAATGGTTCTAAATCTCCCTAATGCTTCAACCCTTCATTTCCACATATTCTGGTGACTCCAACCAATACAATTATTTTTTTTTCTTTTTTTTTTATTCGATATAATTTATTTACATTTCAAATGATTTCCCCTTTTCTAGCCCTCCCACTCCCTGAAAGTCCCATAAGCCCCCTTCTCTTCCCCTGTCCTCCCACCCACCCCTTCCCAGTTCCCCGTTCTGGTTTTGTCGAATACTGCTTCACTGAGTCTTTCCAGAACCAGGGGCCACTCCTCCTTTCTTCTTGTACCTCATTTGATGTGTGGATTATGTTTTGGGTATTCCAGTTTTCTAGGTTAATATCCACTTATTAGTGAGTGCATACCATGATTCACCTTTTGAGTCTGGGTTACCTCACTGAGTATGATATTCTCTAGCTCCATCCATTTGCCTAAGAATTTCATGAATTCGTTGTTTCTAATGGCTGAATAGTACTCCATTGTGTAGATATACCACATTTTTTGCATCCACTCTTCTGTTGAGGGATACCTCCAATACAATTATTTTAATTGCTACTTCATCACAATAATTTTGCTACTGTTACAAATTGTAGTGTAAAGATCTGCGTTTTCAATGGTCTTAGGTGACCCCCGTGAAAGGGTTATTTAAGCCCTAAATAGTCACGACCCTTTCACAGCTTGAGAACTGTTAGCTTAAGCAATCAATACTATCTCTGGCAAAGACACCTGCCTCATAGCTTTTGATGAGTTTCTGGAGATATCACTTTTGTGACAGACTGACTAGTATGCATAATGGTGCAATTTTTTGGCTGGTAAAAGCTCTTTTTCAAGTTCAAGTCCTAAGGATGGAACCCAAGACTGTACATGTGTTAGGCAAATGCTCTCTCTCTCTCTCTCTCTCTCTCTCTCTCTCTCTCTCTCTCTCTCTCTCTGATATATGACTCCAACAGAATTTCCAGTTCTTATGGTAAGAAGGGATTTTTACTAAGTTTCTCTGGATGGCTTTGAACTCACTCTGTATCCCAGGCTGGCTCTGAACCTGTGATCTTCCTCCTTCAACCCCCAAGTACTTGGAGTGACAGACTTTTAACAGGAGGCCCTTTTCTCATAGAGCTTTTTAAAAGGCAAGATTTGTCTTTTGTTCTGTCCGGTTTGCTTATGAAAGAGTGATAGTGCAGTCTGGAGTACAGCTTTGATGATGTGCAACTTAATGTGAGATTTACTGAATTTTAGGTAATTTTTATGTACTTTCAGTAAAAGTATACTTGCACAACCTTGGAATTATTGATCCAAAGTCCATCAAATGACTGGAGATTCAGAAAGGTCAAAGCAGTGTCTAGAGCCTCGGGGCCAATAATAGATTGTTCAGCTCCAAACTCCATATGCTTCTGTTAGGTGAAGCTACTCAGAACAAGTGGGCAGGGGTTTGGACTTACTGGTCAGACATCATGCTCTTGGGACTTTTTACATCTTATCCATTTGTTTGTTTGATCTATCTATCTATCTACCTATGCATGCATCCATCCATCCATCATCTATCTATCTATCTATCTATCTATCTATCTATCTATCTATCATCTATCATTTATCTATCATCTAGCTTCTATCTATCTATCATCTATCTTTCTATCTATCAATCAATCTATCTTTCTATCTATCATCTATCGTTTATCTATCATCTATCTTCTATCTATCTATCTATCTATCAATCTATCTATCGTCTATTAATCTATCTATCTATCATGTATCGTCTAGCTTCTATCTATCTATCTATCTATCTATCTATTGTCTACTAATCTATCTATTGTCTATTAATCTATCTATCTATCTATCATCTATTGTTTATCTGTCATCTAGCTTCTATCTATCTATCATCTATCTATCTATCTATCTATCTATCTATCTATCATCTATCGTTTATCTGTCATCTAGCTTCTATCTATCTATCATCTATCTATCTATCATCTATCGTTTATCTGTCATCTAGCTTCTATCTATCTATCTATCTATCATCTATTAATCTATCCATCTATTTATCTATCGTCTATTAATCTATCTATCTATCTATCATCTATCGTGTATCTATCATCTAGCTTCTATCTATCTATCTATCTATCTATCTATCTACCTATCGTCTATCTATCTATCTATCTATCTATCTATCTATCTATCTATCTATGGAGATAAGGCCTCATCATTGTATCACAGACTAAGCTTGTGTTTGCAAAGATCTTCCTGGCCCTGCCTCCTGAGTGCTGGGATTACAAATTTGCCAGGCTGGACATTGGCCATTTCAGTATAATTTTCTCTTGGGTTTGTTTTCTGGGCCACCTTTTGTATTGGGTTATCATGCAAGCAAAGCAATTGGAGAATGCTCAGACATTAGCAGCTTGTGATTTCTAATGTATTCAGTAGCATTGAACTTGAAGGAGGAAATCCCAGGGGAACTGTGTGAGAGATTGGGAATGGCGTGGATCACTCAAGGTCATTCCTACCTTGGGTGACTTCTTATTTTCCTTATTTGGCAGTGCCTATTTCCCTTTTAGCACTTGCTGCCTAAGGTTTTCATGCCTAGGGGTGATCATTCTAGGATTACAAACTGACAAATATAATCAGGCTTGATAATGTAAAATGTTGGTTTTTATTTTTTATTTTTTTGGTAGATTTTCATCCCTAGCAGTCCTAATTTGTCTGGAACTCAATAATTTACATGCCTCTGCTTTCTGCATGTTAAGATATGCACCACCACACCCAGTTATTTACTTATTTGTGTGTGTGTGTGTGTACATGAAGGTGAGTGTGCCACAGGGCATGCATGGAGGTCAGAGGAGAACTCTCAGCAGATAGTTCTCTACTTCAACTGTGTGAGTCCTGGGAATCAAACTCAGGCCATCAGGCTTGGCATAAATCATTATTTTTATAAAGATTTATTGATTTATTTTATGCATATGAGTACACTGTAGCTGTACTGATCGGTTGTAAGCCATCATGTGGTTTCTGGGGATTTGAATTGAGGACCTCTGCTTACTCCAGTCACAAGATTTATTTATTATTATTATTACTATATTTATTTATTTATATCTATTTATTTATTATTATATGTTTGTAAGTACACTGTAGCTGTCTTCAGACACTCCAGAAGAGTGGTGCCAGATTTCATTACGGACGGTTGTGAGCCACCATGTGGTTGCTGAGATTTGAACTCAGGCCTCCGGAAGGGCAGTCAGTGCTCTTAACCACTGAGCCATCTCTCCAGCCTCAAGCAGCAAGCACTCTTGCTCACTGAGCCATCTCAGTCAGGTCAGCGCTCTGACCTGATGATTTAGCCACACTATGTGTACTGACCTCTCTAAAGCCTGCTAGCTTGGTTATATAATCATTATAAACATGTGTTTCTGATAAGTAGTTGCTTGCTTGCTATACCAACGTAAAAGACAAAAAAATAAGTAAATTGGCTTTTGGACAGCAAATTGATAAATTTTTGATACTCAATAGGGAAGAGGACCTGGAGAAGGTCAAGTGTATAAACACAGACAATTTTCAGACATTCTTTTCATTAATGAGAGGAAACAGACTGCGAGAAAGAAAACTTGAAAAAGTGGGATAAAAGAGAAACAAGAGGGTTGCAGGAGATTTGGGGTACATGAGTAAGTACAAAGTGCATGCAGGGAAGAAATTTTGTCTCTCTGAAGCCCATAACTCTGCTCATCCCCTGTGCACCAGTAAAATCTTTAGAAGTTGATATGACACCTTGGCGACAGCAAGTAGTGACAAGCAAGCTTCTACGACCTTAATATCATCAAATTACAATAATAATAGCAAACAGTGACTGACACCTCTGGCAAGCCAGGTCTCGCAGGAGGCCCTGGGCACACAACATTTCAGGTTAATCTCCATGTGTCCTGTAAACCTGTGAGCAGAGCAGCCGAAACCACAGTAGCAGAATGCATTGGACATCCACATGTAACACAAAGGTAACAAAAGGTCAGCTCTCAGTGAATAAGAAGTTCGTAAGATGATGAAATAAATTTGCATTTTCCAATTGGCTATTATAGAACTCTGCAACCAAGGTCTAAGGTAATCTTTTAGTTTTATAGAAAATAACATTGAACTTATTGGATTTTTGTCTACTCCTTGGTACTTACTTTTTACACCTCATTAGTCCAAAAGAAGGTTTGTATTTATTGTCTTTTAAAAAACTTAGGCTCAAAACCTCACTGCGCATACACCAGCTCTAAATCTTGTTTCTTCTTTTTTCTCCTGGACCTAAGCTTCAGATCCTCTGGAGTGGGGTCAAAACCCAGACCGTCTCACAAGACTGCTAGCTGACCTCTTTCTTCCTTCTACCTTTGCCAACGATGCTTGATTACTGTGGAGGATTCAATGAGGAAAGATCCCCCTAGACTCTGGTAGTTGAACACATGGTCCCAAGTTGGGTTGGGGATGTGCTGAACCTTCAGGAGCAGCAAACTCGCAGGCAGAAGCCCATCTTTGCGGATTGCTTTGAGAGTTGACATCCTTTCGGTTTCCTGTTTGCTCTCGGTTTGGCTTTTATGGTTGAACATGTCATCAGCAAGCCTTCTGCTCCTGCCATTAGCAGGAGGTGTCCTTACCATCATGGGCTTCATCCCCCTGTAACTGTAAACCAAAGTAAACTGATTCTTCTATGAGTCACTTTTCATCATTTTTGTCACAGCGACACAAACTAACTAATGCAGTTGCCAAAGTTGAAGCTTTTAGATGGGCATGCGCAACTCTTTGGATTCTGACTTCATCTTCCCCTCTTTCTTATGTTGCTTTGCAGCTTGCTACTCCCCAACCCCAGCAGATGTATTCCTTACCTTTGGACCTCTCTATTTTGCTCCTTGGGTTCCCATTGCCTGAAATTCCCCTTGACTCCCATCCCTTCCTATGTAATTATGACGCATCCTTCCAGACTTGGCCTCTCATCCGGGAGCTGCTTCTTATTCCTCCTTTTCCTCCTCAGAAGAAAATGCCTTCTTCTAAAACTATTGTAGCTCTTTGATTTAATGTCGCATATTGCTCTCTTCATCATAGCATTATATCAACTTGGTACAGTGTTCTATAAATACAATTAAAAAAAAAATCCCTTTCCTTCCTTCTTGGTGGTGAAGTAAGACGCCTCCGTTGGGGAGGTGCCTTATTTACTGCTGTGATGAAATACCATGAACAAAGAAACTTGGGGGTGTGTGGCAGGAACACCACCTGGGGCCACACAATCGCAGAAGCATCTCGTACAGGAAGATGGAACTGAGGATTGCTGCCTGAGAGAGGAGGGATTCTGGCTCAGATAATGCCAGTCAATCAGGAACTGCTGTTTAGAAGAGATGCTTTCTTGGGACCAATGTGGTGCAGGTGGAGGGTATTAAAGGAGCTTACAGCAGCGTTCTGATGAGCCTGCTGCAGTGCTTTTTACCTGCTCCTGGAGTCTGTGTCATTGACTCGGAGACATCTCACCTCCATCCCACAAGGGAGGGTAAGGTCAGGTGGCAAGTAGTCCAGGGCACAGACAATGGGGGAGGGAAGGAGTTTGCCCAGCGTATGCTGTGCCAGGAATTGTTCCTGATCGCCAAAAGACGACCAAGGAGTTGTTGCCAATGTAACAGCAACTGGGTCTCTTTATTATAAGCTTAGGTTTGGGCTCTCCTCCAATCCAACCCTGACATAGGAGGGTGGGAAGGGAAGGCGGGGCAGTCTTGAACCATCAGCAAGACAAGATTTTATAGGAAAATAGGAGCGAGTGAGGGAGTGACAGAGGGGGTGTCCAGTCTGACAAGCATCTGATAGAACGACCATAAGCTGACAGGTGGGTGTTCTGAAGCGAGACCGTATGTCTGAAAGTACATCTGAAACAATTAGACAAATCTTTGATTTACTGTTGCTAGGAAGTAGCTAGGCAGTAATTCCAGCCAAGGACAAGTGTGGGGTCTTTCCTGGTACAGCTTGGGTTCTGCTGCATATCAAGTTCTCAGGCTTGTTTTTTTCCTTTAAGATGGAGGTTGGTCCCAAGATGGGATAGGTTTGGCCTCTCACACTTCCACAGTGCCTTGCATCGTCAAAGGAAGTCAGGGCAGGAACTTAAGCAGGGCTGGATCCTGGAGGCAGGAGCTGATGCAGAGGCTGTGGAGGGATGCTATACGTGGTTTGCTCAGCTTGTTTTCTTATAGAACCCAGGACCACCAACCTAGGGACAGCACCACCCAGAATGGGCTGCCTCCCTCCCCTTCAAACTCTAAGAAAATACCCTACAGGTTTGCTTATGATGCAACCTTTTTTTTTTTTTTTTTTTTTTTTAATTTGTCCTGGAACTCACTCTGTAGACCAGGCTGACCTTGAACTCAGAAATCCACCTGCCTCTGGCTCCTGAGTTTTGGGATTAAAGGAGTGCACCACCACTGCCTGGCTCCTATGACACAATCTAATGGCGCTATTTTCTTAAATGAGGTTTCCTCCTCTCAGGTGACTTTAGTTTGGGTCAAACTGACATAGAACTATCCAGCTAGGATAGCTTTATGGGAGAATATCTGGAACTCACCAGCAATCATGATATTTCCAAGGAACCCCTATGTCTTTTCCTTTTCTATTGCTACAATAAACATTCAGACTAAAGACAACTTGGGGATGACAGGATTTATTTGGCTTACATGTTGTAATACATGACTGGGGGAAACCAAGGTATGAACCTGGAGGCGGGACCAAAAGCAGAAATCACAGACATACCCTGCTTATTGCTTGCTCTCCATAGTTTGCTTCTCTGCCTTTCCTCCATGGTCCTAATCCAACCCCCTAGGATTGAGGTCCTCCTCCACCAATTGGTAATTAAGAAATACCAATACTCGTAGTCATGCGCACAGGCTAATTGGGATGGAGTCTATTTCTCAGCTGAGGCTTCTGTCTTCCCAGAAGTGTCAGGTTGACAACGAAGACAGCCATCACACCCAGCCTCCTTTGCAATTAGGCTACGCCCACATGAGCAGTTCCGGCTAGAGGAGTGTGAGCAGTAGCAAGATGTGTCACTTCTGGAGTGAGATGTGGCAGTGGAGGGCTGCTGCATCTTTCCCCATCTGTTTTGTGTCACAGTAGCTACAAGATGACTTAATATTGGATTTCAGATGGGTTTAAAAATATCCCAGAGATGACTGCATTGAGATCCAATGGTTCAGAAGAATGACCTTTCACCTGGCAGTGTGATAATTTTATACTGGTGCTAAAAGCATATGCATACTATCAGAAAATAGCGTTCATTCTATTCTAAAGAAAATCTTCATCAATTTAAAGGTCGATATTCAAAACACTTAGGGAGCTATTTATACTTCGGAGTTAATTCCTTGGTTATAGAGCTGATTATTATTTTTATCTTTTTAAGTCCATGCTTTCATTGTGATATTTTCATAGATGCTTCATTCCCACTAATCTGTAGGCTTATATGCCTTCCCCGAATGTCCATGGCCTCTTTTACTGACACCCTTCCTTCTCTACCCTCTGTTTCATGCCATATGCTTCCCTCTTTTCTTAAGAGTTTCTCTTTTCAGGGTATATATGCTCAGTATCTAGAGAGTCTGGAAGAGGGCACCAGCACGGACAGTGCTGGAGTTAGCAGCAGCTGAGAACTGCATGTTGTGGGTGCTGGCAGCCAAGCCCAGGTTCTCTGCAAGAGCAGTAGATGCTCTTAGTGCTGGGCCACCTCTCCTTCCTCACTTGTCTTCCTCATGTTAGCCATTCTGGATGATGTGACACAGACTCTTGAGTAGTTTTAAATTGTAATTCCCAGTGGTTAGGGATATTTCTAACTTTCATATTTTGTTATCTATTTGTGTCTCTTCTTCTGAGAACTGTCTATTTATTGGAATATTGAGACCTTTGCTGTTTGATTTTATTGTTATTTATACATTCTAGGCATTTACCCTTGAGCAGTTGCTAAGGAGTCCTTCCCATTTGTAAGCTGTCTCTTCACTCTTCCTTGTTTCTCTGATGATGAACAGAGCTTGTTTATGTCATATAGTCCTACTTATTAATTCTTAAGAGTTATTTTGTTCTATTACATCATTTTCCAGAAATTTTCAGCCTATTCCTGTTTGAGAATGTTTACAACCAGCACTTTAAACATCCAAATCTCTGTTTAATTTTGAAATGAGTAATGTTTGTACAGAGTGAAAGAGGTACAGTGTGAGAGAGATATATTTAATATCATTCCAGTCCATGAAGTTACTCAGTTTTCTACTACCATTTATTGATCCTCCTCAGTGTATGTTTTTGATGCACTTGACATTTTTAGGTGGCTACAGGTGTGTAGGTTTACTTTTGGGTGCTCTATGCAACTCATTAGTTTTCAAGTCTGTTTTTGTGCCAGCACCATACTGTCTTTGATGTCATAGCTCTACTACTGAGATATCCTCTGCATCATCAATCCTACTTAAGATTGCAGGGCTATTTGGAGATTTTGTGTTTTCACTTGAATTTTAGGATTTCTTTATACGAATGTGAAGAATGTCATTAAAATTCTATTCTGGATTGCATCGATCTGTTGGCACTCTCAGTAATACAGCATCTTCACAATATTAATTCTGCCAACTAATGAACATGGGGCATATTGTATTGTCTTCATTTCCTTTCTTTAGTATTTTTTTTCATTCTACATGTCGTTAACCACTCTGATGAAGCTTAATCCTAGATTATTGTTTGATGGAGTCATGAATGAGATATTTTTCCTTATTTTTTTGGCCAGTTTATTGATAGTAAAGAGAAAAGCTATGGGTCTTTCCTCATTTTACACATTCCTACCTTTCTGAAACCATAAGCCCACATAAAGTTCTTTTTGTTTAAGTTTCCTTGGTCACAGTGTTTTATCACAGTAACAGTAAAATAACCAATGCAGAGGGAGCTGAGTCTGAATGTGAAGGAAAGTATGTGGGTTAGAGATAAAAGAAGCAGCAGAGAAAATATTTATAGAGTATATGCATACGAAGGAAGGGCAGATTCACAAGGGCATGGGGTTGAAGGTGCCTGAAGTCTGGAGAAATGGCTTAGGAGTTAAGACAACTGGTTGCTTTTGCAGAGGTTCAATCCCACCGCCACATATCTGGTATCTGTAAGTTCAGTTCCAGGGGACCAGATGTCCTCTTGTGGCCTTCCTGAGAACCAGGCACACATATTGTATACAGAATTACATGCATTTAATGTGTGAATTCTCATACACACATTAAATAAATGAACAAGTGAAGTTTTTTTTTTAAAGAAATTATGTGTGTCTACTTTCCCAGATTATGCAGATGCAGAGTTTAAGGGGTGAGTGATGGTTTTGGAGGGGAGACCACAGGAAAGCTTTGGCAAAGCCGGAACTGGCTTTGGATATATCTTGGCAGAGAAACAGCCTTTCTGCTTCACAGTATAGATTATATAAGGATGGAAGTGCTGGATGTAAATGATAGACCTTATATTTTTGATAGAAAACTTATCTTTTAGTTAATCTCAATGGATTAGTGACCTAATCCATTCATCTATCCCAAATTCTCCCTCTTTTTTGGTGACAGAATGGGGTTTATATCTTTAAAAGTAGTTTCTTATGAATATTGTAGAAATTTGCATTTATTTAGCTGGAAGTCATATGTTGTCAAACAATACAGCATTGCCAGTTGTCATAATCTGAGTACTTTCAATTGGTGGTATAGTTAGCACCAAGGGCTTTTGCAAATACTGAAGCGCTGAACCATTCCCACACTCTGATTATTGGGAGTGTTTTTAGGAAGGGTGTTTGTCCTTTTGTTTCCATGGCCTCACCATTTTGTTTTGTTAACTTGGTCACCTTCACCAGTTTTCATTCCATGCCTAGCAGCTAGAGAAATTTTACATCGCAGCTTCAGAAAGCAACAGCAAGAATAAAATGCCCATTTACACGTTTCGACCTAGACAGTATGCAAAAATGTTAGTATTTCTAACTATGCAATAGGAAGTTAGGGAAACAGGCTCAGAGATGGTATAGGAAATGGTATAATTATATATATATATGTATATATGTATATACACATATATATAGTATACATATAATACACATTTTAGTATACATATACATTTAATATGCATATATGTAATCCTGCATATAAAACATATATGAAACCCCATATATATTCATATATATTAAATCACAAATTCAGTTTGCTCCTTAGAAACTTCTAAATATTTGCCCTGATCTGGCAACCACTGAAACCACAGTTTTAGTATTTATAGACAGGTCAATTGTGCCCAAAGCAGCTGCTGAAATCCTACTCAGAGGCTAAAACATTGTTAATAATCAAAGTCATTTCTAATAATCCTTAATAGAATTTAGAGATGTAGCTTAATTGATAACTGTTAAATGGCTGGCTCCAGTGTGGGACATCTAACCTAGTCATCCATGCAGTGACAGAATGCAAAAGGCTGGGGGAAAGGCCTGAATTAGAGTCAGAGCTTGTGTCTGTGAACATTGGATTTTTCTAGGCAAAGGCAAAGGCCAAATCCTTCAACTTGCTAATTAGGGACTTTGATTGACTGTGTGTGTGTGTGTGGGGGGGGGTCATGCATCACACATGTGGTACACTTACACAGCCTTTAAAATATGTGGGGTGGATATGCTTGCTGCAGAGCACATATGGAGGTCAGAAGGCAATTTGTGGCATTGGTTCTCTTCTTCTACCTTGACATGGGTCCCAGGGATTGAACTGGAGTCTCTAGGCTTTCAGAGCAAACATGTTTACATGCTGAGTCATCTCACTAGCCCATCTTAACATACTTTCAAAACATATACACATACACACACACACACACACACACACAGAGAGAGAGGGGGGGGTATTCAGGAAAAACAAGAAAGAGAAAAATTTGAATCCCACAATTTAAAGACATATTATTATACTTGCCATCCAACTTGAATGAGTATACATTGCCCAGAGTGTATATTAAAATAGAATTTGGAACCCAAATCTTTAGCAGGAATAGTAGATTAAGGTGACACTGAGACTTTGATGGAGTTAGAAACTCATCTTAGGGAGGGGTTGATTGAGGTTTGAGCTAGGATTTTTTCAGGGGTAAAGAAGAAGGTAAGGAAGGAGTAAGGGAAAGACTGAGAGGTCTTATACAGAAATAAAGATATTTTTCCTTTCCCCTTTAATTCTATTTAGGGTCCAGCCTATGAATGGGTGCCACCACATTCATAGCAGGTTTTACCTCCTAGCCCTTTCTGGAAGCTTCCTCATAGACACTCCAGAAATGGACTTTATTGACCTTCTAAGATTTTCTTAACTTATTCAAGTTAGCAATCCAGATGCAGCAGCACAATGTGGAAGCCAGGGCTTCTGATGAGTCTTTATATGGGCAGTGACCTTGTCAATGAGAATCTTTGCTTGTCCCCTTGAAGTGTTAAAGTGCACAGTCACTTAGGGACAAGTCCTCATTGCACATCCTCTGACACCACACTTATAATACTCTATAATGGCCTGGGGTGAATTCAAGGAGCCCAGGCTCAGAGAACAAAAGTAACACTGTCCACATCTGAGTCAAAATCACCCCAAAGAAGAGAAGGGTCCCAGTGCTGGGTGCAAGCCTCTCCTTGTGTAGATTTACTGATAGGCACCATCCCTGGTGGTTGAGATAAGAGGATTCCATCAGCAGGGAAGATGACATCAGAGTTGTGCGAAGGCAATTTTTCTCCTGTTTTGAGGACCTGCAGACTGGCTTTCTTTGGATTTTCCCTAAGCGGGTTGGTTTGGGACACACCCATAAAACAGTAGAATCAACATGGTCATTGTCTCCATGCTGCCTCCAAAGATAGACACTCCCAGCATGTTCTGGTCTGGAGTGTTTTTATGCATAGTCCCATAGAAGGTCCTCAGAGAGGTAGAGGAGGTTGAGATGACCAGTAAGATCCAAGGGGCATTAAAGGGAGTCTGCTATTTTAGCTTTTTCTAAACAATGGTAAAGGAACACACTAGGTTTCTTTCCTCCCCAATAGAGTAAAGAATGATTAAAAGATAAATTTTATAGAAAAGTTACTAGATGACATGTATATTACATGCACTGTTTTATTGATTGCTTTCTGTCTTTGTACATGGCCAGCATTATTATGCCTATAGTATAGAGGAAGACTTCAGAAGACCTGGCCATGGGACTTCCCCAAAGCACAACTGGTCCAGGGTGGAACCAGGGCTCTAGCACAACTGGTCTGTGTCAATCATCTCAGTGGTAAAGCTCTGGCTACTCAGCTGTTGAGCATCTGGGTTACTGAGACACAAGCATCCAAGCATCCACGCATGGCTAGCTGCCACACTCACCACTACTACTCCATCCACACATGGACAATGTCCCATGGTATGCATGAGCAACATGGCGGCAGGCCTATGCCAGCTAACGCCATTCTCTGTCCCTCAAGTTCTGGTCTTTCAGTTACTCTCTGACCATTGGCAACATGAATTCATTAATTTGCAGCTTTGCTCTCCACCCAGTTTTGTTCCTGTGATGGACTCTGGAATGATTCATGTGTATCCCTGCAGGAGGAGCAGTAATGTTTATCAAGGGGAAGGGACCCATTTTTCACATGTCTCAGAATTAAATACCATTCCTGAACTTTCCACCTTCATCTCATCTTCCTCTGATGGCTCAACACCCATTCAAGATCCCTTGAGGCTTCTACCGCCCACGCAGCCACAGAGCAGGTCATCGCGACACAGGTGGAAAAGGCAAATTACTTTTGCCACAAATGTGAGCATTGAGAGCCCTGCTGAGTCATTTTGGAGATGGAGAGAACTTCCCTGATAATGTGGTCCTGCTCATGCCCCTTAGAGCCCCATTCTCCTGCATTTCTCCTGGATGAGATATTCTTCATCACAAACACTGCCATTCCATGCATTAGGAAGGCCAGTCTTCATTCTATCTTGCTTAGATTCCTGGCAAGGATTGCCACTCTTCTTACCAAGTAGCAAGTATGTACCCCTTCTCTTAAATTATTATTATTTTCTATCCCTAAATGACAATTTTACAAATAAGAGTTATAACTAGTTCATGAATATCTGCAGCAGCTCCCTCCATAGGGCTCTTCCTGTCCTGACGCTAGATCAGGGCTCCTGTACTTGATTCTCTTTCCAGGTTCAATCCTTCTGTCTTCGTTTAGTTTATCAAATACTGGCCTGGATGGGGGTCACTGCCACCTCTGTCTCTCATCTACAAGTGGTGCCTGTGACCCAGAGTGGTCCCCATTCAACACCTGATACCATCTCCTTTCTGGGATTCCTAACACCATCCTGGTGGCTTGGGCTGTTCCTGTTCAGTTCCTTCTGGGAGATCCTTCCTTTCCACTCTCCCTGTTTGCTCAGTCTCACCCAATACACACCCTGAGGCCTAAGATCACATTCTTCCAGTTATCCTCAAGCCTGAGAGGAGAAATAAAAGAGAGCAGGATGTTGGCTTCAGGTAGAAGCCTTCTTCATTCCAGCTCTGCCCAAACACAGGACAACTCTGCAGAATTAGTTTCTAAATTCATTAGCTGGAGAAATATTATTAACGTGCTAGCTATAAACGTACTAGAATGGCCCCAGTAAAAGACCTTGGAGTATCACTTGGTGTTATAATACTTTCTCTGTATGCATGAGACCAGGAGTTTGAAACCCAGGAGTTGGTAAGTGGGGGAGTTGGGGTCAGGGATGGCTCCATATGTTTTCTTCACCATCACTATCCAAATTCTGTCTTCTAGTGTACATATTTTCAGTCATTGAAAGTGTTTCCAGTTTTGCAGGGAATTCCCTCCTCCCTGGATTCTGATGCACATCGGGCTGGACATCCCTTTGCCAAGCTTCTGGGCTGTCTCACCTCCACTCTACTTAAATGGAAGGTGTCTGCTCTCCAGTTTTCCCTTTGTGTTTCTCTTTTTTTTTAAATTTTTTTATTCGATATAATTTATTTACATTTCAAATGATTTCCCCTTTTCTAGCCCCCCACTCCCCGAAAGTCCCGTAAGCCCCCTTCTCTTCCCCTGTCCTCCCTCCCACCCCTTCCCAGTTCCCCGTTCTGGTTTTGCCGAATACTGTTTCACTGAGTCTTTCCAGAACCAGGGACCACTCCTCCTTTCTTCTTGTATCTCATTTGATGTGTGGATTATGTTTTGGGTATTCCAGTTTTCTAGGTTAATAACCACTTATTAGTGAGTGCATACCATGATTCACCTTTTGAGTCTGGGTTACGTCACTTAGTATGTTCTCTAGCTCCATCCTGTGTTTCTCTTATAACACATCATTTAGTTGGGCAAAATCATTGTTCAGGTCACTTTTAATCTGGACACCCTATCTGGGAGCAGGCTACAGTTTTCCAGAGTCCTACAGCTTTCCAATGCATGCATAGGCTCACAATACCCTCCAACAACCACTCCCCGCCCCCCCATACACACACTGCTAGCTAGTCTGATCTACCCACTTCATGATCTGCTCATGGGAAAACAGACTCCATTCTGACTTCCATTTTTCCTTTGGGCATTGGAAGCTTTGATTCATTCTTTCTCTTTCTTTCTTTCTGTCTTTCTTTCTTTCTTTCTTTCTTTCTTTCTTTCTTTCTTTCTTTCTTTCTTTCTTTCTTTCTTTCTTTCTTTCTTTCTTTCTTCCCCCTTCCTTCCCTTCTTCCCTCCTTCCTTTCTTTCTTTGTTACTTTCTCTTCTTTCCTTCCTTTTTCTTTCCTTCCTTCTTTCCTTCTTCCTTCCTTCCTTTCTTTTCTGTCTGTCTGTCTTTCCTTATTTCTCCTTTTTCTTTCTTTCTTTCTTTCTTTCTTTCTTTCTTTCTTTCTTTCTTTCTTTCTTTCTTTCTTCCTTCCTTCCTTTCTTCCCCCTTTCTTTTCTTCTTTCTCTTCTCTTCCTTTCTTTCCTCCTTTCATTTCTCCTTTCTTTCTTCCCCCTTTTTTCTTCTTTCTGTTCCTTCTTATCTTTCTTTCTTTCTTTCTTTTTCTTTCTTTCTTTCCTTCCTTCCTTCTTTATTTCTTTTCTTTCTTTCCTTCCTTCTTTCTTTCCTTCCTTTCTTCATTTCTTCCTTCCTTCATTTTTCCCTTCCTTCCTTCCTTTCCTTTCTTTTCTCTCTGTCTCTTCCTCTCTCTTTTTTTCTCTTTTTCTCTTGACAGAATTTAATAAAATATTATTTGAGCATTTCATTCATGCCTACAGTTGCATACATAATATTTTATCCATATTCTTCCCTCCCCTTTCCAGCTAACCCCAGGTATCTTTTTTCCATCCTCTTCCCAATGTCATATCTTCTTTTGTTTTTTGTTGTTTTTCTCCACTGCATCCAACTTGTGCTATTCATAGTGATGAGTGTGGGACCATCATGTAGTAACATGGCTGACCTACCAGAGTTCACACCCCTAAAGAAAACTGACTGTGCTTTGCCTCAGAGTCATCACCTGTCAAGAGTTCCTCAACTAGGAGAGGGTACTCATGAGCTCTTCATTCATACTAGTTGTTGATTGGCCAAATTTTGTGTGGATTTTGTGTAACAGCCATATCTTCCATGGGTTCCTGAATGCTGCAGTTCTATTTCATGCAGAAGACATCATTTTATCTAGTTATACCCAACTCCTGCCTCTTAAAGTCTTTTTATCACCTTTCAAATAATGTTCCCTGAGCCTTGAGGGAACGTTTGTAATGTAGATGTTCCATTTTTGCCTGAACTCTTCCTAGATACATATTTTTCACAATTTGACTAGGTATAAGTCTGTCCACTGCACAAAGACACTCCTCTGATGCAGACCAAGAGATACACTAATCTATGGGTACAGGTATCAGCTTTATAGAATAAAGATGCATATTTAGGATGCAGTAAGATACTATGTTTATTTAGCAAAATATAGTAGTAGACTTAGCCTTATGAGATTTCTATTCACAGGATTTTCCTGAATGTCTCCTCTACCTGTGTTTTCTCAGGTAGATCAGGCTCTAAATACATTTTTTAAAGCTGGTTACCCTTTAGCATTCTTGCCACTGTTGCATCCCTGGGGATACCTTTCGTTTTTGTAGCTCACCAGATTAATATCTTGATAAGACTTTTCTTTTCTCCTCCAACAGTCTGCATAACACCTTTTGATATGAGGTATCAGGAAGCTTCCATGTCAGCACTGAGACTGTGGGAACTTCTAGCTGGCCCAGGCTTTTTAGTCAGCAACCTATAGCTTCTAGAATTAGCATTATACTCCATGTAGGGAAGACCCAGAAAGACCAACACTTCATGTTCCTGCATGTTCTCTTATGGAGATCTGAGTATCATGGCAAGCACTCTTTCATTATATACACATATATATGCATACATGTATGTTTAAGTGGAGTTACCATTTCCTTCTTGCATGCTTATTCTTTATGTAATTTCCAGAAATTCTTTTCTCTCTATTAAAAATAGGGAATCTGTAGTTTCTGTCCATGAACAAACCACCTGCTCCTCACCCTCTCAGTCTTCTACTTCTTTCCAGAGAGCCTATTTAATTCATTTTACCCATCCAAATCTGATCCCACCTAGCTCAGCTCTCTTCCAACAATCTAAACAAAGCCTACTGTTCCTCCATGGTTCTCTGGATGTGGATCCGGTTTTGGCAGCTCCTTCAATCCCATGTCCTTCCTCTCTAGTGCTCTTAGTCTACCTCTTCCTTAAGGCCTTTGATCTTGTTTTTTCCTTACATCATCCCTCTTGTCTATCCAGTCTCTCTTTGTTATTAAGGAGTCAGTTCAATGCCACTTCTCTATAGATTCCTTTCCCTAGAGATATTTTAATAGCAGCTCTGCTTCTGGTCTGAACCTTAACACAATAGCATCTTCTTTGTAGCATGCCTCACTATTAAAAATGGTTTTATCCTAGTTTTAAAATTTCTTTATTCTTTGCATCAGTCATCATTGCAATGACAAGTACCTACAACAGGAATTTACAATCTTACTACACATTTTCAGAGACTAGTCCATGGGCAGCTGGTTCTATGGTTTTCAGGCCCGGGACAAGGCAAAAATCTCATGGCGGAAGAGGATAAAGCTTCATACCCTATGGTGGTCAGAAGCAGAACATGAGATAAGAAGTGCCGAGGAACAAAATGTGCATTCTTCAGTGACACCCATACCCAGTGACCTGATTTCATCACCTAAACCCAACCTCGTAGTTTCGATCACCTCCCAACAATACCATCAAACTGCTTATTCTATCAAAGGGTTAATCCCTTGGTTAGGACTCTATGATTTGTGATCCATTCACATCTCAGGAGCATCACCAGTTGGGAAACAAGCTTGGAACACCTGCTCCTTTGGGTTACACTTTATATTTGAACCTCAACACCTTTTATGCATCATGGGGGTGAAAGTCTTGAGACAGAAGCTATCTCTGCCCTACTTCCTATAACCCTTTTGCAGCCACCTGCTATATTCTGGGCACTCCATAGTACTTATTACTGAGAGAGCCAATTTGAATTCTCCAGCTTACACTGTTCTCTCCTAGCTCCTTGTTTGCTGAGTGTTTTAAAGGGAGCCATAGGATAACAGATTCATTCCCTTTAGAGACTCTAAACAAGCTTTCATGCTCTCCAGGTTTAATCCTGGGATGCCATCACTGAATACTTCTCCTAGCCATCCTGTTCGCAGTGAGCATCTGTGGTGACCTCTTTACCAGTACGACTTGGTGGCAATGGAAATGTGGACAGTGTAGAAACTCCTTTGACATCTTGTCTCACTCCTTGTAAACAGTGGACTTTTCTAGTCCTTGCGAAAGGGAGGATGTGAAGTCAGGTGTGAAGATGCTGAGCTCGGTGCCTCAGCAGGACTTTCTTGAACAGATTGCCTGACACAATTAAAGAAACTTTACCCACAGGCAAGTCCTGAGGACTCAGTCTGCACTGGATGGGTTATTTTAAAAGACCATGCTCCCAGTTCCAGGATATGCAGTTTCCCTCCACTGACTATTGCAAACTTAAGACATTTGACACAGAATCTAGGCTACCCATTCCTGAGTACCTCTTCCCTACCCCCCAGAGCTTCAGCTGGAGGCTATCACAGATGAAATTGAATGCATGTGCAAGTCATGTCCATTTCTATCTTGAACTCTTTCAGAGTAACTGATGGGCTAGAGCAATACTAGAAGGAGAAATATGAACTAAATTCCAATAGCACCTCAAGATAAACTCCTATGTTCTCTGTCGTGAGGCATCATCACTCTGCTACATGAGTCTGGGTTTGAGGCTGGAGGTAGTGTTTCCATTGGAATTCAGGCCATCACTGTCTAGAGAGCAGGATCTTTTTCCAGATACATTCTCTGCTGCAGCCATGTGACTCACTGTCTCCAGCTCTGCACTACTTTGTATTCCAGTTTGGTTCTTGACAGAGTATGGACTTGTATATTGTTTATCCTTCTATGAAGAAGAAATGTGTTTGACTTCTGGAAATATCTATAGTTGAGAAAAAGTAAGCCCATTAGATATCAGTTGTTTAGTGTTAAGTCAGGGTCTGCCTTCATTCTCATTCAAAGCATCCTGAAAGAGACATTCTCTCTGAGACAGAGAGGAATCATATCTGTATTTTGTGTTCCAGGCTTTGGTTGAGAGATATGAAAGCAATTGAATAACACTTAGCACACTGTGGCCATGACAGTTAAAACAAATACTTATCCTAGAGATGAGTCAATAAATGAACCCATTAGTGACTGCATAAATGGATAAACAGGTTGACACATCTCAAAGTACATTCATAGTGTTTACTGGCTTTGCACTCAGATGAGGTCAGATGTTTGGCCTTGGGAAGATCAGTAATGACTGAGCTTATACAAAAGCTATTTAATGTCTTTTTCCTTCTGTTTTGACAGAATTTTCTTTGATGTATAATTCCTTTCTTTTTAAACACCAGGCTCCATTTGTTTTCAATATGTATCCCTTTAGCACTGGCAGTCCTGTCTGAGGGATTTAGGACAAGTTTTCTGTTGTCTGTGATATTATAATGTAGTGTGGTAAGATGCTAATTTTAACTTTGAGGTTGGGTCATCTGTACTCAAATGTCATCCTGCTCCTTCTTAGCTATGTGTCTTTGAGGAAATTATTATTCTCTGTGACCTTTTGTTTCTTTGTTAGAGGAAAGAAATGATAATGGTAATAACAATCTCTGTTGTTATGAACATCAAAAAAGATAATTCATGCAAAGCATGGAGTAATGTGTCAGGCTTACACAGAGAATCTAGCACTTGTTACTTGTCCCCATCCTTGCAGTGACTAGGGTGCATGCATAGAGTAGATGTAATTAGGGTCCACTAACTCGTTAAACAGTTAAATCTGAAGTATATTTACAGGCATATAGTAATTTATATATTTACATGTGTTAAGGATGAATATCCTGGGAAATATTATAAGACCCTTTTAGTCTCTCTCTCTCTCTCTCTCTCTCTCTCTCTCTCTCTCTCTCTCTCTGTGTGTGTGTGTGTGTGTGTTTGTGTATGTGTGTATGTGCGTATGTGTATGTATGTATTTGACACAAGCTAAAGCCATCTGGAAAGAGGGAACTTCAACTGAGAAATTGCATTGATCCATGACTAATGTGGCCAGTGCCAACCCCAGGTAGCCTCAAAAATCAACTTGAGCAAGCCATGCGAGCAAGATAGTAAGCAAGAGTCTGCCTGTGATCCCTGCTTTGGTTCCTGCCTCCAGGTTCCTTTTTTAACCCTACCCTAAATTCCCTCCATGTGACAAGTAAGTACAAGCCAAATAAACCTTTTCCTCCTCAGGTTGCTTTTTCCTCCCCAAAAAAGTCACAGTATTTAACATAGCACTAGAAAGCAAATTAAAATCGCTTCTCCAACCAAAAACCCAACCAATCAAAAACAAACAAACAAGCAAACAAATACTCTACCAGTCATGATGGTGAATCAAAATATTCATTGGCTTTGTTTTCTAGACCACATCACCCCATGGTAATGATGGGATTGATTTTTAAACAAAGACAGTAGTAGCAGAGGAGATAAGAGAAACAAAACACTAGAACTCTCAGAAGAACTCTGAGAGTGATAGCAGGAAGTCAGAGAGGTCCCTCACATTACAACACAATAGGATGCATGGACAGGTGAATATTTAAAAGTTATCCAACCAAAAAGACAAAAGTAAGTGAAAGTTAATAAAAAGAAAGGAAAATAAGATATCTGTGGAAGAAATGACTCTAGAAGTATACTGGAGTGGGAGTGGCCCCAGTGTTTTGTTGTTGCTGTTGTCTTGAGACACAAAATACTTAGTTGTCACAGTGCAGTGGTAACCCACAGCAAGGGGGGTGTGGTATTCCATTGCTTCATTTATGACAGCAAAGAGACATGGTGGGACTGGGCTCTCAGTATCTGTGTATGACTTGCAAAGCCAGCCCTCTGTTTTTGTTTTGTTTTGCTTTGTTTTTGTTTTCCTTATAATTCAAAGATTTCAAGATATGTACATTTTAAATGTGTTACCTTTTAAATGGTTAAAACCATGGTGGTACAAGCTCATAATTCCAGCACTTGAGTGACAGAGATAGGAGGATTGTTATAAGTTTGAACAAGCTTGTGTTGACATAGTGAGATACTGTCTCAAAAGTTAATAGACCAATAAAGATGGATTAAACTCTTGCATTTTTTACTAGTTACATGTCCCATATACATCACTATATGGTAGTAAGGATCTATCACCATCACCACAATGATAATAGCCCCCCAAAGCCTCCCTACAAAAATAAAAGCAAAAGCAAAAACAAACAAACAATCATACAAACAAAAACCAATCCAAACTAAACCAAACCAAACCAAAACAAAACCACAAAGCCCAGAACAGAAACTGTGGACTTTTGTGCAACAAACCCATATAAAAAGCTACAAAAAAAGTGTTTTTAAATAATGGGACAAAGATAAGATTATGAAAGGTTCTAGTGGAGGTTCTAGTGGAGATAAGCTAGTGATATTATGTCATCGCCTATGGAAAAGGCCTTTACAATTAGGAGCGAGGATTGAGGGGCCATGGTGGAGCACAGCTTTGATCACCCATCACCATGGCAGGCAGATGGTCTACAGAGAAAATGCTAGACAGGCCTGAGGTGCATAGTGAAACTGCCTTAACAAACACCAACAAAACTCAAACCACCACCACCAACAAAACACAAAATCAATGAGCTGAGAAATCATTCACACTTAGAATCCCTTATCTTGCCAAGGTATTCAACTCTCCTTCCATTTTTTTTTAGGAAGCTAATGAATGTACCCCAAGAAAATCTAAAGTGTAAGTGATAAACCATAGACCTAAGGACAGGATGACAGTTTGCATCTTAATTGTAGAAATATTTAATCCTGACCTGGGGTTTCTACCCTGCCTTTGAGCTTTAGTTCCCAGATAAAAGACACATATCGCCTTTATATTTACAATTAGCCTTAAACAGCACAAGAGCTGGGCAGATACCCACCCTCTATGTGATTAGAATCTGCTTTCCTATCAATAATCCCAAGGTATTATTTACTATTTTCCCTGTGGGCTGCTCTTAACTCCAACTGGCCATCCCTCGGGGCCTCGGTTTTGTGACTCACCTAACTCATGGTAACTTCTCTTCCTTCTCCACCTTCTTCTTCTCCTCCTACTTTTCTCCTCATCTCACTCTAAAGTTCAGGAACTTTAAATCCCAACGAAGTCTCTTCTGCCCAGCTGTTGGATGATGGCATCTTTGTTTACCAATCAGAAATAACTTGGGGGCAGGGTCACTCAATTCTACAAGCAGACTCCAGGTCTTGGGGGCCCACACTTGCCATTACAATCAACAGCAAGGCCAAACCTCAACACTGAATGTACAAAGAACCTTTACAAGGTGAGGCCTATTTGGAAGTACTAGGTAATTCTATACATGTCTTTGAAGGGAATATTGAAATTCCCTCCCCTTCCTGTCTTGTTACTGCTTGTAGGGGCTAACTTGTAGGTGGCCATCATCTCAGCTACATGCTTCCTGCCAGGATGAATAAAATCTATGAAACTCTAAGCCAAATTGAAAGGTCCCTCTTTATAAGCTGATGACTTTAATCAGTGCACAGGATCTGACTTGAGAAAGAAGAGAAGGGAGGGGTGGGTGATGGGTGATGATGAAGAAGGAGGTCTGAGGATGGTACAGGACAAACAGGAGATTGAAGACAAAATCGGCTATTAAGCAGAGCTACCCTCATACATATGAGACTAATAAAATGCCCTTGTCTAATTGTACTTACAAGAGATTTCCTTAGCAGACTGAGGTTTCTGGAGATGCTTTACTACAAGGAAATGGCAGAAGAGCTAGGGTGCAGTTCAAGTGTAACATGCTGGCCCATCAACGACTATACCCTCAGTTGGACTCCTCGCACACAAAGAAACATGAGAAAAAGGATTGCCAGTGCAGCTTCCCATGAAAGTGAAGGAAATGTTCTCACATGAAGGCTGTACTAGTCACATGACCTCTGGTTTACAGTTTATATATAACTACTCAAGGGTTGACAACTCAGAATAATGCATTGACTGAGGGTATGGGGGATGGTAACATGAGACACTCCTAAACCTGTGTAGTATGAGGACAAACCTGACATTCAGAGGAAGCCATCAAATAATAAGACCATCAAAATAGAAACATATTGTTTACAATTCTACATGCAAGGACCAAAGAGGCTGTAACTGACAGAGAGAGTCTCTTCTGACCCACAGTTGAGAGTAATGTAAATCAGTATGTCATTAATCCCGACAACAATTTAACTTTTTAAAACAGTATTTTAAAAAGATTTGTTCCTTGTTATTTTATGTGTATGAATGTTTGTCTGCATGGAGGTACATGTACCAGATACATGCAATTGATTTAACTTTTAAAATATATATATATATTATTTTATGTGCATGGTTTTGGTCTGCATGTTTGTCTGCGTACTGTGTATATATTTGGTGTCCATTAAGGACAGAAGAGGACATCAAGATCCCTTAGAATTAGTGCTACAGATGGTTGTGAGCTGCCATGTGGGTGCTGGTGATTGAAACCAAGTCCCCTGGAAGATGAGCCAGTGATCCCTGGGCCCTCATTTAACTTACTAGGACCATGAACTCATATACATGGACAAATTTAAAATACACCCTTCCTTCTTGCTGCAATTATAACATATCTGTGAAAACACATCAAAAGGTTATATGTGATATGTTGTCAAATAAATGAATGACTGAGCTTGAGCCAAGATTTAGGTGTACTCACAACACAATCAAAAGGTAAAAGATACATACATGTCCATCTGTGATAATTTAGATTCCTGCCTTTTAATAACCTACAGATCAGAAGCAAGCACAGAATTCATATCTGGGAGTATATGGGAATGTCTTAGGTGGATGATGATGATTATCATTACTATTACCATTATTATTATTATCATGCCAAAAGAAAAGAGTTACTCCCACATTTGCTTTGCTTTTTATTTATTGAACGTATGACATATGTCAGACATACCATAGAAGTATTATGTATATAAGTATTTATAATAAACACACACACACACACACACACACACACACACACACACAAATCATCCCAGGTTCTTTGAGTAACTGACTTCTGAAGTCCACTTAGCTAGGATTTGTTTCTCTGTCAGTAATTCTGACTTCACTGTTCTTTCCTTTCTGTTACACATTTCCATCCCATTGTCCTTACCAGAGAAGTGGAGACCCTAGAGGCAGGAGGGAACTTGTAGGAAATAGGGAAGGACAATTGCTGTCTGGTATGGCCTGCTACTGCTTCTCAGAGTGTTCAGAAGTAAAGGACGTCTATAGACACCTTGAACTGGAATTCAAGGAGCAGTAACAGATGCATGGGCTGTCATGAGTGATGTTGGTATAGCTTCTTTCAGACATAAGGAAAACACCAGTGATGAATCTGTTAAGGAGGTGTAGATCTGAAAGATGTTTATGGGATCAATAGGATCCTGTAGGGTCTGGAATTTATCCTGTTTGAATGAATAGGGCAAAGTCATCAGAGTAAGTCAAATTATCATTTATACTAAAGGTAAATTGAATTATTTAACAACATGGTGATTCCCTAGCATGGAGAATCTTGACTGGCAATAGAAGTTCCTTTGGAACAATCAGCAGGAGGATTACAAATTCAAGGTTAGCCTGGACCAGTTAATGAGATACTATCCAAAATAAAAAGTAAGAAGAGAATTGGGCGAATAGCTCAGCATTAGGGAGCTTACATAGAATGTACTAGGCTGGTGACTCAGGCCAGGAGGAGACCACCTGATTAATATGCACATGATTGATTCAAAATAGTTTCCAATCCATAAGAAAAATTCTGAGCAAAGTTACTTTTAGCACCTCATTACCTTGAGTCCTCTCTGTCCTGTTGTCAGATTTATTCTGAGACTATTTTGGGTTCCCAGCAAGAACCGTCTTTCTGTGAAGTCTGGTTTATAAAATGTTCTGCTTGAGATCCAACCTTGCTTTTACCTTGTAGGTTAGACATAAATATATATTATAGAAAACAATAGAAAACTTACTGTTACCACATTTTACACACACACACACACACACACACACACACACACACACTCGGCACACATACACACATGTGTGCACACACTGAATCAGAAGCAGGGAAATTGATGATGATTTATGCTAAGCCAAAGGTTGAGCACAGAAGTCAAGCCTGACCCCATTTAGAGGAAAATAACAAAGGAGTTATAAATTACAAGGAGAGAAAGCAAGCCTGAGATGCTAGGCCTAAGAGAAGCAGCTTACTGCTATCTGCCTTGCCAATTAAGGAGAAATGGAAGAAGGAGAAAAAATTGGGTCGCACTGACATCTGTTATTCTAGCAATTTTGCTTTCAGCATTATTCATAACTATTTTATCCCAGTCCGTGATCTGGCCTCAAAGCAAAATCATAGCTATTTATGAATAAAGTACAGTAGTCAGTATATTGTAAGTAGAATAATAAAAATGTAGAGATTTATGATGGGCTGCTTGCACAAGGTAGACGGGATCTATACATAAAAGGAGAATTGCCTTTGAGAAGAAGCTGTGCCCACTGCCAAGAAGACTTCACCTTCTCCCAATGTGGAAATTGCAAATTGATCAATTCTAAAACATTCCTTACAATTTAGGGCCTCAAAGACATGGTGTACCATGCACAGGGAAGATTCCATAGCAATGCATCAACATGGAAGGTTGAAACACTACATACTAAAGGGCCGATGTATTTCGCAATTCATTATTGTTAGAAAAGAGCCTGGCTGGAGGCCTAGGAGAAGAATTACAAGGTTATTGCTCTGAATGAGTCATCTTGCTGCCTCTGCAGAAGTTATCTATTGCAGATGAACTGCCATCTATCCCGAAGTAGTTGTCAGGACGCTACAGTGGTTTAGGTCCTGGAGACCAGGAAAGGAAATTTGCCACATTGTCACTGGCATCTCATTTTCCATGTGAACTTGGGTGAGAGATGAAAAAGTCACTCAAAGAATCAGGGCCTAAGTTCCTGAGGAGTCAGAGGCAGGAGGACCAAAGTTCAAGGTCTGCCTGGGAAATATAGTGAGAAACTTTCTTAAATAAAGAGCAAAAAAAAAAAAAAAAAGAGCTGGGTGTGTAGGTCAGTGGTAGAAAGCTCACTTAGAATCTTTCAGGAAGAGAACCAGTGCCGCAGCTCAGCAGGAGACCCTTTGTTTAGCGTGCATAAAGCTTTGGGTTACATCCCTAGTGCTGGAAAAAAAGAGTCAGCATGACTCACAACAACCACCTCCCCCTTTGTCAGGACATTTATACTATGTTTGGTGCTCTTATATACATTAGCTCATCTCTGTCTCCTGGAACTGCTTATCTCCAGATATTCCAGGATACTGTAGGGACTGGAGAGTCACATCTGTAAGATTTCACACTGTATGAAACAAGGACTAACTGGCTGTTGACATTACAGGACATGGGAGCTTCTGAGTTATAATTTCTTTGTGCTGCTGAGATCAGGAACTTCTTTGAAGAGATGTTAAGATTCAACAGAAGTTTTAAAGACATGTCCAAGTGGACAGCCTGCTTGTTCAGACACATGGAGGAGTGAAAAGGCAAGCGAGGAGATAGAAGGAATAAAATGCTTGATTGGCTAACGTGGCGTGTCTGGGTAGCAAAAAATAAAAAAGGATAAAGTAGCTTCAGCAATGACGCGGGAAGGTGGAGAGAATGCTTAAGTGGTGAAAAAAAATAGAAGAAAAGAAAAAAAATATTGATGGATTCTGCCCAGCAGAGGTGGAGACATTTCATATGTGAAGAGACATCTCTGTTTTGCTATGTGGAAGCTTTGAAAATTTATTATTATTATTTTAAGTTAATTGTGTGCGTGCATATGAGTTCAGTATCATTTGGGGACCAGAAAATAGTGTCAGACTCCTCCAGAGATGAAGTAACGGGGCATTGTGAATCACCTGACATGGGTGGTGGGACCCAAATTCTGGACCTCTGCAGGAGTAGTATATAGTTTTAACCATGGAGCCATTACTGCAACATTAGGAACTTTTTACCTTGATACTCTGTGGTGGTTTGAGCAACAATGGTCCCACAGGTTCAGAACTTGAATGCTCCAGTTAGTGGACTCTTAAGGAAGGACAGGCAAGTTGGCTTTGTTGGAGAAGGTGTCTCATTGAGAAAGGGCTTTGCATTTGAAAGGGCCACCCCCCCCCCCGCCCCTCCTTGCAGATCAAGATGTGAGCTCTCAGTTGTTCCTGCTGCCATGTCTCTGTTCTGCTACCATGGACTCTAACCTTCGGAAACCATAGGCCCAAATTAAACATTTTGTTTTCATAAGTTGTCTTGGTTGTGCTCTTTGTCAAAACCAATAGAAAAGTAATTAAGTCATTATCTAATTTGTTATTTCTTAGTATTAGCTCATAGGCTATTAGAGTCCTTCAGAATATCTTTGCCCATATGTCTATTTTTGCCTCTTGTATTTCTCATTAGCAGTTTCAAATTTTAAGGTCTTTGATCCATTATTTAACTGAGTTTTGTAGAAGGAAAGCCATAGAGATCTGGCTTGAGTCTTCAACATTTTAGTGTCTTGTTCACCTCGTACCATTCATTAGTGAGACCCCCTTCTTTCATTAAATTGTGCTACACATTTGTTAAGCATTAGACGATTGCAGCTGGGTTTACACTTGGACTTTGTTCTCCAATCCATTCATCTATAGGATTGTTTTGTGATAGTGTCATGACTTACTATGATTTCGTAGTATCGCTTGAAACTAGGTGTCTTCAGCATAGCTCTTTTTGCTCAGGAGAATTCTGGTTATTAGAAGGGGTCTAAGCCTGAAAGCTTTCAGTCATAGTGTTTATGATAACAAAATTAACCTGACTAGGCCAGTGTATTTTTTTAGCTCCATGGTAATTTTTAAGATTCTTCTCAAATTGGCATTTTGATGAGGATTGCACTGAATCTGTAAATGGTCATTTTACAGTGTCGAGTCTGCTTATCCATTAGCGTGGAAAGTTTTTACATCTGTAATTACTTTCTTTGATGTTTTATAATTTTCTTTCTAGAGTTTTTCACTTCAGCTAAGCTTATATCTAGGTCTTGTCATTATTGATTGTTTAGTTTTGAGGCCATTATGAATGGCATAATTTTTCTGAATCCATTTTCATCGAGTATGGTTTTAGTGTAGGAACACTCTTTGATTTGAAGATGTTGATTATATATTCCATGATGCTGAAATTGCTTAACAGAACTATGAGTGTCAAACAAGTATTTTCTTAGACCCAAAGTCTGTACATTTTAATAAACTTCTGCATAGGTGGCATAGCCATTCTGAAGCTGTGGGACCTCACTTTGGATTGTACACTTTCACTATTGTGGTGGTTTGAATGACAAATGTCTCCCTAGACTCCAGTATTTAAATACTTGGTCTCCGGGTGATGACATTATTTGCAGAGGTTTAGGAGATGGACCCTTCATGGAGGAATTATGCCAATGTGGTGAGCCTTGAGTATTTATAACCTCATCCCACTTCTAGTTCTCTCTCTCTTCTTCCCACATGGGAGTGGAAATGCAGTCTGCCCGCTTCTGCATGCTTTTAGACCTTGCCACCATGATGGGCTCTTAGACATTTGGAACTGTCAACCCAAGTAAAACTCTTGCCGTTTTGTCACAGCTACAGAAAAGTAACTAATACACTGATCAGTTACTTTCATCACATGTTCTTATGTCCACAAAATGGAAAATCCATAACTAAGTTAAACAGTTTTAGAAAAGCAATTAACTTTCTATCCTTTTTAACCACTTTTGTGTTCATCGCCTGCATTCGGTCCTCCCCGTCATCGTCATCTAATACAAACATTTCTTTTCCCATTTCTACATTTTATAATGTACCTGCACATACACTTGCTTACCTATATACATGTGTTCATTGTAGGCAAAAATCCCCATATGAGGAAAAATGTGCGTTATTTCTGTTGTTTTTCCGAGATTGGTGACCTCCCTTAATAGTATACATTCTCAGCCTACTTTGTTTTCCTGTAGAGCTGATTTTTTATTTTATTTTGTTTTCTGGTTCTACCTTCTTCATTTCTTTCTCTTCCATTATCACTATTGATAAAATTTCAAGCACTATATTGAATAAGAGCTCAGGGGCATATGTCCTTGTCTCCTAGCTTATTTAAGAGAAAATGTTCTCTGATTTAACTCATCCAGTCATAGATTGCTTTCAGTCTTTATTGTGTTGGGATATGAGCTCCCATTCCCCTATTCGTCATTCTTTTTTTAAACTTTGTTTTATTCCCCACCTCGTGTGCATGTGTGTGCATACTGTGTATTACATGTATGCTTGTGCAGCCCAGTAGAGTATATAAGATCCCTTGGAGCTAGAATTATAGAGTTATAGCTAGCTATAAGCTACCCTGGGTGCTGGGAATCCAACTTGGATCTTCTGCAAGAACAGTGAGTTCTCCTAACCACTGAGCCATCTCCACAGGCCACTCTTCAAGCTTTTTAACTTTGAGTGATATTGAATTTTAGCATAGGACATTTTTATGCACATGTTCATAATTTTTTTTGCTTTTAATTCTGTTTTTATGCTATATATTTCTTGCTTTATATATGCTAAACCAATCTTGCATCCTTGAATGAAACAAATCTACCTATAATGCACAATGATTCTAATGTGTTGCTGAATTGTCTTTTCACGTATTTTGTAGAAGCTTTCTATGTCTATGTTCTTTAGGTACATTGCTCTATAGTTTTTCTTTTATGTCAATTTTGGTATCAGGGTGATATTAGCTTCAGGAGATGGTTTAAAACTATTCCTTTCTATGTTGTTGAATAGCACAATAGCATCTTCTTTATATTAATGCCTAAGCTTAATATTTATGATAAATATCTTTTAATAAAATTCCAACCCTGGTTGATACTGGCTCATTAAGGTATTGTAGAATTCAGCAGTGAATCCCTGCAGTCTCACCTTTTTCTCTATTCAAAACTTTATAACAGATTCTACCCTGTTCTTTATTGATCTGCTTATTTTTAATCTTTGTCAATTTTTTATTTTCTTCTTTGTCAAATTTTTTATTTTCTTTTTTGTCAAATTTTTATAGGTCATTTTTATCTGGAAATTTACTTCAGTTTTTAATTTATTGTACTGTAATCCTTAACAGTTCTTTGGATTTCAGAGATATATGTTGCAGTGTCTTCCTTCTTGTCTCCAATTTTGTTACTTTGTTTATAATGTCTCTACTCTCTTTAGTTACTTTGATTAAGGGTTTCCAAATTCTATCTAATTATATTATTTTTGGTTTATTTCCATTTTCTGTGTGTTAGTGTTTGTCTGTTTATATACATGTGCACTACATGTGTGGCAGAAAAGGCATAGGATATGTTGGAACTGGAGTTACAGACAATTTGGGTTGAATTAAACGTAGGGAATTAAACATAGGGTAGGTCCTTTGCAAGCTCAGCAGATACTCCTAACCACTGAACTATGTCTCCAGCACTCCATCTTTTAAAACAACTAACTCTTTGCTTTGTTGATTGTTTAAAAACTAAGAATACATGGAAAATGAGCAATAATATATTTTTGTATAATGAATGATTCATTGAAGAAATCAGGACTGGTGGAATTATAAGATTTTTTAAAAACAGTTGGAAACAAAAGTAAATCATAGCAAGATTTGTGGAATACAGTGAGATGCTTTAAAGATGAAGAGCTTAGTTATTAATAGCTATATTAAAAACTCAAGAGATATACCAAATAGCCTAATGATATACCTCAACGTCTTAGAAGAGAAACAATAAGCTAAACACAAAATTAGCAGATTGAAATAAATAATGCAATGTAGGACTAAAATTAATGAGGAGAGGACCTAAGTAATTAGAGATTATTTTCTTTAATATTTTTATCTCAGATGTCTGTAAGAAATCATGAGTTGGCTCCATTGGCAATGTCAGCTTTATCATAGGTGTCTGTCAGCAAGGAAGGCAAAGTTTATATCAAGACAAATAGCCTCTTTTCCTTCCCCACTGTCTTCATTTTCTGTCTGTCCTTCTACAGAGCCTTGATGTCATATTGTATGGCTGTGGAATCACAGTGACTGTAATACTCTCTTATGTCTCCATCCCTTTCATGGAGTACATTTTTCTTCCCCCTAAACATGTTATGTTAGAACTCTTCCTTTTCTTATGATTCCCTAGTTCAGGTTTTCTGGTTCTCATTTGGTCACTAATCATCTACTCTTGAATTGCAGTACCTTTCAGGAGACTCATATCCTCTGGAAGTTGTAACTGTGCTGGCTGGAGAGACAATCTTACTAGGAAAGACTGCTATGCTTCTCTAGTATAGAAACAATAGTTATTAAGAAATATGAGTTTCTCCAGGAGTTTAATGAAGGGTGGTGAAAGAAAAGGCTTATGTCTGGAGTCTGCCAGAGGTAAAACTTGTTTCCCAAACTTCACATGGTTCTGTTAACTTTCAGAACAGTGTAGAAAAGATCGGAGTCTAGACACTGAGGGTTGGTGGGACAACACTCTGACCAGGGCTATTTAGTTATTCATACTTATTGCTTTCTATTTAAACTAGAAGTATCCAACTTTTGGCCTTTCTGGGATACAGTAGATGAAGAATTGTCTTGAGCCATTCATTTAATGCATGGTGCCCAACTTCCAGCCCAAGAGGAGCTGTATATTATTTTTTGTGACAGTGCAATAAGATATTGCTGTTTTATTAGCTGCTTTTCTGGTTTCTGTGATAAAAACGGGGACCAAGGGCAAATTTGGTCTCAAAGGAAAGGGTTTATTTCCCTTACACTTCTGTATAACAGTTTATTCCTGAGGGAAACTAAAGCAGAGGCTCAAGCAGGAATCAGGAGCAAGGAACTGAAGCTGAAACCACAGAGGCTTCCTGCTTGCTCTCCCTGGCTCACTCACTTTCCTTTCCTATAGAAGTGGAAGCACCAGACCAGGGTTAGTACCACTCTCCGTGGGCTGGGCTCTCCCACATCAATCATAATCAAGAAATTCCCCCCCCCCCCAGACTTTTGAACAGACCAATCTGATGGAAGATTTCACTCAATTAGCATGGCCACCTCCCAGATGATTCTAGTTTGTGTTAAGTTGACAAAAGCTAAGCAAAGTGATGATCAAAATAAACTTAGAAAAGGGAGAGTCTATTTGCAATCACAGTTTCTGAAGGATAGAAGGAGTTCATCACTGGATGAAGGAAGCACAGTAAGAGGCAGGCATTGTGGTAGGAACTGAGAAGTCACATCTTCAACTCTAAACACCAAGCAGAGAACAAACTATGAACTCTCAGTGAAATATTCCCATCTGCAGGGCTTCATTTCTCCCACCCCCCCATCAAAATGCCACCAAGGGTCAAGTATCTATATACATGAGCCTATGGAAGCACCTTTCTCATTTAAACCATCACACTAGTTACACACTTCATGGGTAAAATCCATGCAGTTGAGTTATTTTTAAATCACAAAACATGGCTTAGTGTTTTGAATGAGTTTATTGCTTTGTGATGGGCTGTTTCTTTAGCTGTCTCGGGGCAAACGTAACCCTCTTGGTGCATTTTAGACATCCTGAACCTTAGATACACACCCCGTCATGGTGGGGGTGGTCACTGGATCTTGCTGTTTCTATTTTTAATGTGGCCAAATTGAGTACATTCCCTTCATATGCCTTTTGCTTTTATATTATCTTTTTAATTGGCTTATTGAGGAGAGGGCTGAAAACTTAGCTTATCAAGGCAATCAGGACTCAGACTGGGGCCTTCCAAACTCAGTCACCCACCTGATTTGCTTAAATTGCATGGAGAGGCGGGAAGTCACTGAGTCTCTAATCTTATATGTTCTCTGTCTCTCAAGAATTGTTTTCAAGCCCTCATTGTCTGAGGGATTCTATAGTAATCTCAACTCAAGTTCATTAAAATTATAATTAGAAACATTGGTTTGTATCTAAGCTTTCATCTTCTTTCATATTACAGCACAATGTTTCTCAGGAAGAGAGTTCCTGGAGATAGCATGTGAAGCATGGACACACTCATTTTAAAAAGATTTATTCTAACTTTCTTTATATGATTATTTGCCTGTGTGTGTGTACACATGTTACCATGTATATGCCTGGTGTAAAAGGGGGGTCAGAACTGGTTATTTGATCCTCCTGAGCCTCCTCTTGGAGTTACAAATGGCTGTAAACTTCATCTGAGTGCTGGGAGTCAAACCCAGGTCCTCTATAAGAGCAGCCAGTGCTCTTAATTACTGAGCAATCTTTTCAGTTCCATGATTCTTGATTATACTTGTCTTCCTTTTCAACCTCCGATAGCAGAGAAAGCTCAAGAATGTGACCCTACACTCTGTGCTCTCTGATGCTGCAGACCCCAGCACTCTTAAGAAGCTTCCCATTTCTGGAACACCATGGTTCCTAGATTGGTGGCTCCCCTGTGCCCCGTTACTCACTCGGTATTCTGTACTTGCTAAGGTCACAAAGAGAGAAATCAGCTATTTTAATTAAGATCTTCCCATGGAAAAACAATGAAAAAGACCTAACCTATAAATGTTCCCTTAAGAATTAATTATGAATGCTATGGTTTAGAGAGAGGAAAAGATGGGATCATCTAAGACTGTGAGACGGGACTTATCAACAGAAGCAGCAGCAACACTATGGGAGCAAAGTGTCTTTCCCTTGTGGTTTCAAAGTAAGAGGAGGTCTTGAACTAAGATTAAGCAGGCTTTTTGTGATCTAATGTATGTGATGCAAGTGGAGGAACATGACACATGACTTTCCCTACATGACAGGGGTTATTCTCTTTCTGGGTAGCAGAGAGGGCTTGGCTAATTTGTGATATATATTATACGACAGTAGTTAGGCTATCTGTAAGCCCTGGGTGTTAGAGGAGTTGGGTTCATTTTTGCCTTCCATGCAGCCTATTTGCCTAGGGCTTGGTTGCCTGGAGGGCCTCTGTTCTCTTACAGTGAGACTCTGATGAGACTCTGCTACTTTATAATTATCATGTGACTTTTCCTGGGGAGATAAAAGAAATATCTATTCTTGTTGTCTAGAGAGGGTGCTAGGGAACTGAAGAAAGACCCTTGTCCACATCTCGTTTGGTGAACCAACGAGTTTATTAGTGTTCAATACAGAATAATTATTGGCACTTTGTCTAGGCTTTGCCCCATAGTTACCTGGCAACAGCCAGGTGTGCCTGACTCACTATGAAAGGGGATGCTTGGCCCCTCCTCACTCTCTTGCTCTAGCTCCTTACCCCCCTCTCTCCCATTCTCCTTTCCCCTCTCTCCATGCATGGCCAGCCTCTACTCTCTTTCCCTCTCTCCACCTTTCTCTGCCTCTACTCCATCAACTCCCTTCCCCATGCTCTGAATAAACTCTATTCTATACCATACCATCATATGGCTGGTCCCTCAAGGGAAAGGCATGCCCCAGCATGGGTCCACAGAGGTACCCCCTTCAGTCAGCTTTTCACCTTCAGCCTTCTCTAGTACCTCCCAAGACCATGTGTGGCTATTTACGAAGGAGCAGTGGCTATAATCTGAAGTGAGGATCTGCTGAGCATCCCTCCTCCTTCCAAAAAGGCTGTTAACAGCTTCTTCTTTGACATTACCAGAGATCAGGCTATCCCCAACAATATTCTTCTTTTTAGTTTACTGGCTGCAGCTCTTCTGTAGACGACTGTAACAGCTCTGCCTTTGATTACAGTGCTCAGGTTGTGCCAGGAGGGAAGAGCTACCCCTCAACAGCAATTGCAGTGAGTAGTCTATGAGGTTCTTCATATGAGTTCAGACTCTAAGCTACAGAGTGTTTATGGCACCGAGAAACGCATTATCCATGGACTCTTATTTTGAAGCAGAGTGATGTTGACTCTGGATTTACATACCTCTCAGCAGGGTCAGATTGTACCCAAACAGTTACATGGTCTGGATAAAATAATGGCATGTTGCCTGTGGCACTCAGATCTTTCTCCTTCTAGCAATAAATTCTTATCCAGTCTTGAAAGTCCAAATAAATGCTTCTTCATTTTCTGCATGGAATTTTCTCCCCTCTGCTTAATACTTTTTGCATAGATGTTACCAAACTTGGGGGGCTCAGCCGGTACCCCAACAGAGACAGATTCAGCCATTTGTCCTCAGTGAGGCAATTAAAGGAATCAAATTAATATCGAGATGTGAAAAAAGGAGATTTATTCACCATGACTGCAATAGAAAAAGGGACAAAGCGACACAATGACAATAGGCAGCCAGGCTTCCAGGCCATCTCTGAGGTCCTGACATGAGAGTAGAGTTTAAATAGGAAACAAGAAAAAAGTCACTCAACAGCCCCCTCAACCATGACCAACATAGCTTTAGTTTCATTTTTGAGGTGATCTGACATACTGTAAATTCTTTTCCTGGAAACTTTTTCTTCTCTCAGTATGAGATTCTTGTTGGAATTCTCATTTGTCTAGAGTCCATTGTTCCAACGCTTTAATTTATGGAGAGACACTCCTGGTGTCTTGTAAGAGTATCTTCGTTTTTGTCAGGCCTGTCATGCAGACTCTGCCCTATTTTCCATCCTTTTCTTCAGTCACTAAATGAAAAGCCTGCCATTAGAATACAGGGAACCTACCCTTGCATTGGCCACTTTTTGACTTTTGTCATGTGCATCAGAGCATTAGCATGCCTGTCTTCATTTTCTTCACTTGCAAGAAGGACAGTAACACCTGCTTGGGAAGACCTCTGATGGAGATGCACAGAATGAAGAGAGCCAATATACGACTTCTAGGCCTGTGAAGTGTTATTGGCAAGCTTCCCAGCTCAGTCAATGTCCAGCAGGTGCTATCAGCTTAAGAATCTTCCCACCCTGAAACTCTCACTAGTCTTTTTACTGGAACAAATATTCAGGTCTTAGAAAAAGTTAGAGATCTCAGAGACATTACCTAGAGCTGCTCCTGGGAAGAAGTTAGTATCTGGGTCTGCAGAGCCCAGGGGTGGCCTAATTATCTGGAGTATGTCAGCGCAAAAACATAACTCTCATCTCAAAAAGGATAAGAGAAAGTTTATTCTTGAGCTAGAGATGAGTAGCCATGGCTCAGGAACACTGACTTAAGTTATCTCAGATTCCATGTTCTAAAGTGGAAGCAGTTCTGTGAAGTTTTAATAGTAAAAGAATGCATAAAGTCATAAATGAAGACACCTTTCAAATAATTTACTAGGACTATCAGAGAGGCAGATAACAGCTATGTGGAGAAACTTCAGCTATAGGCCTGAGATGCTATCTGATAGCATTCTTAGCCTGTGGGTTAATGGAATCTACTGGTGTGCTAAGCCAATATATTACAAAAGATCTTTATCTGCTAGACATAGGATGTGAGGTCCCACACAGAAACAGTCAAGGAATGGCTACTTATGGGGCTAATGATAGCCCAAGATAAACTGTAATTAGGCTCTGGACTTGCAATATTCCAACAACCTCTTCAGATCACTGCAGTTCTGATAAGTCAATCAGCCTATGAAGACACAGCTTCCTTATAAGTCTTCTCAGTCAGGAGTGGAAGAGATCATATTTTGGGGACAGGGTCTCTTGCTGAGCCCATCAATTCAGTGAGGCTGCTGAGCAGTAAGCTTCAGGGGTTAGCCCGTATCTGTCTCTTTTAGTACTGGATTACAGTTATGTGCTGCTATATCCGATGTTTTATATGGTTGCTGAGGTGTAAACTGAGATCCTCACTCCTGCGTGACAGCAGAGATCACATTAAAGCACAGAGATCGTAGCCTATGGCTGATCCACGGGAGTTGATGATCTGCATCCTGAAGCTGGAAGAGACTGGGACCGTGGCTGCTGTAGAAGTGGGGCCTGAGGTTCCTTTCCTAATGTCTGCTGAGCGCAGAAGACAGAGGTTCAGTCATTTTGTGAAGGTGACATGGGGGAGGACATGCTATGTGAAAGTACCAGTGGGTTTCTCGTGAGATTTTTTTAACATAGACTTTAATCATGGGAATTCATAGGAAGAAAGGTTAAAAAAGAAAAAGTAAGACATACTCAAGTGTGAGTGTGACCCTTTCAAGAAAGTACTAGGCTCTTAGTTGTCCTTATTATGGCCACCATGCATGTGACTTTAGTAGCAAATGATGAAGAAACACTTCAATCTTTTAAAAAAGATTTATTTTTGTTTTATATAGATGTAGTCATCTACATGTGTATAAGATTACTGTGTGTTCAGAACCAGCATAGGCCAGAAGAGGGTATCGGATCTCCAGGAATTGAAACTATGATGGACATAAGCTGTCCTGTTCGTACTAGAACTCAACTGAGGTCCTCTACAAGTAGAGTCAGTGCTCTTAACCATTGAGCCGTTTCTCTAGCCCCAAGAAACTTTTCCCCTTTTAATGAGACAGCAGTATAGTTCCCAGTGAGCATCGAGTGAGATCACAGCTGATAAGGTGAATCCATGACTCACAAGGGTTATGCACAAGGATGCTTTTACTGTAAACAGACATAGATAGTTTTCTTTATGAGATTCCCAGAAAGTATCTTGAAAAGGAACAGGGCCACACTCAAGGTCATTGACATTCATGCTTTAAGCAGGAATCAAGCAAGACTGCTAGTCTAACATTGGAAAATATTAGTATATAAAAAAGAATATTGTCTCTGCATCAGCAATCTTTACAGTGAATCTTAGGTATGTAGAAACTATTCTTTAATCTCTGCGTAAATACAGAGATTAAATAAAAATATAAATGTGTGTGCATGTTCACATATGTATGTACATGTGTATTCAGGCACATTTTCATGTGTATGTACATCAAGAAGAGCTTTATGAGGAAGGTGACATCCAGACAGTTCTCAAGTCATAGTCAACATGCTGAGATAAAACCGAGTCAACGCTCCAGCTAAACTAACACTAGGCATGTACCCAATGCCCTAAAAAGCAAAGCCAAAGCTTACTATAGAAACACCTGCATACCCGTGTTTATTGTATTTATAATGGATGTTATGGAATCAGCCTATGAGTCTGTCAGTGAATGAATGGAGGGAAAAATGTGGTATACACACACACATACACACACACACACACACATAGTCACACACATACACACACACCACAGACAGTCTCTTTCACACACACACCACACAGTCACACACATACACACCACACACACACACACACACCATACAAACACACACATACCACACAGACACACACACAGACACACAGGCATACAAACAGACACACACACACACACACACACACACACACACACAGAGCCACTGTCATTTAGCCACTACAAGAATCCAATTAAGGTGCTTTGTGTAAGATGCATAGAACTAGAGATCATTATTTACATAAAGTAAGTCAGATCCATAAATTCAAATACTGAATGTCTTAACTTACAAGTTAAAATACTTAATGTTTTTCTTGTGGGAAGAAAAGAACTTGAAAGTCAAAAAGGGGCCTCTTAGGGTTATGGAAGATAAACAGAGAGAGCAATAGGGTGATGAAATGGGATAGTGAGGGGCTGGGGACATAGATCAGTAATTAAAGTATTGGCTACTATCGTGGAGGATCCACGTTGGATTCTTAGCACTCAAATGATGACTCATAGCTATTGACAACTGCAGTACCATGGGATATGATGCCCTTTATGGGCTCTGCAGGCACTGTACACATGTGGTAGACAGACAGACATGCAGGTAAAACACCTAAACACATAAAAATAAATAAATTACTAAACAAATTAAAACAAAAAGGATAATGAGAGATTGGACATAGACAGCATACATTATATGCATGTAAAATGTTATAGCAAAAATGTTATTATATAATTAATATTAATATTAACAAAAATAATGAAGTGTATATTTGTACTGGACCAATTTTTATCTAAAATAAGAGATTATTTTCATGTTCAAAAATAACCACTGAATCTAGCTAATTTTTGAAGATAGCACATTAAAGAAAATTGTGAAGTCCTGGACTTAGTCATAGAAAACTTGAAGGTAAGAGTGGCAGCCAGGGTTGTACCTCAGGGATAGGCCACATAACAGAAGGTTTTAGCTGCTGCAGCCCCTGGGAAATGCAATGAACACTTGGTCTCCCACCCCACCCATCTGTTCCAGCTGTAGTGCACCCAGCTGTGCTGGGCAGAAGTGGAGGAAATCATACATTACCTTTCAAGTCTTGGGTTGAGAGGTAAGTTCTCTCTTCTCTCACCTCACACTACATTGCAGACCTCAGATTCAAGAGTAAGGCCCTGGGGGTGGATGTTTCACAATAATGAAAGGGAGAGTGGAAATGTTAGAGGGCAAAGAAGTCCAAAGAATATTTGCAGGCACCACTGGAGGGAAGAACAAGACACCAAGGTAGTAGATTTACAATGACCCTTGACATTTCTAGCTTGTATAAGGTTGGAAGTGTGAGGCTGGAGTTCTCTGAAGAAGCCACACCTATATCAGATTCCTGTAATCTGGAGACCTTGACCATGGCTAGGCAGATGAAAATGTGGTAAGTCTACAGCCACATTTACTTTGAGAAATCTTAGCTTCTTTATTACCCACTCCCTTTGACTTTTGTATCTTAACTGTGATGCTTGGTGTTGTTAACTTGATACAGTATGGGCCCACCCAGTGTGGGTAGCACTATCCACTGGTCTGAATTATCCTGAATTGTGTAACAGTGGAAATGCAAGATAGGCAGATGAGTACAATGAATACATTAATTTGTTGTTCTCTGCTTGGGACTGGATATGTGAACAGCTGCTTCTTTGAACATCCCTGCTATGATACATCATAACCTGGAATTGTGTTAAAAAGAAACCTTTTCCACAAGATGCATCTGTTGGAGTGTTGTTTATCATAGAAACATTGAAACAAAACTAAGTCTTGTGACTTAGACAAACCTCTTAGCCTTAGGTGCATCAATAGCCTTAGTGTACCTCTAATTATGGATTAACTCTAGATCTGAAAATAGTACCAGATGGCATGTTAAATCTATAGAAAGGACTTCTTCACTTTGCTGTAGATTACTGTGATATCTAATTTTTAACACAAACTACGGTCACCTGAGAGGAGGGAACCCCATTTGAGTTGCCTCCAACAGATTGGTCTATGGCCATGAGGTTTCTTGGTTGATTATTTATGTTGGAGGGCTCATTCCACTGTGGTCAATGCCGTACATAGAACAGTAATTCTGGGCTGTATAAGAAACACAGCTGAGCAAGCCAGGGAAAGTAGGCCAGTGAACAGTGTTCGTCCATGGTCTCTGTTTTAGCTCTTGCCTCAGGTTCCTGCCCTGACTTGTCTCAGTGATAAATTATGACCTAGAAGTATAAGGTGAAGTAAGTCCTTTCCTCCTTGGGTTTCATTTTGTCATTTTTATCACAAGAACAGAGAAGCAAGCTAGAGCACTCACTTCCATAAACCAATGCATTTGTTTTGAATGTACCATGCTTGTTTTGTTCTGTGTCTATAAATGTTCATATTCTCTCTTCCTCACTGAGTGTATCCTTCAGGAAAACTTTGGTCTGCCTTCCTGGACCATAACACTCATCATTAGCTGCACCTTTACTACTTTCTTATTTTATTCTTTACTGAAGACTTGTGATTTTTCTATCTGCAGGGAGCTTTGATACTGTGATGCTGTTTTCCATAAGATGGAACTTGAGAACTTGTCTCCAGTTGTCCAAAAATGGGGTTGGGGAAATACACACTTCACCATTCCTGTGAGACTGAGAAGAAGAAATTGACATCTATTTCTGAAGGATGAGCTGAGATGGTACTGATCACGGACGCTTGACAGCAAGAGAGTGCAGGCTGTGTACCCTGTGGGACATTTCCCTCAGAGATAACCTTCAAGTTTATGGCTTCCATTGCTAGCCAACCGAAGCCACAGGGATGCACTTCTACAGCATATAGAGATAGCTCAGGACAGCTCTTTGACTGCCTGGCCCCAGCTGCCTCCCTGCTAGGTACTCCTGAAGAGCTGGACAGCACCTCAGAGAGCGATGAAGGTTCTCCTATAAAGTATTAAATGCATCAAATTAAGCAGGGCAGGCTCCCTGTGCCAAAAGAAAATGCACTGAGGGCCAAAAGGGGGCAGGAGCAGCCCAATAGGACAGAAGCTCAGCAGTGCTTGCTGGTGCATGTAAGATGATGTTCTTTCCCGTGGATTTTCAATTGGAAAATATCTCTGTTCTCCATTCAGATGTCTGCTGGCAGCCGAGAGCAAACTTCCTGGAGCCTCAGCAGTTTTGATTCACCAAAAATATGATTTCAAATCAGCTGCCATGTTAACTGCGTAACAAATTCTGTTTTCCTTTCTATTTTTGCACTATCTTTCAGAAACACATTTTCCATAAGGGACCCGGATATTTAAAATTTGTGAACGAAAGCCATATGGAGTAGAAGGAAAATCAGAAATCAGTTGGAAGGAAGAGCTTCCTAGTTAGACTTGTTAAGAAGTCCATCCCTCATGGTTCCTCTCCTTCCCCAGCATTCCTGCCCCACCATCCTCCTTCTGTTTCTTCAGTCAAGGCAGGAATGGAGCCTGCTGAGTGTTGTGGGTCTGATAGATTTGCTAGGAGTCTCTCTGCCTGTGCCTTGGATGATGGATTCAGTGTGAAGATCTTACACATGTTGTGGCTCAAAATGCCTAGGCAGAAAAGCTAAGGGGTAATTCATTTATCTCTGGACTTCTGTTTACAAGTGATACCAGAAAGCTTTAGTGCAGCCAATTCTTCATGAACCTTCTTCATCTTTACCTAAACCTTCAGGTGCTTTCACTTGTGTAGATTTCAAATTCCTCTGAAATGGGAGCTGGTGTCTTGCAAGGTTTACTTGAGCTTGTCTTCATGATCTTTGAAGTACAGGGAACTTCATTTCCCAGGTTCTCTTGCAACTGTTTTCCACCTAAGTGTGGCTGTGAGGAGGCAGTGGTAGAGCAAAAGAGAGGAACAAGGAGGAAAAGAAGGTGTTCATCTCTTTTGCTAAATTTTTGGAAAATGTTTACTTCAGGAGCCTGGTCTTTTCTATGGTCTTTCCAAGTTTCTAGCTCCTTCTCTGTGGCCTTGATTCCTCCCAACTCTAACTCTAACCCTAACCCTAACCCTAGCCTCTTCGTAGTGCTATTTGGAAGTGGCTTCCTGTAGTTGCTAATTCTTGATTTGTGCCTGGATTCTCAACACTTTCATGTGGGAAATTTTATTCATGGGGATAGATGTCCAAGAGCCATTTGTATTTGTTTTGTGTCACTCATTTCCTGTGACCATTCTCAATTGCATCCTTGATTTTTTCCAATTAATTACAAACTGTGGGTATCATTGTGTGACTTTCTTGGAGACCTAAAAACAAACACGTATTCACTCAAAAGAGAGCACCATTGACAGACCAATGAAATGCAACTATCTGAGTCTAACTAATCGGACCAATGAGTTTATTGGAGTCAATTACAGGAACATGAGTGATACAAGAGCAGCTACACCACCATAAATCCCACTCTAGTGTCGTTGATGACTCATGGGAGCTAAACCTTCAGAGTCCTTTGCTTAGCTTTCAGGCAGGCAACTCAGAGTCTCTTCTCCTCAGCATACATTACTTTTTATATAACCTTATGAAGAGGTTTTATGAATCTTGCAAGGCACAGGGACATTCTAGGCCTTGTACATTTTTTATTTCCTGTGTTTCATAATCTCCCTTTATTTTTATGAACCTCCTTTCTCCCATCCAGAAAATAATGCTTCAGTTCAAATGAAATGACTGCACAGTGATTTTCTATTATGCAGCTCACTTTTTTCCAATTAATTTATTTTAAGTACTGTGTTATGAATATTAGTCTCTTATCTCCAATATGAACTGATAAATTTTCTTGGCTTTAATTATTGCTTTGACTTTGCTGTAGATATTTTTGTTGTTATTTTCTTTGGCACAAACCACGTTTTCAAAAATTTTTTCAAAGTCATGTATTTATCACTACTTTAGGTGCTACATTTAGAATATCTAAATTAACCATAGTTAAAATTTCTCTGCATGCTGTTTTTTTCAGAGTTTCATTTATTGAAATATGAAACCAATTTCATGATTTAATGAATAAATAGATAGCTAGATAGATATAGCTTTATTTCTCTTTTTTTTTGCAAATGATAGTTTAATTATATTAATGTAATCTGCTAAATAGGTCACTGTATTTGTTTGTTTTTTTGTGGCTATAACAAAATGCCTTAAGGTGAGTAGTTTATAAAGGAAAGAGGTTTACCTAGTTCATAGTAATTGGACTTCAAGGGCATGGCATTGACATCTGTTTGGCTCTAATGAGGGCCTGGGGCAGATGGTATCACAGTGGTGGGAATTTGCACAGATGAGGCTACTATAGGATGGCACACTGAGTGAGAGGGATCATAGATCATGCCAACTCTTTTATAAGTTATATTTATTCAGTGTTTATTAATTGGTCAAATGAATAGATTGCATGAGATGTTTCCACAATTGCCTATGCAAACCTCCAACCCTGTCTTCCCTATTTCTTTTCTCTGGCCCACTTCCCCATTCCAGGGATCCCAGCAACTATTTCCAAACTTTTTAGTTTGTTTGTCTCCAGATCTGAGAGAGGAGGTGTTTTATTTGCCTGTGTGTTTCTGACTAATTTTCATTAAAATAATGAGCACTGGTTCCAACCATCCTCCTGTAAATGACATGCTGTAGCTTTTTCCTTATTATTTATGACTGAGAGAGGCTTCACTGGGCATAAAATTGAGACATTTAAAAATCTGTTGGTGAATGTCAAGGCCAATTCTGTGTCCTGGTTACATGGATATAGGGCATCTTTATGGTACACTGACTTCTTTAGTTATATACTCAGAGGTGGTACAGCTGCATTTTAAGTTACACTTATTTTTAGTTAAAAACATGTCAAGGAATATTCAAACTTTGTTTCTATGATGTCCACAGTAATTTATATCAATATTGTTCAACTTTTTCCCGTCAACTTTTTATCCACAATGTTGTTCTTTAAGTAGCAATCCACTTTCATGAGCAATGATGGTGTTCTCTTAGAAGTCATTTTAAGCTTCAGTCTATCCTCACCTCTCTGTCTACCTTAATCAGACCTGTACAGCCTGAACCATACAGGTCAGCTTCCCTTCCCCCATCCATCCTCCCTGTTTTCTGAGTCTTCTGGGACATGCGAAACTGCCTTAAGCAGCCTACTCTCTGCTGTGTATGTCCATTTCCCCCAACCTCTCTGTCCACATGCATCAGATCTGATGAGGCTGATCTATACAGGTTAGCTTCCTGTCACCCACCCACCTTCCCTGACCACTAAGTCCTCTGAAGTATACCAAGCTGACCTCAGCAGTCTGTTACCCTACAGGACCTCCTTTCTCCCAACATCTCTCCACCCACCTTCATCAGACCTACAGATCCTCATCCATACATGTTAGCTTCCTCCCCTCCCCAACTCATCTCCTCCACTTGATGAGTCTTGTGGTGCGTGAGAAGCTGCCTGGAGCTGCCTGCTAGTGCAGATAGACCTCCATTCTGCCAACTCTTCTCTGGCCACCTTCATTGGACCTGCAGCTCCTGAACCATACAGCCCAGGGATAACCATCAGAAACCTGCCACACCAGGATCATTGAGTTTAACCCCCTCCCAATATCTACTATAACATTAAAATCAAGGGACCAAAGTCATTCATATGGCTAAAGGACCCAGAAAGAATACAGTCAACAAAATCATGGAAATATGACATATTTAGAGTACAACTACCCCACTAAAGCAAGCTCTGGATATCCTAAGACAACTGAAGAACAAGAAAATGACCTTATATCCAGTTTTATAATGATTATATAGGCCTTTAAAGAGGAATTGGATAAATCTCTTAAAGAAACATAGGAAAATATAATCAAACAGGTAGAGATCATTAAAGAGAAACAAACAAACCTCTTAAATATATAGAAAAAATACAATTAAATAAGTGAAGAAAATACATAAAACCGCACAAGACCTGAGAGTAAAACTAGAAGCAATAAAGAAAACATGAACTGAGGGAATCCTGGAGATGAAAAATCAGGCAAGAGAATAGGACAAACAGATGCAAGCTTCACCAAGTGAAGACGGTAGACAAAAAAGATGATCTCATGTGTAGACTACACAATAGAAGAAACTGATAATTCAGTCAATGAAAATAATAAAGCTAAAACATTCCTGTCCCAAAACATCCAGGAAATCTGGGATGAAGAGACCCAACCTGAGAATAATAGGAATAGAAGAAGGTGAAGAGTCACAGTTTGAAGGCTCAGAAAATATTATCAACAAAAATCACAGAAAAAAAATTCCCCACCCTAAAGAAAAAGATGCCTATAAACTTACAAGAAGTTTTTAGAACACTATTAAGACTGGAACAGAAAAGAAAATCCTCCAAGCTTATAATAATCAAATCAAATCACAAAATCTACAGCACAAAGAAAGAATATTAAAATCAACAAGGGAAAAAGGCCAGGTAACAAGGGTAGACTATATATATATATATATATATATATATATATATATATATATATATATATATATCAACCTCTAAAAAAAATTCAAAGGTGTCAACCTAGACTAATATACCCAGCAAAAGTGTCAATCACCAGAGATGGAAAAAACATGATATTTAAGATAAATCCAAATCAAACAATATCTATCTGTAAATCTAGCCCTACAGAAAAATACTGGAAGGAAAGTTCCCACCTAAGGAGGATAACTACATTCAAGAAAAGACAAGAAATCTGGGCAAAACATGAGAGACACACCATCACCACTGATGCCATCATCAAATAACAGAAATTAATAATCACTGGTCATTAATATCTTCTACCATCAATTAACTCAGTACTAATTTCCCCCAATAGAAAGACACAGGGTAACAGAATAGATATGAAAACAGAATCCATCATTCTTTTGCACACAAGAAACATAGCTCTGCAAAAAAGATAGACATTACTTCAGAGGAAAGGGCTGAAAAAAAGTTTTCCAAGCAAGCAGATCATGAAGCAAGCAGGCATGACCATTCTAGTATCTAATAAAATAGACTTTCAACCAAAATTAATCAAAAGAGGTAGGGAAAGACACTTCATACTCTTCAAAGGAAATATCTACCAAGATGATATCTCAATTCTCAACATCTATGCTCCAAACACAAGGGCATCCACATTTGAAAAGAAACATTGCTAAAGCTTAAATCACACATCAAACTTCACACATTAATAGTGGGGGAATTCAGCACCCTATTTTTGACCAATTGACAGGTCATCCAGAAAAAAACTTAACAAATAAATAATGAAATAAGAGGCATTATGAATCAAATGGGCCTAGTAGAATCTATAGAAAATTCCATCTAAACACAAAAAGATATACCTCATGGATTTCAGTACTTCATGAATCATTCTCCAAAACTGATCATATAGTCAGTCACAAAGCAAGCCTCAACAAATACAAGAAAATTGAACCAACATCTTGTATCTTCTCAGACCACCTTGGATTAAAGCTGGATTTCAACACAACACAAACAATAGAAAGCCTGCACATTCATGGAAGTTGGACAACTCTGTACAATATGATTTCTGGGCAAGGGAAGAAATAAAGAAATTAAAGACTTTGGAGAATTCAATGAAAATGAAGGCACGGCATACCCAAATTTACTGGACAAAATGAAAGCAGTGCTAAGAGGAAAATTCATAGCACTAAGAGCTTCCATAAAGAAAATTGAAAGTTCTTATCGAGCAATTTAAAAGTATTCCTGAAAGTTTTAGAAAAAAAATAAAGCAAGCATGCCAAACAGGAGCAGAAAGGAGAAAATAATAAAAATTAGGTCTGAAACCAATCAGAATTAAACAAAACAATACAAAGAATCAATGAAAGTAAGAGCTGGCTCTTTGCGGAAAATTAACAGGATAGATAAACATTTAGCTAAACCAACCATAAGATAGAAAGTATTCAAATAAACAAAATCAAAAGTGAAAAGGGAGGAATAATAACAGACACGGAGGAAACTCCAAGAATCATTAGGTGTTTCTTCAAATGCCTGTATTCCACAAAATTGGAAAATCTTAATCAAATGGACAATTTTCTAAACAGATACTTACTTGAAAGCTAAATAAGGTTTAGAAGTTCTCTGGTGGAATTTTTGGGGTCACATAAATATACTATCATATCATCAGCAAATAGTGATACTTTGACTTTTCCTTTCCAATTTGCATCCCATTGACCTCCTTCTGTTGTCTAATTGCTCTGGCTAGGTATTTGCTCTGCATGGTAGTGGTACAGTGACAGGCAGGTAGATCAATGGAATAGAATTAAAGACCCAAAAATGAACCCTCACACCTAAGGACAAAGGAGCTAAAACCATGCAGTGAAAAAAGACAACATTTTCAACAAATGGTGCTGGGTCAATTGGCAGTCAAAACGAAGAAGAATACAAACTGATCCATTCTTATCTCCCTGTGCAAAGCTCAAGTACAAGTGGATCAAGGACCTCCACATAAAACCAGATACATTAAATCTAATAGAAGAGAAAGTGGGGAAGAACATTGAATACATGGGCACAGGGGAAAAATTCCTGAATAGAACACCAATAGCTTATGCTCTAAGATCAAGAATTGACAAATGGGGCATCATAAAACTGTAAAGCTTCTGTAAGGCAAAGGACACTGTCAATAGGACATAATGGCAATCAACAGATTGGGAAAAGATCTTTACCAATCCTACATCTGATAGAGGGCTAATATCCAATATATACAAAGAAATCAAGAAGTTAGACTTTAGAGAACCAAATAAATCTATTTAAAAATGGGGGTACATAGCTAAACAAAAAATTTTCACCTGAGGAAAAGCTGAAAAGATGAAAAGCACCTAAAGGAATGTTCAACATCCTTAATCATCAGGGAAATGGAAATTAAAACAACCCTGAGATTCTACCTCACACCAGTCAGAATGGAAAAGATCAAAAACTCAGGAGACAGCAAATGCTGGAGAGAATGTGGAGAAAGAAGAACACTCCTCCATTGCTGTTGGGATTGCAAGCTGGTAAAACCACTCTGGAAATCAATTTGGCGGGTCCTCAGAAAATTGGACATAGGACCTGAGGACCCAGCTATACCACTCCTGGGCATATACCCAGAAGATAACTAAGGACACATGCTCCACTATGTTCATATCAGCCCTATTTATAATAGTCAGAATCTGGAAAGAACCCAGATGTCTGTCAACAGAGGAATGGATACAGAAAAGGTGGTACATTTATACAATGGAGTACTACTCAGCTATTAAAAACAATGGATTCATGAAATTCTTAGGCAAATGGGTAGAACTAGAAAATATCATCCTGAGTGAGGTAACCCAATAACAAAAGAAGATACATGGTATGCACTTGCTGCTCAGAATACCTAAGATACAACTCACAGACCACATGAAGCTCAAGAAGAAGGAAGACCAAAGTTTGGATACTTAGATTCTTATTAGAAGGTGGATCAAAATAACGATGACTCACAGCTAGCCAATAGACTGAGCATAGGGTCCCCAATGAAGCAGCTAGCTAGAAAAAGGACTCACGGAGCTGAAGAGATTTGGCCCTATTAAGGCTCAATTCCCCAGAATAATGGAATGCAAGTCAGGAAATTGGGGGGCGGGATCACCTGGGGGAGGGGGATAGGATAGGGGATTTTCGAAGGGGTAATGATGAAAGGGATACTATTTGAAATGTAAATAAAGCAAATATCTAATAAAAGTATATAAAATAAATAAATAAAAAGAAAGTTAGATCAAGATCAGGGAAGCCATTTAAATAGCTCAATAACCCCCAAAGAAATAGAAACAGTCATTAAAAGACTCACAGCCAAAAGAAACCCAAGGCCAGATAATTTTAATGCAGTATTCTGCTAGACCTTCCAAAAAAAAGCTAATACCAATACTCCTCAAACTATTCCACAAAATAGAAACAGGTGGAATACTGCCAGGCTCATTCTATGAACCCACAGTCACCTAAACCACACAAAGACTAAACAAAGAAAGAGAACTTCAGACAGATTTCTCTAATGAACACTGACTCAAAATATGCAATAAAATACTTGCTAACTCAATCCAGGAACACATCAAAAGCATCCATTATGATCAAATAGGTTTCAACCTAGACATACAGGGATGATTCAATATATGAAAATCTGTCAATGTAATCAACAATATATATATATATATATATATATATATATATATACATATATATATATACATATATATACACATATATATATACATATATATATAAGCTGAAAGAAAAAATCACATTGTCATTTCATTAAATGTTGAAAAGCCTTTGACAAAATCCAATATCCCTTCATATTAAAAGTGTTGGAGAGATCAGGGATACAAGGCACATGTCTAAATATAATCAAAGCAATATGGAGCAAGCCACTAGCTAGCATCAGACTACATGGAGAGAAACTTAAAGCAATTCCACTAAAAACAGAGACAAGTTAATACTATATCTATTCCATATAGTATTTGAAGTTCTAGCCAGAGCCATAAGATGACTAAAGGAGATGAAAAGTATACAAATTGGGGAGGAAGAAATCAAAGTATCAATTTTTTGGATGATATGATAATATACATATGCACCCGCCCCAAAATAAATTCTACTAGGGAACTCCTATAGCAGATAATCGCCTTCAGCATAGTGACTGGATACAAATTAACTCAAAAAATCAATAGCTATCTTTTATAAAAATAATAAATGGGCCAAGAAAGAAATTAGGGAAACAATACCCTTTATAATATCCATGTATAATATATAATATCTTGGTGTAACTCCATTCAAGCAAGTGCAAGATCTGTACAGCAGGAAGAATTTGAACTTTCTGAAGAAGGAAATTGAAGAAGCTATCAGAAGATGCAACGTTCTCCAGTGCTCATGGATAGGCAGGATTAACATAGTGAACATGACAATCTTACCAAAATCTATCTACATATTTAATGCAATCCACACCAAAATTCCAACACAGTTTTTTATAGACCTTGAAAGAGCAATGCTTTACTTCATATGGATCAACAAAAAGCCCAAGATAGTCAAAAACAGTCCCAGTCAATAAAAGAAACTCAGGAGGAATTACCATCCTTGACTTTAAGCTGTGCTACAGTGCAATAGTGATAAAAGCTGCATGATATTTGTACAGAAACAGGCATGTTAATCAATGGAATAGAGTCAAAGACCCAGAAGTAAACCTACACACCTATGGACAGTTGTTTTTTGACAAAGAAGCCAAACCATACACTGAAAAAAGAAAGCGTCTTCAACAAACGATGCTGGTCTAACTGGATGTCTACAAGTAGAAGAATGAAGATATATCCGTAATTAGCACTCTGCACAAAACAAACATCCAAGTGGATCAAGGGTTTCAATCTAAAACCAGATACCTAAATCTAATTAAAGAGAAAGTGGGAAATGGTCTAAATGTATTTGTATAGGAGACAATTTCTTGAACAGAACATCCGTGGCTCAAGCTCAAATATCAACAATTGATAAATGGGACCTCATGAAACTGAAAAGCTTATGTAAGGCAAAGGACAATGCCAATAGAACAAAGTGGCAGCCTACAGATTAGGAAATGATTTTCACCAACCCTACATCTCTCAGAGGGCTAATATCCAAATTTTATAAAGAACCCAAGAAGTTAGACACCAACAACTCAAATAACCCAATTTAAAAATGAGATAGAGAGCTAAACAGAGAATTCTCAACATTGGAATCTCAAATGGCCAAGAAGCACTTACAGAAATCTTCAAAGTCCTTAGTTACCAGGGAAATGCAAATCCAAACAACTCTGAGATTCCATCTTATTTCCATCAGAATAGCTAAGATAAAAAAAAAAAAAACTCAAGAGACAGTGTATGCTGGCAAGGATATGGAGCAAAGGGAACACTCCTTCATTGCTGGTGGGAGTGCAAACTTTTACAGCTACTTTGGAAATCAATTTGGTGGTTCTCAGAAAACTGGGAATACTTTTACTTCAAGACCCAGCTACACTACACCTGGTCATATGCCCAAAAGATGCTCCAACATCCCACAAAGACACTTCCTCAACTATGTTCATAACAGCTTTATCCAAAATAGCCAGAAACTGTAAGTAACCTAGATGTCCCTCAGCTAAAGGATGAATAAAGAAAACATAGTACATGTACCCAATGGAGTACTATTCAGCTATTAAAAACAAAGACATCATGAATTTTGTAGGTAAATGGATGGATCTGAGGATATCATCCTACATAAGGTAACCCAGGCCCAAAGGACTTATAAGTGCTCACTTATAAGTAGATTTTAGTCATAAAATACAGAATACCCATGCTATACTCCACAGATCGAAAGAAGCTAATCAAGAAGGAAGGCACAAGGAAGGATGTTTGGATTTCATTTAGAAGGCGGAATACAGTTGTCATAAGACACAGGTGGGGAACTGGGTGGGAGAGGAATGAGAACAGGAATGGAGGGGGGTCAGCATCGTGTGTGTGGAGAGATTGGCAGATGACTGTGAGAATGAATGGAAATTTGCAACTGATGGGGTGCAGAGGTTGTGGGGCATCTCTAGGATGTGACAGAGACCTGGGATAAGGAAGAAGCCCAGGAATCAATGGGAGTAAACTTAGCTGTGACTCACATCATTGGAGATAAGGAGATTGGAAATATGGCCACTTCTTGTAGCCAGGCAGGAACCCCCTACCCCATGGAGCACTAGAGCCACCATTCCACCCCAGTTTTGGCCAGAGACAGTGGATGGAGCCAAGACTGAGGGAATGGCCAACCAATAGCTGCTGCAACTTGATACCATCCCATAAGCAAGCGCTAATCCCTGACAATATTAATGTATACATATTATACATAATATATATTAATATATAATGTCTAAACTAATGTTATATATTAATGTATGTATTAATATATACATGTATATATTAATATGATATGTTTGTGCTTACAAACAGGAGTCTAGCATTGCTGTCCTCTGAGAGGCTCCACCCAGCAGCTTACTCAGACAGATGCAAGTACCCATAGCTAAAGAGTGGATGGAACTTGGGAATTCATATGGAAGAATAGGGGGAAGGATTGCAAGTTCTGAAGGGGGTAGGAACTCCATAGGAAGACCAACAGAGTCAACTAACCTGGACCCTTGGTGCTCTCAGCTACTGAATCACCAATCAAAGACTATCTATATACAGGCTGTACCTAGGCTACCATGAACATATATAGTAAATGTTCAGCTTTGTCTTCAAATGGATCTCAACAACTGGAGCTGGGGCTATCCCCAAAGCTGTTGCTTGTACTTGGGTTATGTTCTTCTAGCTGGGCTGCCTTATATGGCCTCAGTGGGAGAGGAAGTGCCTAGCCCAGTACATCCTGACTTGATATGTCAGAATGGGGAGATATCTAAGGGGCCTCTACCTGCTCAGAGAAGAAGGGGAGGGGTCAGGGGTTAGGATTGTGGGAGAGGGTGACAGGGAGGGAGCCAGTGAGTGGGATGTGAGGGGAATGAGTTGAAGAAAAAGCAAGGTATATTTAGGAAGGTATATTTCGTAAGGTGGTACTGAAATGACAGTATCTATGCAGAAAGCCCAGCTAGCCAAGAGGAGGCTTCACTCAGGATGTTTGGGTAAAGCCTGGACTCTTTCAGTGGCTGTGGGATCAGAGTGGTTAATGTCTAAATGGTGATCCAGAGCAAACTGTCCAGGACCAGGCAGATACAGGACCATGCAGGGACATGGTGAGTCAGAGTGCTACTCGTGTAAGTCTGAATTGTAGATCCTCACACCCAGGTGTGCAGTAGTCAGGGCAAAGATGCTGTTCCCAGGGTCCAGGATGTGACTCCAGCCCACAAATGTTCCAACTGTGCTTAGGATGGTCTCGGTCCAGAGAGGGGAAGAAAAATAAACATTTAGTTCCAAGGATCTAAATTTTGCATTAAAAAAAAAACCTAAATTGCAAAATAGCTCATGTTGACTATACAGATAAGCAAAAACCAATTTTAAAAATCTATTATATCACCAGTATTAACAAGCCTTAACACAACAGTATGTTTCCTTTCTATGGTTTAATCAGGTGGATACATTCTTGAAGGGTTGAGGGATATAGCATAGTGTGCTTAACATACACGAGGCTCGAGATCAGTTCCTGTCAGGAGGCGATCAATGCACAGGCAGCCTGGTCTCAGGTGGAACAATGACTTTGAACCCTGGAGACCTGGTGTGGGGAGCTTCCACCTGTGCAGGACAGAAGTTTGGTCACCGCCCCCTGGGTTCGGACCCTGTCACAACTGCATCCCCTACAAGCCCCCCCAACTCCCAGGAGAGGTATGTGGCTATTAGTCACATAGGAGCAGCACCAAGTCTTCCCACATGTAAGGTTTCCCCAAGCTCTCAGTCCAAACCAATGAGGAGTATCTGCTGCCAAACCCTGAATCACCCCAAAACTGTATATAAACCCTATCCTGAGTCCTATGAGGAGGATTAAAGGTGTGCGGGAATTACTCTGTCGTCTGAGAGTTTCTGTCATAACAGCTGTAATATGAGGGAAGAGGTCCACTCTCCCAAAGCACTACCAGCTGCTCTGCTGCAACCCTCCCTGGCTAGGTGGCCTTTTGTAGGCCCACCAGACCAGACTCAGTGCAGAGCAATGAGGGTAACCAAGATGGTAGTGGTAGTGGTAGTGGCAGAGAAGGCAGAAGCGACTTCCCCATCTGCTCTCCTCACCCTCCCCTCTGCCAGAACTCTTGTACCTCCACCCCGCAGGCCCACAAATTCCTGCTACCACTAACACACAGAATTTACAGTATTAATAAAGTAGGACTGCGATGGTAAGAGTTAATTGTCAACTTAACACAATCTAGAGTGGCCTTGAAGACAGGACTCTGAGAATGTCTGTGAGGGACTATCTTGATTATGCTGGCTGAAGTCCGGCCTGCTGTGAGACACACCATTCCTTAGGCTTGGTCGAAAGGGAAAGTGGCCTGAGCACACACTGATTCATTGCCCTCTGCTTTCTGCTGCAATGAGAGCAGCTGCTTCAAGCTCCTGCTGCCGTGGCTTCCTCAGCCTGAGCCTTGAATTACGAAACTGAAATAAACCATTTATTTGTTAAAAAAAAAAAACCCTAAAAATTTGGATTTGTGTTAGATGGTTAGATAGGTCACAGATGACAATGGATGGTAGATGATGTGGATAGATGATTGGTAGATTATGGATAATGAATTATACATGATGTGCCCATCAACTGGTGATACGTGCAAGAATTTGATTGCTGTTTTTTGTTTTTAGAATCTGTAGCAAATTATCAGATGCCCTAGAACTGGAGTTATAGATATTGTGAGGTATACTGTGATGTGAACTTTGGTCCTCTGGAAGAACAACCAGTGTTCTCAACTGCTGAGTCATCTCTCCAGAATGACTTATGACTTTATTTTATGAATGTGTTTACCTGTGTGTGTGTGTGTGTGTGTGTGTACCATGTGCATCAGTACCCATAAAACTCAGAAGATAGCATCAAATCCCCTGGAACTAGAGTTACTGGTGATTGTAGGCTTAGATTTTTCAAAATCTACTCTTAATAAGGGTTCTTAAATTCTTTAACCTCCCTTCTAGCCCACCACCCACCAGAAGTAGTGAAAAGGAAAGTTTAATAGAGCAAAGGTTTAGAAATATTTCTTTGAAGCAAATGCAGTCTGCATTGTCATGTTATTAGCAGCTCAGTTCACATAAATTAAGCATAGACAGCTCAACCCACTTGCAAACACTATTCACGAATCAGCAACTGGCAGGACTTAAAAACACCATTCATGAATCACCAGGATCAGAAATGGAAGGTTGATCCAGGAGAAACTAGAAAGATCTGCCAATCAGCCTGAATTTGCAGAAGTGTCAAGAAGCCACTAGAATACCACCAGAAGTTCTTTTGGTGTGTTTCTCAGGAAGTCATGATGATAACTAACAAAGAATGGTAAGGCATACTAATACCACCCCACTTCATCAGTGAAGACCAGTATCAGCAAATTCCAACAATGACCAGTAAGGAATGGTAAGGAAAAACATTACCATTCAGCATCCTCTACTGTCTGCTGAGCTACATTTTTATCTTTTCCAAACATCACATGCTCTCTCAAGCATCCACTTTAGTGAAACATCACATTCCCCCTTTCCAGTCTGCCTCCAGAGAAACAGGTGTCTGTTCTTAACAAAACACTCTCCATTGTGTATCCAAAAACTTCATCTTATAAGATAGTTTCCAGAAAATATCACAAGACAGAACTGAGTCTCCAAAGAAACCAGAAATTTCTATTTCAGCTGGTTGTGGGACACCATGTATAGGCAAACTGAATCTCGGTCCTCTACAAGAAGAGCAAGTTTCTTAACCTCAGATCCATCTTTAAAGCCCCTTTACATATAGATTTTAATATAAACCTAAGTTTTTGCTCTTCTTAGATAAACAAGTAGATATAACATTACCCATTAATATAGTAACACATACTAAATTTATTTTTGTTTTTTGAGGCTTGAGCTGGCCTTGAACGTTCTACGCATTGAAGGCTGTTCTCAAACTATTGATCCTCTTGCCTCTATCTCTCAGGGTTAGGATTACAGGTACATATCACCATACCCAACTACACATTTCAGTTTGTACGTAAAAAAATTGCCAAATTGTTTCCAAAGAGGCTGCATTCTCATGGCCATAATGTATAAGTTCATTCTAAAAGTACAAAGCAGTACAAAGTAGAATGCAAAGAGGATTCTAGCTCCTGCAAATCCCCGCACTATTAGATGTGATGGGCCTAACACTTGGGAGAGCTAGAGCTCAGCTTTGCAGAGTTGAGAAAGAGAGGACTGGGGACACATTTCAGGACAGAGCTGTGGGCCTTCGACCTTGAGATAGGATATTTCTCATTGGAGTTTGCCCAACAAGACTCAAGGTGAGTAAGGCAGCTCAAGAAGGAATAATCAGGTCCTCTGGACTTCCTACCTGAGATGCAGGTTGTTGGTTTTGGAGATTAAATAATGGTTATATTGCTTTCAACAACAGAGCAAACTTAACACACAATCATGTGGCTTGAAGACAAACTTTGTGTTGTGCAACTTTTTCCTGTTTCAACCTGTTCCCTCACACTTGTTAAAAAAAAAAAACAGACTTCTCTGACCCTACCTGGTATTCTTTACATGCCTTCTACTACCTGTGGAAGACTGACACTGGACCAGAGGGAGCATAGCAGGCAGATATTCTCATCTGAGCACATTTAACATTAAATACCTAACTGAGCAATGGCTATGCTTTGTTAACAAAATAAACCATCGCCATTGTTCCCAGACATAGTCTAAATTATTTTTACCATGAAAGTTCTAGAAACAATTAAACAATGAGAAAGCGAAGATTGCCAGGAAATCCTGGGCAAGCAGCCAAGATGGCAGCATTCAGGAGGAACAGGGAATCCTGATCCATCTTGGGCAGTCGATAGAGAGAAAAGAGGCTTTTCTATGTCAGCCTCAGAGTGAGGAGTGTAAGACTAGCTGCCTAGATCTAACTCACTTTGTGGCATATAACATTTCACACTCCATCTCCCCCAAGCAATTAAAGCTGTTAGAATTTATCTTTAGCATAAAAAGCTACATTTTCCCCAACCATAAGAAAAACACATCTGTTTGATTTAAAAGCATCAGGCTCCATACCCTAAAGATAAATTGGAGATCCAGAGTGAAAAAACCAGAAAGCTTCAAGTAAGGAGGCATAAACAACACACAGATAAAAGGTAATCAAAAGAAAGCTGTAGTTGGCTGAGAAAGCTTTTCCCCAGGAAATGTGCCTCGGTTTGGGTGGAGGGGCTGTGGAGGGCTGGCTTCTCTATTGGCTGGTGCTGTGGGTCTTGCTGAGAGCTCTAAATGGGGACAACTCTGGTCCCTGCACAGCCCAGGATGCCTCTGGATTGTAGACTCTTCTGTGGTTAAAAGTTATCCCTAGACTCAAGCTAATGCTTGAGATTTAAAGCATTCCCACAGGGCTCCATCTGTGTTAGGGTGTTTTTTTTTCCTTCCCCATAACAAAATACTCAAGTAAACAACCTTAGGGAAATAGGCTTATTAGGGTTTATAATTTTAAACTATGATCAGCTGGTTTGTTGTTCTGGGTCTGAGGCAGAGCTTCATGGTAGGAAGCATGGGCTGGAGCTAAACCACTCATCATCTGATAGACTAGTAGAGTGTGACACAGGAGGAGACCTGAGCAATTTATAACCCTACAAAGACAAGTTAGAAACAAAGAATAATGTATGCATCCCAGTGAGCAAAGTGAAAACAGCTCAGAGAGGCAGTGGTTTGTGCTGAGACCCAAACCTGGCAAGAAGCACAAAGACACAGGAAGTCCACTTGCTTTTATGTTTTGTTTTGTTTTTGTTTTAATTCTAATGCAGGTAGCCTCTGTGTGTTTTCCCCATGGGCTGGGTCCAACTTCACAGTTCTTCATGATTGGCTAGGTTTAAAGGAATTGGTGCAAATGAAATGAAGACAAGCAAGGAGGGGTTGCTGACTTAAGTCACTTAAGTTCTCAGAAGGCAGGGACGATTTTATGTGAACAAAAATCTTACTAGATAAGCATACTAAAAGATTTGCATAAAAGTTTTTCAAGGAGGTACATAATAGTCTCACAAGGTGCTGGGGTTAAAAAGATTTGATTTCTTTGTGATAAGCCAAAGTTTTATAGTGTTTGAGAGAAAGACTAGTATTTAATGTTTCTTACATACACATTGGGTGACTTATTTTCTCTAATCTGCTCCCATGTTTTAATAACCCTTCAGTATGACATATTCATGAACAATCCTGCTAATGAAGTTAATGACTTCAAGTGTCAATCATTTCCATATACCATCTGGAGTCAAAGCTGATGACCCATAAGCCTTTTACAAAGACATTTCGTAGTCAAACCACATGCTCTTCACTGGACAGAAGCAGAAATTGATGCAAGAGTCTCTGGTAGCATAAATAGGCCAGGGAACATCAAATCACTTCAAGAGAGACAAAGAAAAGCCACTGTGAACCCAATTCAAGGCAAAGCAAAGATGCTATTTAGCCCCTTCACTTCTGTATAGTCTCTCATTTCAACATCATCTTTTTCTTGTGTAGGATTCCAGGCTCTGGAGAAAGATAAAGATTAATAGAGGCATCATACCCTCTAATCTAACCCAACCATCATCATTAGATTTGGGCTAAAGTAATTCTGTGGCCCACCTTTAAAATTAATAAGCTCTACTTTTAAGAGCAGTTTTAGACTCACAGGAAAATTGGAAAGAAAGCATAGCTTTACCCACATACAAGCTCCATTATCTGCACCCCACACCTGGCAATGTACTTGTAGTAGTTGATAAACCAACATTGACACATCATTATCACCCAAAGTTCACAGTTTGCATTAGAGTCCACTTGGGAATTGTGTTTTCCTTGGGTTTTGACAAATGTATGGTGACATCTAACCTCTATTATAGCATCATTCAGAAAAATTTCAGTACTCTGAAAATATCTCTGTTCTCTGCAACTTCTTCTACCCTATGCCCTCCATACTGGCATTCACTAATCATTTTATTGCTCCCATGGCCTTGCCTTTCCAAGATACAACACAGTAGCGATCATATTGTATTGAAGTATTTTCAGATTGTAATTTTCACTTGGTAATTTTCATCATACATATGTCCTTTCAAGATGCCACTTTATTGAAAGCTTTGCTTACTTTTATTTTATATGATGGAGTGTTTTGATTACATGTATTCATGTACCATATAGGTAGTTGATGCCCTTGGGGATCACAAGAGGGTTTCAGATACCCTATAACAGGAGTTATAAGTGGTTGTGTAGTGCCTGTCTAGAGTTCTCTGCAAAAGCAGCCAGTGCTCTTAACTCTATCCATTTTTCTACTCCAAGGGGTCCTCTTTTCAAAGTACCAACATATTGATCAATCTATGTGGCCAACAGTGAGTTTCACCTAAGGGGCTCCTTTCAAAGACAGGCAGTCCCAGTTCTGTTCCTTTTACTAATCTCACTCACAAGGAATTAAAAATAAAACTACTAGGGCTAGAAGGATGGGCCCATAGGTAAAGGAGCCTGCTACCAAAAATGACTAGTTTGAGTCCTGAAAACCACGTGATAAAAGACTTGACCCTCAAGTTATCCTCTGACCTTGACATATATGAGTGTTCATGTACACACACACACACACTCACACACACACACACATACACACATAAATAAATAAATAAATAAATAAATAAATAAATAAATAAATAAATAAAGTTAAATGATATTCACATTCAGTGGGGCATGACCGTAATCTTGGCCCTGTGGAGGCTGAGGTTCATAGTTTGAAAATTCAGCAGTGTTTTCGGCTATATGAGATACTAACTCAAATAAAGAAAACATGCAGACAAAATGGTGAAAATGGGTGCACCAGTTCAGAGTATTTTGCTGCTTTGGCAGAGGATAGGTCCATTGTCAGTCCTGCATGGCAGTTTATAAGGTTCATAGCTCCAGGTCCAGTATATTTGATGTTCTACAAGCACCAGACACTCAAGTGGTATATATACATACATACATATATATACATATACATATACATATACATACATATATATATATACCTGAAGGCAAAACAATCATACACATAAAGCTAAATAAATCTGAAAGAACTGTATAAAAAAGTAATACTTTATAAAAGTATTATATTGTCAATGTTCATTTTTCCTACTGGAATGCAGACTCCACAGGAAAGTTTATTCCCAATTGATCTACTAATCTTTACAGTTTATCTCACGACTTAGCAGATAGGAGAAACAGGACAAATTGTCTAAGGAGAAGATGAATCCTTTTCAAGCCATCCTAGCTCAAATGGCTATCTTGCTTCCCAGCCACACCTTTCAGGGCTGGACCAAAAATGTGAGGTGGGCTGTTGTGGGTGCTTGGAAAGATCTCTTCAATTAATCACTTCAAATATTCTGATTAAATTCTACTTTCTAGACTTGTAATTACCTATCATCCAAACACTCATGTGATACACCATTCAGACTAATTGCTAACTGAGTCTGATTTTCAATGATTGGTCTTCCAGCAGAAATCACTACAATATTGGGGGATGGGGCTATCAAGAGAATTGAAGGAAACAAATGAAAGGCAACCTATGCTATGTATATTTGTATATGTGTCTGAATGCGTGTATGTTTTGTGTCTTTGTGTGCAAGTCTTTGTGCGTGTGTGTGTGTGTGTGTGTGTGTGTGTGTGTGTGTGTGTGTGTGTATGTATGTATGTGTTTCTCTGTGTATGTGACATGAAAGCAGAAGGGAGACTATTTAGAGGTAGAGAGGGAGTTTTCATATTTTCTATTTAACTTCAGCCTTATCTCTGGATTCTTTTAAAGAGTCAATTCATTGTGCAAAATAGTGGATTTTACTGTGAAGTTGCCAGATATGCATATGTTCTTTCATCATTTTGAATCTTTTGCCAACACTCCCTCTTGACTCTTCACTCCTTCCTTTTCCTGGGTAGCCATCTGTGGTGGTTTTCATGAGAAAAACCACCTACCTCATAGCTTCCTGTATTTGAATACTTGATCCCTCGCTGATGGAAGTGTTTGGGAAAGATTCGGGAATGTGGCCTTATTGAAGGGGGTGCATCACTGAAGGTTTTGAGATTTCAAAAATCCACATGATTTCTAGTTACCTCTTTCTGTGGATGAAGTCTAACTCCAGAGCCCAGCCTGCCTGATGCTACACTCCCTGCCATGCTGGTCATGGACTCTAACTCTCTGAAACGGTAAGCCACCATTACATGCTTTCTTACCTTGGTCTTGGTGCTTTGTCACCACAGTAGAAGCATAGCTAAGACATCATCTTTTAAGAAAAGCTTCTGCTAATGAGAGAAACATGAGCTGTTTTTTTCTTCTGAGCCTGATGTATTATTGTACATGATACCCTCTGGTTCCACCCACTCTCTGCAGATGATGCCAGTTTATCTTTATGGCTTAAGAAAGTTCCATAATGGATAGTTAGCACATTTTCTTATCCCCTGACTTGTTGATAGACACCTGGTCTGATTCTATATTTTGGATATTGTGAGTGGCACCATAACAAACACAGCTGCACAAGTGTCTCTACTGTTAGCTGACTTTGATTTCTTTGGTTACATACTCAAGAGTGGTACAACTGGATGACTGTTTTTGTGTCTATAAAGAACTTTCATTCAGATTTCCATGGTAGTTAAATTACATTCTCACCAAAGGAACCGAGAATTTCTTTGTGTGTCTTCATCAGTACCTATGGCTTTCTGTTTTATCTGAGTCTGTATGTGTGTACATGTGCATGTGTCTGTATGTGCATGTGTAGTGTGTGATTGTGTGCGAATGTTTCTGAATGTATGTGTATGTGCGTTGTACGTTTATGCAGTGTCTGTTTGTGGTACTGGTGGTAGTTGTGGTGGTGGTGGTGGTGGTGGTGGTGGTGGTAGTGGTGGTGGTGGTAGTGGGTGTGATGTCAGCCCATGCATTCTGAGGTAAGGAAAAGCCATTAGTTACCCTGCTATTGTGAGACACTCTTCCTGCAGAAATGTGTATAAAGATCTGCTCACTAGATAGGGAATTGGTGTCAGACCGAAATACTGATACCACAAAAGTCCAACTTTCTGAACCACTGAGGGTTTCTTTTGGGGTAGGGGTTACTAAAATGAGCCTGGGTAAGTGTTTACTTACAGGAGCAGAAATGACTCAAAGTCAGCTCCTTCACCAAAGCTCACTCAAGCATGGGTTCCAGCTCACTAAACCTGGAAACCTGGAGCATACTGTACAGAATGCAGGCAACTCAACAGGCAGAAGAGTATCTCTTCTCTGTGGCTCAACTGGTCTTTGTTTCTTCTAGTCAGTTCTTCAGATTTCAGTATCTTCCAGGTTGTTTGGCTTGTCTGAGAGCAGCTCTAAGTGGTCTTTACTGTTTATGTAGTCTTGGCAAGGGAGGAATTCAGTGAATCTGGTCAGTTGAGGGACTTTTTGAGCTATTTTAGTTTTTTAAATTTTTTTAATTTAATTTTTTTAAAAATTTTCTGTCTTTAAAAGTTTTCCCTGCAGGATGGAGGGCTTCATCTCTCTTTAGAACATTCTGTTGTCTCACCTCCTTGCAAGCATCCTGTTCTAAAATATTCTGTTGTCTCACCTCCATTTTGCATTTTATGTCTTACAAAATTTCCCTCCAGGATAGAAGGTTTTAATCTCAGTTCAGCCTTGACTTATCAAAATAACCAGTGTGAGAAAAGATCATGCCTGTGCTCCTGGGCTGGGAGGGTTTTTTTTTTTTTTTTTTTTTGAGCTTCTTTACTTTATTTAGAATCTTCCTTACTGGCCCCAGTTTCTCTGAAGGAAAGAAGAGTAAAATATAATTAACTTTTTAATTAAAGCGTTCAATGACAGAGGAGGTGCTCTAACTTGTTATTACTTCATGAAGTGTTTCCCTAAAGCTCTCAACCTAGTTAGTTTAGGGAAGAAGAGATTTCAAATGAGTGCAAAGGGCATATTAAAATTCAAATATTTACTTAGAAATATCAGTGATGCAATGCAAGATTAGGTCACAGGATGTGTCAGACTGAATCTCTGGTCTCATTTTTGCATCAAAGTCTAATTCAGAGAACTAAACAAAGACAGGACATTCATGTGTTCCTATTCATCTTTTTATTTGTTAAATATTGAGTACCTGTTGTGTCCCTAGGATAGTTACTCACCTTGTTTGGGTATCACTTTCCTAGGAAAATGGAGATAATCAACTCCAGCTTCTTTAGAAAGTTACCATAGGGCTTAGGATAAGGACTATGTAGAATCTAGTGCCTACACTGATTTCTGGCATACAATGCTGATGTAGGCAAGAATCCTCCTCCTCCTCTTCCTTCCTCCTCCTCCTCTACCTCCTCCTCATTTGCTCCTCCTCTCTCTTCTACCCCTTCTCATCCCCCTCCTCTTTTTTCTTCTCCTGGAGTCTCAGGTCAATTGTTAATTCAGAATAGCCTCTAGAGTGTTGCTGAAATGGGGGTTTTAGCATTTATTTGATTTTTCGTAGCAATATGACAGTATCACCTTGCTTAGAAAGTCTTTGACTGCAGTGAACAGAAAATCAGAATAGTTTACGCAGGAGAAAAGGTGATTTCTTTTAGAAAGATACAGGGATTTCTCCTGGCGCTTGAATTGGTAATAGCAAGCTTTCCATCTTTCTTCTCTCTATAACACAGAACATCCTGAGGCTTCACCCCTCCCTTAACTCTGGCAGGCCATTTCCTTGTTGAACTTCTTCGTATTATTCAAATCAGGTTCTTCTCCTTGTCCTTGGAGTGGCCAAGCTTTAATCCATTCTTAATGGATACCCTCAACAGCTCTTTCTTATAGTGCCATGTCTTCACAGCCCACTGATTCAAGCACTCTTTACTGTCATATAATCCGTAGGTTAGAAACGAAGGGTATAGCTCAGTGACAGAGCCATCACCTAGCATGTGTAAGGATCTGCACTGCATTTCCAGCACTAGGAAAACAAAAAAACAAGAAAAACATTCCAAAATGCTGCTGTCCTCTGTTCTTCTGTCCCACTTGCTTCATGAAAGCCTTGAGCAGAGAGGAGTTTCATTCTCTTTCGTTGGCCCTGACTTTGAGAAACTGAAGAATGGGTACCTCAGCCACAACACATGCAGAATGGCTCATTTGAACCAAGGTTTCGAACTTCTTCACATTCTTTAAAAGAAACTATTTAATTTTATTGTTTGTGAACATGCAGGTGACACCAGAGGTCCAAGGTAAATATTTCACATTCTCATGGAGGTGTAATTGCAGGTGGTTGTCTGCCATCGGAAGTGAGTACTGGGACCCAAACTCTGGTTCCCTGAAAGAGCATTGTGTGTTCGTAACCACTGAGCCATTTCTCCGGACTCATCATTTCATTTTATTTTAATAGATTTTAGTTTATTTTTTATAACTGGTGCACAATCTACTCATTTGTAGTGTATAACATGTTGCTTTGGCCTATGTAAAAATTGTAGAATGATTTAATCAGTCTTTCTAGTATTTCCATCATTTTAATAATTTACATTTTGTGTGTTGAGGACATTAAAAATATCTGTTCTTTCAGCAATTTGAATTATATTCCACCATTGTAATCATTATGTTCTATAATAAGTCACTAAAATTTTACTCCTTCAATTTAACTGAAATCCCACGATTAAATATCTACCACTTTCCATTTCTCTTCATTTGCACATTTCCACCTTTTGTTTTACTTACATGTGTGCTTATTTATTCTAAATGTATGAGCATTTGCATGCTTACATATCTGTGAAATATTGGCATAGTTGCTAGAGGAGGCCAGAAAAGAGCATCAGATGAACCAGAATTGAAATTGCAGGTGGTTATTAGAGCCCGTGTGGGTGCTGGGAAGTAAGCACAGGTCCTCGGGAAGAGGCTGAGCCAGCTCTCCACTCCTGTCTTTCATCTTTTTCCATGAGATCATTTTTGTTGTTGTTGTTTAGAATCCACATTCATTCTATATCACATAGCATTTGCCTTTCTGTCTCTGGTTTATTTTACATAACATAATGTCCTTCATTTCCATTCCATGTTGTCTTGAATGACAGGATTACCCATTTTGGAGACTGAGTATTACTCCACTTTGTAAACATGTTACTTTTATTCATCTATCATCTGGGAGAAATTTATACAGCTTCCATGTCAACATATGAAGCATTCAGATCACATTATCACTTGTTCTTCAATATTTTGCCAAGTATCTTTACATGTTTGTTATTTTGCTTATGGTTTTTAGATGATTTCTCATTTTGCTTCACTTTCAAATTGCATATGTATTATCTGCTTTGGGTATCAACTTTGGGCCCATGGGTAGGAAAGGTATAAGAACTCACTAGAAAATTGTTGAGAAACAGAACTATTAGGTAGGTCCATGTATTTGCCAAAATGTATATGCCTCCAAATACTGCATTCATTTTGCTGGGTTGTAGTTTCTAAATGTAGTTTCTAATTCCTAAGTGAACTTGTAGTTTTCAAATCTTGTTATGAGTCATGTAGTAAAGGCTTGGTCTGTAGAGTGGTGCTATTGGGCAGAGGTGGGGCCTTACAGAGGTAAGGCCTAGTGGGAGACTTTGAAGTCCCAAGGAACATACCTTTGAAGAGAACTGTGGGTTTCTATGTCAGTTGTTCTATCTTTTCATCTTGCATTAAATGGCTTTCCCACTCCCAACATTTGGCAAATAGAATTCCTAGTTAATAGAATGAACAGTCAATATATTGTCTCCTGGACAGTGGAGAAGGATTTCAGAGTCATAGTTTTCAATATCCAATATCTTCCAAAGTTCAGAAAATTGCTCAGAGACAGGAGGCTGGAGTGCTGAAAGTGGGGTTCCTTTCCTTAGACCTTTGCCATCCCATGAAGCAAGAAGCATGCATGGTATCTTATCATGACTGCTACTTAGTAGATACTCAGGAAACATTTGTTGAAAAAAAGCCTATGCATGCCCAACCTGTGCTTTGGGGAAAAATGTTCACTCTTTTTTTTTTTCAAAGAAAGCAAGAAAAAAAAAGTAGAGATTCCCCATATTTGCAGAATTCTCTTTTCTATTGTTTATTTAGAACCATTGCTGCAAGGTTTAATATAAAGTTTATCCAACTAAATTTGAAGTGAAATGAATCTACTTGGGTCACAAAGGAATACAAGGACCATGAGCTCTTCTTTAATATAAAAAACATATCAAATGGGACATTGAATTATAATTAATTAGAAAAAATTCCAACACGGGTGCAATTATCTTCCCAATTATCCTCAGCCCAGTGTTGTCCATTCACACATGTCCAGATAGACACTAGTACTGTTCCTTTTCAGCAGGGCAGAAGAATCAGAATATGGTGGACCATGGCCCAACAAGACAGAATTTTAACCTAGAGGTCCAAGGACAATGTTCAGTTGGAGAACTCATTCTTAGGCCATTAATGTTGGGTTTGACCTCCTATTTTCAGATGACACTGATTTAGAAAAGTATTGCTCATTTTCCACATACGAAGCGAAGATAAAATGTTGCATTTCTCCAAACTTGCCATTTAACTCACACCATACTTAACATAAGAAGGAAATGAGCAAATGCAGTCTTACTTAGCCAGTATATAATTATACAGAGGACAGGGAGGACCACACTATTGTGGGCTGAACTTTCTTTGGTGTTTGTTCTTGATGAATGTGAACATTTGGGGGGTTGGGGTAAGGAAGTGGTATTTGGAGAATCAAACATTTTTGGAAGGTCCAAATTCATTTAATTTACCCTGTTCAGTTTTAATTTAGAAGAAAAGATTTTTCTTGCCGAATGGAGAATAAACTTAATTCATATCTATGTCAATAAATAAGCAACAATTTAAATATAGTTGCTAAGACACTAATACAGACACACACACACACACACACACACACACACACACACACACTCCTTATTCCCAACAAACTGCAGAGTGTAAGTAGCCTGAGGACCAGGAGATAGTGGGAGACGAGCCCACGTGGTTACACTCACCCGCAGTTATTTCCATGGATGGAGCAGGACTGCTCAGCCTCAACACACAGGGAGAAAGAACAGCTTTTCTGGTTTCAAGAGCTGTGAGAACTCTTTCCACATAACAAGGGAAGGTTTCCCAGAATCCATATTTCCATGACGTTGGAGAGATGACTCAGTGGTTATGAGCACTTGCTACTCTTGCAGAGGACCTAGCACCCACCGGGTGGCTCACAACAAACTACATTTAAGTACAGTTCCATGGGATCCAATGTGCTCATTTGGCCACCATAGACATTGCCCACTCATGGTCCACATACGTACCTAAAGACAAAACATCCACACCCATAAAATAAAAGTAGATAAATATTTTAAAAAATAATTTCTCTTTCTATCTTTGCCAGGATTTACTCTTTGTCTTGATAACAACCATTCTCTCTCTGTCTCTCTGTCTCTCTGTCTGTCTCTTTCTCTTTCTCTTTCTCTTTCTCTTTCTCTTTCTCTTTCTCTTTCTCTGTCTCTCTCTCTCTCTCTCTCTCTCTCTCTCTCTCTCTCTCTTTCTCTCTCTCTGTGTGTGTGTGTGTGTGTGTGTGTATGCATGTATGTATGTGTGTATGCGATTGTAGTTTGTTTTGGATTCCCCTAAATGATTAGTTAAATTGAACATTTTCCCCACATATCTGTTGGCCACTCTCACATTCTGTTTTGGGAAATGTCTGTGCAGATCTTTAGCCTTAAAATAATCAGATTTTTTTTTCAATCTCTTCATTTTTGCTGTGGAATTAAGTTCCTCTTATGTTCATAATGTTAACCTCTTAATGGATCTATAGCTCACAAATATTTTCTCTTCTGTTGGCTTTTACTTTCCTCTGTTGCTCATATACTTTGCTGTGAGGGGGTTTTAAAATCTGATTTGTTTATTTCTGGCTTTGGCCCTGCATATCTGGGTCATAACCAATAAACCCCACCGCAGGCCAATGCCTGGAAGCGTTTCTGTTTTCTTCCGGTAGTTTCAGTTTCTGGTCTTACATGTGCATCTGTAATATATTTTCTATTGATTTTTACAGGTGGTGAGAAACATTAGTCTAAATTCATCCTTCTATACCAAAGCAGCCAGTTTCCCCAGCACCGTTTATTTTTATTTTTTTTATTTTTATTTATTTTTTTTGTAATTGAAGGAACTGCTCAATTTTCATTGTGTGTATTGTCAAAAAATGTGCCATTTAAAGGGAGTGCAGGAAATAAAGCAATAACAAATGCAAACAACTAGTGGAAATGAATTCATTTATAATATACCATTCTACAGAAAGTATCTACTGAATGGAGGCTGGCATGCAGGTTTGGCAGAAGACTATTTTGAACATCTCCACATCTGAAGAAATCCCTTTCTTCCTCTCTCCACAGGCTGGGTCTTGCAACCTTCCTAAATTCCCCACCTTATTAGACTCCAAAGCCTTATCTAAACAACAATTTGATGTTTGAAGCTGCCATCTTTTCTGATCATGGGCCAAACATATAACAGATCACCTGTAACTCTGAATTCTTAAATAAGAAGGAACCCACTACCAGCTAGAGGACAGAGGGTCCCAGTGCCTCTTTGGAAAGGCAGAGGAGAAGAGAATATATTTCCCTTAAAATGAGTTATTCATGCATGTGTATGGTGGATACATTGTGTTGATGTCTTTACAGATGATACTAGGACATAAAAAAATGAAATAAAAGATGAAGCTATAATCTTCATTGAGTAGAAATTGGATTTTATTATTATTTTTTGTAATGACTAATGGCTTTTGAAACTGTTTGTTAGATTTGAAAACTAAAATCTCTTGAGTATGCCATTTCAAAAATTAATCCATAGCTTATTTATGTAGAAATACAAAGGGCTGTGGTAGTCAACTTTGTGAAGGAAAGTGTGGTATGGAGAGTGAGGTGGCACAGGCTCCTGCCACTCCTCAAAGAGTCCTGATCTGCCTTAGCCAGCATTATGTCTAAGGTGGCTCCCAACACACCAGAGAGACAGCAAAAAGCAACCGAGGCTAGGGTAGTGACCACTTCCCCCATTTTCATGGAAGTCCTCACATGTGACAATACCCTCTCCCCCATTTCTGAGTTACCTCAATAGCCTGGCTTTCATTGGAGCAAGGTGTGGCAATATACAATTGGTCAAGGCTTTAGGGGCTTGGGATTGGATCAAAGACTGTGTATAAGCTTATGGGCTGGGTAATAAACTCAGATCTGCACCCTGATGCTAGTCTCCAAAGTCTGATTTCCCAGGACACTTCACTTGACTTTATGGCCTCTCACCCCACCACCCCATCCTCAGTCTGGTTCCCATAAAGGGCTTACCATAAAAAGTTAACATTTGAAAGGAGAGTGCTAAGAATATTTCCTCAGAAACATCTGCAGCTCCTGATTCTTCCAAATGGGAAAAAAAACCTTCCAGAAGGTTTAACAGTAAGAGTTAAACAGCCAATCATCAGAAACATCTGAACAGTTTTAAAAACAATCTTGATTATAAAAACACAATGTTGGGTATATAAACTACACAGATTGAAAAGCAAAGTCAATCCTCTACAATAAAAGTTCAAGAAGAAGAAATGGAAGGATGGCTCAATGGTGGTTAAGAGCATTGTTGCTCTTGGAGAGGAACTGAGTTTCATTCCCATCATCCTCATGGGGGCTCACATCTTTCTGTTACTCCAGTTTCTCAGAATTGGATGCCCCCTTCTGACCTCTGTGCCCTGCTGCACAGATGTGGTGCACACCCATACTTGTAAGCAAGTATACACACATAAAACACATAAACACTTGATCATGGTGGATGATCATTTTGATGTGTTCTTGGATTCGGTTGGCAAGAATTTTATTGAGTATTTTTGCATCGATGTTCATAAGGGAAATTGGTCTGAAGTTCTCTTTCTTTGTTGGATCTTTGTGTGGCTTTGGTATCAGCGTAATTGTGGCTTCGTAGAAGGAATTGGGTAGTGTTCCTTCTGTTTCTATTTTGTGGAATAGTTTGAAGAGTATTGGTGTTAACTGTTCTTTGAAGGTCTGATAGAATTCTGCACTGAAGCCATCTGGTCCTGTGCTTTTTTTGGTTGGAAGACTTTCTATGACTCCTTCTATTTCTTTAGGCTTTATGGGACTGTTGAGATGGTCTAGTTGGTCAAAACGATCATCCACCATGATCAAGTAGGCTTTATCCCGGGAATGCAGGGTTGGTTCAATATACGGAAATCCATCAATACAATCCACTACATAAACAAACTCAAAGAACAAAACCACATGGTCATTTCATTAGATGCTGAAAAAGCATTTGACAAAATTCAGCATCCTTTCATGCTTAAAGTCTTGGAGAGAACAGGAATTCAAGGCCCATATCTAAACATAGTAAAAGCAATATACAGCAAACCGGTAGCCAGCATCAAAGTAAATGGAGAGAAACTTGAAGCAATCCCACTGAAATCAGGGACCAGACAAGGCTGCCCCCTTTCTCCTTATCTTTTCAATATTGTACTTGAGGTACTAGCTTGGGCAATTCGACAACATAAGGAGGTCAAAGGGATACAAATTGGAAAGGAGGAAGTCAAACTATCATTATTTGCAGACGGCATGATAGTCTACCTAAGTGACCCAAAAAACTCCACTAGAGAGCTCCTATAGCTGATAAACAACTTCAGCAAAGTGGCAGGTTATAAAATCAACTCAAGCAAATCAGTGGCCTTCCTATACTCAAAGGATAAGCAGGCTGAGAAAGAAATTAGGGAAATGACCCCCTTCACAATAGCCACAAACAATATAAAGTATCTTGGGGTAACTCTTACCAAACATGTGAAAGATCTGTATGACAAGAACTTCAAGACTCTGAAGAAGGAAATGGAAGAAGACCTCAAAAAATGGGAAAACCTCCCATGCTCATGGATCGGTAGAATCAATATAGTTAAAATGGCCATTTTGCCAAACGCAATATACAGATTCAATGCAATACCCATCAAAATCCCAACTCAATTCTTCACAGAGTTAGAAAGAGCAATTATCAAATTCATCTGGAACAACAAAAAACCCAGGATAGCTAAAACTATTCTCAGCAACAAAAGAAAATCTGGGGGAATCAGTATCCCTGACCTCAAGCAATACTACAGAGCAATAGTGTTAAAAACTGCATGGTATTGGTACAGTGACAGGCAGGAGGATCAATGGAACAGGATTGAAGATCCAGAAATGAACCCACACACCTATGGCCACTTGATCCTCGACAAAGAGGCTGAAAACATCCAATGGAAAAAAGATAGCCTTTTTAACAAATGGTGCTGGTTCAACTGGAGGTCAGCATGCAGAAGAATGCGAATTGATCCATCCTTGTCTCCTTGTACTAAGCTCAAATCAAAATGGATCAAGGACCTCCACATAAAGCCAGACACTCTGAAGCTAATAGAAAAGAAACTGGGGAAGACCCTTGAGGACATCGGTACAGGGAGAAAGTTTCTGAACAAAACACCAATAGCGTATGCTCTAAGAGCAAGAATTGACAAATGGGACCTCATAAGGTTACAGAGTTTCTGTAAGGCAAAGGACACCATTAAGAGGACAGATCGGCAACCAAAAAATTGGGAAAAGATCTTCACCAATCCTACATCAGATAGAGGGCTAATATCCAATATATATAAAGAACTCAAGAAGTTAGACTCCAGAAAACCAAACAACCCTATTAAAAAATGGGGTACAGAGTTAAACAAATAATTCTCACCTGAAGAATTTCGGATGGTGGAGAAGCAACTTAAAAAATGCTCAACTTCATTAGTCATTAGGGAAATGCAAATCAAAACAACACTAAGATTTCATCTTACACCAGTCAGAATGGCTAAGATTAAAAATTCAGGAGACAGCAGGTGTTGGAGAGGGTGTGAAGAAAGAGGAACACTCCTCCACTGCTGGTGGGGTTGCAAATTGGTACAACCACTCTGGAAATCAGTCTGGCAGTTCCTCCAAAAACTGGGCACCTCACTTCCAGAAGATCCTGCTTATACCACTCCTGGACATATACCCAGAGGATTCCCCGCCATGTAATAAGGATACATGCTCTAGTATGTTCATAGCAGCCCTATTTATAATTGCCAGATGCTGGAAAGAACCCAGGTATCCCTCAACAGAAGAGTGGATGCAAAAAATGTGGTATATCTACACAATGGAGTACTATTCAGCCATTAGAAACAACGAATTCATGAAATTCTTAGGCAAATGGATGGAGCTAGAGAACATCATACTAAGTGAGGTAACCCAGACTCAAAAGGTGAATCATGGTATGCACTCACTAATAAGTGGTTATTAACCTAGAAAACTGGAATACCCAAAACATAATCCACACATCAAATGAGATACAAGAAGAAAGGAGGAGTGGCCCCTGGTTCTGGAAAGACTCAGTGAAACAGTATTCGGCAAAACCAGAACGGGGAACTGGGAAGGGATGGGAGGGAGGACAGGGGAAGAGAAGGGGGCTTACGGGACTTTTGGGGAGTGGGGGGGGCTAGAAAAGGGGAAATCATTTGAAATGTAAATAAATTATATCGAATAAAATAAATTAAAAAAAACACATAAACACACTTTTTTTTAAAAAAGAATTTTCCAATTTGTTAAGTGACATGGGTTTAAAACTTCAGTTTTGTATTTAAAAAATCATTAAGTAAATGTTGGTGTAGGACTAATCAGAAAATATCTGAAATATCTCCAGTGTCATGGTTACAAAACTTTTTTTTTTTTTTGATTTGGTTTTTTTGAGACAGGGTTTCTCTGTATAGCCTTGGCTGTCCTGGAACTCACTCTGTAGACCAGGCTGGCCTCAAACTCAGAAATCTGCCTGCCTCTGCCTCCCAGAGTACTGGGATTACAAGCGTGTGCCACCACCGCCCGGCTACAAAGCTTTGAAAAACTTTGAAGATGCCCTATGTCCTGAAGTATAAAATATTGAGCCGAGATCCATTTTCATTAAAAATAAAAAGTACATCCTTCTCATTAATAATCAATTTTTCTTAAATCTTTAGTGGATAGTAAACATGTGTTTTAAAGGGTTGTTTTTAAATTAACTTCATTACTTCTTATCAGTAAGTGTTTGAAATATATACATGTTTTGCATGCCTTTGTGCCCCAAATGATGTATGTATTTCTTGAGTGAAAGGGTGAGGTACGTAGAAATGCATCACGAGCCCTGATTGGTGTCTCAGTCTGTACACAACAGGGGCAGAGAGCAGTGTGTGAGGTCCAGTGTGGGGGTTCAATGAAAGTGGCAGACTGGAAGTGGAGACTGGTAGTCACAGGCCAGAGTGGAGGAGGGGCTGGTTGCTAGGTTACACGGAGCTGTGCCTTCCGATTTTGTACATATTTACTGAAGCTGTGTCATCAAGTATGAACACAGGAAAGTAAAATTAGAAAACCAGACATGTAATTTTCCTCATAACATTGGTTCTGTAGACATGTGGTTCTGGTGCTGGGGATTTGGGTTCTAATTGGGAATTTTACTTTCCCCTTCTCTTCCCCTTCTCTTCCCTTCCTGAATATGGATACACTACATAGAGGTCATTTTCACGTGTCATGACTATATTCAGCCCTCTATTAACCTCTCCACTCTCCCTGCTTCTCCTAACAGTGGCCCCCTCTTAGCATTAATGTCAGCTATTCCTTTCTTTTTTTAAAATATTTTTATTTTCTATATTCTTTGTTTACATTCCAAATGATTTCCCCTTTCCCGGTTCCCCTCTCCCCATATGTCCCATAAACCTTCTTCTCTCCATCCATTCTCCCATCACCTCCCTCCTTTTTCTCTGTCCTTATATTCCCCTCCAATGCTAGATCAATCCTTTCCAGGATCAGGAGCCTCTCCATACTTCTTCATGGGAGTCATTTAATGCCCATGCCGGATGATGTCAGGTCACATCTTGTATCCATGTAAGAGCTGAGTTTGCATCTTCTCCTAGTGGTCTCTTTCATACCTCTGACCTGAAGCAAAGGATGATCTTTCTTCTAGTTCCCCAAGCCAGAAATGGAGGCGTTTGAGTTTCCATTAACCTAATTGACAAGTTACACGTTAGCATGGCCCTTGCTGTGACTCACAGACTCTGGTAAGAAGTATTTCATTTTTATTTGATTCTGGTAAATTCTAATCCACCAATTCTGAGATTCCTTCAGTGGCTCATGGAGAATTCAAGTGTTTTATTTATAAATATCATTTGTTTGTATATTTTATATAGTTTGTATTCCATTTCTAGTTTTACTTCATTGTGATCTGATGAAAGCAGGTATCATTTATATTTTGCACATCTTTAAGTCTTATGGCTAAAATGTGACCTATTTTTATCTTTTGTTTTCTGGCTGTTAGATGGAATATTCATTAAAATATTAAGTCTATTTGATTCATAGTTCAATTTACTCTTGTAATTTCTTTGGTGACATGTTTGTGTGTGAGAGAGAGAAGGGGAGGGAGAGAAAGAGAGAGAAAAAGAGATTTCTTTTTTTTTCTTTTTTTTATTCGATATATTTTTTATTTACATTTCAAATGATTTCCCCTTTCCTAGCCCCCCCACTCCCAGAAAGTCCCATAAGCGAAAAAGAGATTTCTATTGATCATTGTCGTATATTAAAATCTACTTTTAATGTATGTATCTGGTCTATCTTCTCTATTTTCAATAGTATTTGTCTTACAAAATTTGGGGCATATATATGCTATATTACATTTTGATTGATTATTCCACTTCTCACGGTGTAATGTGTGTCTTTATCCCTTTTAACTGAGTTTGGCTGTAATCTGCTTTGTTGATGACATCACTCCTGCTTTCTTCCAGATTCCACTGGCTTGTAGAACTGTCCATTCAGACGTTTTCACTAAGTAGGTTCTTTCTTCTACAGTGAGGTGTGTTTCTTGCAGGCAGAAGTTGTCTGTTCTTGCTTTTTAAACACAGTCATTCCACTTGCATTTTTCTTTTGGGAATCAACATTATTTACATTCAGAATTGTGATTTTGAATTGAGATGTGCACTAGTTCTTTCCGCTTAGTGGTGTTCGTTTATTGTTCTGAATAAGCTATGGTTTTCTTTCGTCTTATTCATCTGAGGGAGTCAGTGGTCCATTGGAAACACAATATGGGTATATTCTAGATTTCAGCATGATCTTTCATTTCTTATGTTCCTCTAGTATGTTTCTCTTGCATTTTTCATGTGGTCACTACTTCTCTGTCAATGTGTCTGATATTCTTTCTTCATTAGGACATTTGGCTGATGATTAACTGTGTGATGATACACAGTTTTTGTTTTCTGGTTGTTCTATCTGTAATTCTAGGTATTTCTTATGTTTTAATTTCCAAGATTTGAGACAGTTTTCTAATAGTCTTTGCTGAACAAATTTCTATCCCTTTAGACAGAACCTTGACTCTTTCATGTGTTTCTGTTTTGCATTAAGTTGACATTTCATGCTCATTGGGCTTGCATATTCTCTCAGTTCTTACTTTTTTATGGAAGGTGATATGTCATCAGCTTGTCTTAAAGATATGCTGTTCTTTTCTTTTGCTTGATGCAGTTCATTGCCAAGACATTCTAGAGAGATTTTGTTTGATTCACAGTGATGTCTATTTACAACATTTCTACTTGGCTATTCTCAGAATTTTAACAAATCAGTTTTCCAGATACCACATCACCGTCCTTAGTTCAGTTATTGACTCATGAATTCACCGGCTATTTTTAACTTCACTAACTTGAGCGACCATACAAAGGCCCCGATGTCTCAAATGTATAATAGTTGAGACAATTTTAGAGTAATGCTTGCAAAACTTTCCCATTAAAGTTAAGAAGTAACTTGCCAAGAACCACACAACCTGGTGAAATGCACATGCCTTCTCCCTACACCCAACCATGACTGTTGTGACTGTCATCAACACAAGGCTTCTCTCCTGAAAGGCTTGGAGACAAGAAGAGACACCCATCTTCAAAGACTTCCCATTTCCTGCCATACTCTTGCCTTCCTCAGAAAGTCAGCAACAGAGTAGCTATAGTAGTGAAGGTTCTCATTGTAGACTCACAAGAAAACATGGAGAACTTCCAATTGCAAGGGTAAGACTTTGATTTTCCACCAAACCTTTTATCTGTACAGAAAAAGCCATGTACATGACAGCCATGGTGTGTAAAATAGACTTCAGAGCAAAGACAGAATCTATGGAGAACAGTTTTAGCATCTGGTAGTGGCAAATACCAACACCTTCAGACCAGAGAGTGTAGTTTCTGTTACAGGTCTTCCTGGAGTGTGTGATGCCTGAGACTGGTACTTGATAGATATCACCTTGCCCCAGCCAGGTGATCATATGGTAATTCTTTACTCCACTAAGGAAAGTGTGTGTGGTTGCTTCCCTTGCTTGGGTAGAGCAGAAGATAAAGAATGGATGTTTGCACCGAGTCATGGGGAATGAGGGTGTAATGAAGATGACAAGGATGATGATCCCCCATGGCCTTATCACCGTGACCTAACAGGGTGCTTGCTTTTCAGACCTTTCACCTATGTTCATGATGACACTGCTAAGTAGGCACAACCACGCATTACCAACATTTTAAGGAAACAAGTCAGTGGGAGCTTTATTAGCCTGCCCAGAGTGGCCAGGTAGAAGCGGAGATGAGCTCGGGTATGATTCTAACATTCAAGCTCCTGTTTCATTCTGGCTTTGCATGCATCAATTGTACAAAGTAAAGGGTTTTGTTCTTACATTGTATGCATAGAATATATTTCAATCACTTTCTTCCTATATTACCATTTCTTAGCCCCCTCCCTGTTTTCCTTTCCCACATCCTAGTCTCTCTTCTACTTTGTGTCTACCCCTCCCATCGAGACCACATGAGAGAAGATTATATGATACCTGTTTTGTAATACCAATTTATTTTGCTTACTTTGATGATCTCTAGTTCAATACATTTTTCCTACAAATGACATAATTTCATACTTCCCTTTAGAAGAAAAAGAAAATTTTATAAGTATCCTACATTATCTTTATCCATTCATCCACTGATTGGCACCTGGGCAGATTCCCTAACTAAGCTGTCTTGAATATTGTCCCAGTGATCATGGCTATGTAGGTATCTATTGTTAATGTGCTGCAATTCTTTGGTGGATATCCAAAGTCTTATTCATAAACTACCCAGGTGCTCTTTTGTGTCTAAATATTCTCTATAAAGACTTTGAGTGATTTTTTTCTCTTCTGTCTCCTATTATATTTTTGAATTAAAAAGCTACCTCTGCACATCAGGCAAGTGTGTTGAAGCAGCACGTGGGGCTGAGCAGAGATGTCGACTCCCTTATGGCTGATACTCAGCTGCTATTACAAGACGGAATTTCAAGGTGAGGGCATGTTTAAATGCATACAAGTCATCAGGGCAAGGCTCTCAAGCTGTTTCCCAGGGCTCTGCGTTTGTGTTCATCAGTGTGTGCTCAGCTGGGTCTTGAGAGTCCTACTCACTGGCATTCAACGTACATGCAAGTTATAGAAGCTTGATAGCAGTAAATGATTATTTGTGTTACTGTCATGCTGGACATTATCCAAATAGAAATCAATCCATTCATATATGATATTCTTGGATATGTCTGCCCACCAATATTGTTTCATCACATTTTAAATATTAAGCAGTTCTTAATGTTTTATATTATGCAGTTAGGATAATGTTCAAGACATAATTTTTTCCCAATTTGAACAATAAAATACAGTTTCGCACTAAACAAAAAGTCACTACCCACCACATTCTGTTTAGATTTTGGTGTGCAGTTGCTGTCAATTATTGGGTACCTAAGAGTCAGCCCTCCCTGATAAATGTACTAAACAAAGAAAGAATATTAAAGGCAGTAAGAGAAAAAGGCCAAATAACATATAATGGAAGACCTATCAGAATCACACCAGACTTCTCACCAGAGACCATGAAAGCTAGAAGATCCTGGACAGATCTCATGCAGATTCTAAGAGAACACAAATGTCAGTCAAGACTACTATACCCAGCAAAACTTTCAATCACCATAGATGGAGAAAGCAAGATATTCCATGACCAAACCAAATTTACACAGTATCTTTCCACAAACCCAGCTACAAAGAATAATAGGAGGAAAACTCCAATACAAAGAGGGAAACTACACCCTGGAAAAAGCAAGATAGTAACCTTCCATGAAACCCAAAAGAAGATAAACACTCAAATATAAAAATAACATCAAAAATGATAGGAAGTAATAATCACTATTCCTCAATATCTCTTAACATCATTGGACTCTATTCCCCAATAAAAAGACATAGACTAAAAGACTGGATAAGGAAATAGGACCCTACATTTTGCTGCATACAGGAAACACACCTCACTGTCAAAGACAAAAACTACCTTAGAGTAAAAGGCTGGAAGACAATTTTACAAGCCAATGGTCTCAGGAAATGAGCTGGAGTAGCCATTCTAATATCAGATAAAATTGACTTTCAACCTAAAGTCATCAAAAGATACACAGAGGGACACTTCTTGCTGGTCAAAGGAAAAATCCACCAAGAAGAACTTTCAATTCTGAATAACTATGCGCTGAATGCAAGGGCACACTGATTCGTAAAAGAAATTTTACTAAAGCTCAAAGCACACATTGCACCTAACACAATAATTGTGGGTGACTTCAACACTCCACTCTCTTCAATGGACCGATCAGGAAAACAGAAACTAAGCAGGGACACAGTAAAACTAATTGAAGCTTTGGATCAATTGGATTTTACTGATATTTATAGAACATTTCACCCTAAAGCAAAAGGATATACCTTTTTCTCAGCACCTCATGGTACCTTCTCCAAAATCGATCATATAATTGGTCACAAGACAGACCTCAACAAATATAAGAAGATCGAACTAATCCCATGCCTCCTATCAGATCACTATGGAACAAGAGTGGTCTTCAATAGCAACAAAAACAAAAGAAAGCCTACATACACATGGATGCTGAACAATACTCTACTCAATGACACCTTGGCCAAAGAAGAAATAAATCAGAGAATTTTTAGGATATAATGAAAATGAAGGCACAATATACCCAAATCTTTGGGACACAATGAAAGCAATGCTAAGAGGAAAACTAATAGCCGTGAATACCTCCAAAAAGAAACAGGAGAGAGCATACACTAGCAGCATAATGGCACACATGAAAGCTCTGGAACAAAAAGAAGCTACTTCACGCAGGAGGAGAAGAAGACAGGAAATCATGAAACTCAGGGGTGAAATCAATCAAGTGGAAACAAAGAGAACCGTACAAAGAATCAACAAATCCAGGAGCTGGTTCTTTGAGAAAATCAACAAGATAGATAAACCCTTAGCTAGACTGACCAAAGGGCACAGAGAAAGTATTCAAATTAACAAAATTAGAAATGAAAAGGGGGGTATAACAACAGAAACTGAGGAGCTAGAGAACATCATACTAAGTGAGGTAACCCAGACTCAAAAGGTGAATCATGGTATGCACTCACTAATAAGTGGATATTAACCTAGAAAACTGGAATACCCAAAACATAATCCACACATCAAATGAGGTATAAGAAGAAAGGAGGAGTGGCCCCTTGTTCTGGAAAGACTCAGTGAAGCAGTATTCGGCAAAACCAGAACGGGGAAGTAGGAAGGGGTGGGTGGGAGGACAGGGGGAGAGAAGGGGGCTTACGGGACTTTAGGGGAGTGGGGGGCTAGAAAAGGGGAAATCATTTGAAATGTAAATAAAAAATTATATCGAAAAAAAAGTGTAATGCAATATTAGTATATAAGGGAATATGTGAACTTGTACCTGACAAATTTGAATCCATATATAAATCCATTGAAGATAAAATTACTTACAACTAATAAATTGATTGTTACTCTTAAAAAAATGGGGTACAGAGCTAAACAAAGAATTTTTACCTTAAGAACTTCAGATGGCTGAGAAGCATCTTAAAAAATGCTCAACTTCATTAGTCATTAGGGAAATGCAAATCAAAACAACCCTGAGATTTCACCTTACACCAGTCAGAATGGCTAAGATTAAAAATTCAGGAGACAGCAGGTGTTGGCAACGATGTGGAGAAAGAGGAATACTCCTCCACTGCTGGTGGGGTTGTAAACTGGTACAACCACTCTGGAAATCAGTCTGGCGATTCCTTATAAACTGGGCACCTCACTGCCAGAAGATCCCGCTATAACACTCCTGGGCATATACCCTGAGGATTTCCCAGCACGTAATAAGGATACATGCTCCATTATGTTCATAGCAGCCATATTTATAATAGCCAGAATCCAGGTATCCATCAACGGAAGAATGGATGCAAAAAAGATGTGGTATATATACACAATGGAGCCATTATATATATATACACAATTCAGCCATTAGAAACAATGAATTCATGAAATTATTAGACAAATGAATGGAGTTGGTGAATATCATACTAAGTGATGCAACCCAGCCGCAAAAGATCAATCATGGTATGCACTCACTAATAACTGGATATTAGCCTAGAAAATTGGAATACCCAAAACATCATCCACACATCAAATGAGGTACAAGAAGAACGGAGGAGTGGCCCCTGGTTCTGAAAAGACTCAGTGTAGCAGTATAGAGCAAAACCACAACAGGAAAGTGGGAAGGGGTGGATGGGAGAACAGGGGGAGGCAAGGGGGCTTATGTGACTTTCGGGGAGTGGGGAGCCTGAAAAGGGGAAATCATTTGAAATGTAAATAAAAATATATCGAATAAAAAATATTGTAAAAAAATAAAAAATAAAGTGTGTGCATGTGTGTATTTTAATTTTTTCATAAGACTTTTAAAGTCAGAAAAGCAAAATATGTCCCATATGCCAATTTTGAGTAGTGGGTCATTAGTTTGCAGTATTTGGCACACGGTGAGGAACGGTCTCTGAGACTCAAACAAAATGAAGCTGTGAAAGCCAAATAGCAAAAACAACAGAACAACCCACAAATGAGCATCAGTTGTTTGGCTTATTCGTTGACAAATAAGCTTATTGGGGTGGCTTTTGGGTGACCAGAAATTTATGTCTACCTTCCTCTTTAGGAAAAGGACTATATCAATAAATGAAGAACAAACCATTTATAATCTCATTCTCACTTTTGGACTCATTGTGTTCTATTTTTAAATGGTAGATTAATGTGTGAGGCACTGATGAGTGTACATCCTGCCAAGATGTACACACAGCACAAAAGAAAGGGGAAGATAGTCAATCACCCACTTGTAAGATAATATGTTTCCAGATCTGCTTATAAGAGTCCATCCATTATTCATAAGGTACCCTAAAGACATTACCTCAGTGTCTCCCTTCACCCTGTGTATGGAAAGAGAGGTTGGAGAAGGAGTGAGTTTAGGGGGGTTTTCATAATATTGAACTAATGTTTGTCTGTTTGGGGAAAAAGAGAAGGATTCACTGAGTCTGCATAGCCTCAAGTTTATTGTTCTGGAACGGCATTGAAATAGATGAGCAAATGTTCTTGGCTTCCAGAGTTTTACCTTCCCTCAGTGGTACAACACATACAAGCATCTGCTCAGTACTTGCTCATAATAAAGGGTGCCAAGCTATGGGGGTTATGACTTAGGAACTCCCCTGCTATCTGCCACCTGCATGCTTACCCATCCCCAACAGTGTCAACTTTGTCCCATTTTGGGTTTTGTAGATTTGTAGGACATCACTATATACCTCTGACTGAGCTGAGCATTGTTATACAGACCAGGCTGGCCTCAAACTCACAGAGACCTGCATGTCTCTGCCTCTTCAGTGCTAGAACTATTAAATGTGTTCCATATGCTGCAGGACATTGGCTTTTTGCCCCATATAACATGTGTCTAAGGAAAGTCTGAGGTGTGAGGACAGAATCAATAACACTTATTCATCCAGACCATGCAGAGCCATGCTCCTGGAACACATACTGCTGTATGAACAAATGATAAAGTTCCATCCATTATTAAGTTGGGAGAATTAGAATGGCTACCTTGCCTTACCTGTCTCCTTCTATGTCTGTAAAGAACATTTCTAGGTCTGTTTTTGAGGATATCTCACTCCAAGGGGGAAGCCAGGATCTCATCCTTAGTGGTTTGTTTGGTCACTAGCTGGATTTAGGACAGTCTTAGTGTCTGAGTACCACACTGTCAGATCATATACACATGTCATATGATCTGAACATGGAACAGCATGCTTCATAGCTCTAGATTTTTTTCTATATATACTAAAGTTGGTTTTCAAAGGAAGCAAAATGTCAACAAACTATACCATTTACCTAATAAGGCCTTTGTGAAGAGAAGTCAGGAGAAGATGAAGGAGACTGCCACGTGTCTTCAAAATACATAATTGCTAGGGTGTCTCTTGTTTTTTATTCCAGTTAGTTATCATAAATGTAATGGCTTAAAAGCACACAGTTTTTATTACCTCACAGTGCTGAAGGTAAGATGTCAAAAATGCATCAAGGTTAAAATTAAAATGTTTCAAGAGCCGAACTCTTTCTGGAGTACCTGAGAGCGGGGAATTTTATTTTATTTTATTTTTTTTTAATTTTTTTTATTCGATATAATTTATTTACATTTCAAATGATTTCCCCTTTTCTAGCCCCCCCAACTCCCCAAAAATCCCGTAAGCCCCCTTCTCTTCCCCTGTCCTCCCTCCCACCCCTTCCCAGTTCCCCGTTCTGGTTTTGCCGAATACTGTTTCACTGAGTCTTTCCAGAACCAGGGACCGCTCCTCCTTTCTTCTTGTATCTCATTTGATGTGTGGATTATGTTTTGGGTATTCCAGTTTTCTAGGTTAATAACCACTTATTAGTGAGTGCATACCATGATTCACCTTTTGAGTCTGGGTTACCTCACTTAGTATGATGTTCTCTAGCTCCATCCATTTGCCTAAGAATTTCATGAATTTGTTGTTTCTAATGGCTGAATAGTACTCCATTGTGTAGATATACCACATTTTTTGCATCCACTCTTCTGTTGAGGGATACCTGGGTTCTCTCCAGCATCTGGCAATTATAAATAGGGCTGCTATGAACATAGTAGAGCATGTATCCTTATTACATGGTGGGGAATCCTCTGGGTATATGCCCAGGAGTGGTATAGCAGGATCTTCTGGAAGTGAGGTGCCCAGTTTTCTGAGGAACCGCCAGACTGATTTCCAGAGTGGCTGTACCAATTTGCAACCCCACCAGCAGTGGAGGAGTGTTCCTCTTTCTCCACACCCTCTCCAACACCTGCTGTCTCCTGAATTTTTAATCTTAGCCATTCTGACTGGTGTAAGATGAAATCTTAGTGTTGTTTTGATTTTCATTTCCCTAATGACTAATGAAGTTGAGCATTTTTTAAAATGCTTCTCCGCCATCCGAAGTTCTTCAGGTGAGAATTCTTTGTTTAACTCTGTACCCCATTTTTAATAGGGTTGTTTGGTTTTCCGGAGTCTAACTTCTTGAGTTCTTTATTTATATTGGATATTAGCCCTCTATCTGATGTAGGATTGGTGAAGATCTTTTCCCTATTTGTTGATTGCTGATCTGTCCTCATAATGGTGTCCTTTGCCTTACAGAAACTCTGTAACCTTATGAGGTCCCATTTGTCAATTCTTGCTCTTAGAGCATACGCTATTGGTGTTTTGTTCAGAAACTTTCTCCCTGTACCGATGTCCTCAAGGGTCTTCCCCAGTTTCTTTTCTATTAGCTTCAGAGTGTCTGGCTTTATGTGGAGCTCCTTGATCCATTTGGAGTTGAGCTTAGTACAAGGAGACAAGGGTGGATCAATTCCCATTCTTCTGCATGCTGACCTCCAGTTGAACCAGCACCATTTGTTAAAAAGGCTATCTTTTTTCCATTGGATGTTTTCAGCCTCTTTGTCGAGGATCAAGTGGCCATAGGTGTGTGGATTCATTTCAGGATCTTCAATCCTGTTCCATTGATCCTCCTGCCTGTCACTGTACCAATACCATGCAGTTTTTAACACTATTGCTCTGTAGTATTGCTTGAGGTCAGGGATACTGATTCCCCCAGATTTTCTTTTGTTGCTGAGAATAGTTTTAGCTATCCTGGGTTTTTTGTTGTTCCAGATGAATTTGATAATTGCTCTTTCTAACTCTGTGAAGAATTGAGTTGGGATTTTGATGGGTATTGCATTGAATCTGTATATTGCTTTTGGCAAAATGGCCATTTTAACTATATTGATTCTACCGATCCATGAGCATGGGAGGTTTTCCCATCTTTTGAGGTCTTCTTCCATTTCCTTCTTCAGAGTCTTGAAGTTCTTGTCATACAGATCTTTCACATGTTTGGTAAGAGTCACCCCAAGATACTTTATATTGTTTGTGGCTATTGTGAAGGGGGTCATTTCCCTAATTTCTTTCTCAGCCTGCTTATCCTTTGAGTACAGGAAGGCCACTGATTTGCTTGAGTTGATTTTATAACCTGCCACTTTGCTGAAGTTGTTTATCAGCTGTAGGAGCTCTCTAGTGGAGTTATTTGGGTCACTTAGGTAGACTATCATGTCGTCTGCAAATAATGATAGTTTGACTTCCTCCTTTCCAATTTGTATCCCTTTGACCTCCTTATGTTGTCGAATTGCCCGAGCTAGTACCTCAAGTACAATATTGAAAAGATAAGGAGAAAGGGGGAAGCCTTGTCTGGTCCCTGATTTCAGTGGGATTGCTTCAAGTTTCTCTCCATTTAGTTTGATGCTGGCTACCGGTTTGCTGTATATTGCTTTTACTATGTTTAGGTATGGGCCTTGAATTCCTGTTCTCTCCAAGACTTTAAGCATGAAAGGATGCTGAATTTTGTCAAATGCTTTTTCAGCATCCAATGAAATGTCCATGTGGTTTTGTTCTTTGAGTTTGTTTATGTAGTGGATTGTATTGATGGATTTCCGTATATTGAACCAACCCTGCATTCCCGGGATAATGCCTACTTGATCATGGTGGATGATCGTTTTGATGTGTTCTTGGATTCGGTTGGCAAGAATTTTATTGAGTATTTTTGCATCGATGTTCATAAGGGAAATTGGTCTGAAGTTCTCTTTCTTTGTTGGATCTTTGTGTGGCTTTGGTATCAGCGTAATTGTGGCTTCGTAGAAGGAATTGGGTAGTGTTCCTTCTGTTTCTATTTTGTGGAATAGTTTGAAGAGTATTGGTGTTAACTCTTCTCTGAAGGTCTGGTAGAATTGTGCACTGAAGCCATCTAGTCCTGTGCTTTTTTTGGTTGGAAGACTTTCTATGACTCCTTCTATTTCTTTAGGCTTTATGGGACTGTTTATATGGTCTAGTTGGTCCTGATTTAATTTTAGTATTTGGTATCTGTCAAGGAAATTGTCCATTTCCTCCAGATTCTCCAGTTGTGTTGAGTACAGGCTCTTGTAGTAGGATCTGATGATTTTTTGGATTTCCTCAGTTTCCGTTGTTATATCTCCCTTTTCATTTCTAGGTTTGTTAATTTGGATACTTTCTCTGTGCCCTTTGGTCAGTCTGACTAAGGGTTTATCTATCTTGTTGATTTTCTCAAAGAACCAGCTCCTGGTTTTGTTCATTTTTTGTATGGTTCTCTTTGTTTCTACTTGATTGATTTCGGCCCTGAGTTTGATGATTTCCTGCCTTCTACTCCTCCTGGGTGAAATAGCTTCTTTTTGTTCTAGGGCTTTCAGGTGTGTCATTAAGCTGGTAATGTATGCTCTCTCCGTTTTCTTTTTGGAGGCACTCAGGGCTATGAGTTTTCCTCTTAGCACTGCTTTCATTGTGTCCCATAGATTTGGGTATGTTGTGTTTTCATTTTCATTGTGTTCTAAAAAGTCTTTAATTTCTTTCTTTATTTCTTCCTTGACCAAGGTATCATTCAGTAGAGTATTGTTCAATTTCCACGTGTATGTGGGTTTTCTATTGTTTCTGTTGCTATTGAAGACCACTTTTACTCCATAGTGATCAGATAGGAGGCATGGGATTAGTTCGATCTTCTTATATTTGTTGAGGTCTGTCTTGTGACCAATTATATGGTCGATTTTGGAGAAGGTACCATGAGGTGCTGAAAAAAAGGTATATTCTTTTGTTTTAGGATAGAATGTTCTATATATATCTGTTAAATCTAATTGGTCCAAAGCTTCAATTAGTTTCATTGTGTCCTTGTTTAGTTTCTGTTTTCCTGATCGGTCCATTGAGGAAACTGCAGTGTTGAAGTCACCCACAATTATTGTGTTAGGTGCAATGTGTGCTTTGAGTTTTAATAAAGTTTCTTTTATGAAAGAGGGTGCCCTTGCATTTGGAGCATAGATGTTCAGGATTGAGAGTTCTTCTTGTTGTATTTTTCCTTTGACCAGTAAGAAGTGTCCCTCAGAGTCTCTTTTGATGACTTTGGGTTGAAAGTCAATTTTATCTGATATTAAAATGGCTACTCCAGCTTGTTTCCTGAGACCATTTGCTTGTAAAATTGTCTTCCAGCCTTTTACTCTAAGGTAGTGTTTGTCTTTGACCTTGAGGTGTGTTTCCTGTAAGCAGAAAAATGTAGGGTCCTGTTTACGTATCCAGTCAGTTAGTCTGTGTCTTTTTATTGGGGCATTAAGTCCATTGATGTTAAGAGATATTAAGGATTAGTGATTGTTACTTCCTATCATTTTTGACGTTATTTTTTAAATTTGATTGCTTAACTTCTTTTGGGTTTGATGAAAGGTTACTATCTTGCTTTTTCCAGGGTGGAGTTTCCCTCCTTGTATTGGTGTTGTCCTCCTATTATCCTTTTTAGGGCTGGGTTTGTGGATAGATATTGGGTAAACTTGGTTTTGTCGTGAAATATCTTAGTTTTTCCATCTATGGTGATTGAGAGTTTTGCTGGATATAGTAGTTTTGGTTGGCATTTGTGTTCTCTTAGAGTCTGCATGAGATCTGCCCAGGACCTTCTAGCCTTCAGAGTCTCAGGTGAAAAGTCTGCTGTGATTCTGATAGGTCTTCCTTTATATGTTACTTGGCCTTTTTCTCTTACTGCCTTTAATATTCTTTCTTTGTTTAGAACATTTGGTGTTTTGATTATTATGTGATGGGAAGTATTTCTGTTCTGGTCCAGTCTGTTTGGAGTTCTGTAGGCTTCTTGTATATTCATGGGCATCTCTCTCTTTAGGTTAGGGAAGTTTTCTTCCATAATTTTATTGAAGATATTTGCTGGCCCTTTAAGTTGTAAATCTTCACTCTCATCTCTGCCTATAATCCTTACGTTTGGTCTTCTCATTGTGTCCTGGATTTCCTGGATATTTTGGGTTACAAGCTTTTTGCATTTTGCATTTTCTTTAACTGTTGAGTCCATGGTTTCTATGGAATCTTCAGCATCTGAGATTCTTTCTTCTATTTCTTGTATTCTGTTGTTGATATTTGCATCTCTGTCCCCTGATTTCTTCCCAAGGCTTTCTATCTCCAAAGTTGTCTCCCTTTGAGTTTTCTTAGTTGTTTCTACTTCTGATTTTAGATCCTGGATGGTTTTGCTTAGCTCCTTCACTTGCTTGTTTGTGCTTTCCTGTAATTCTTTAAGAGATTTTTGTGTTTCCTCTTTCATGACCTCAGCCTGTTGACCAAAGTTCTCCTGTATTTCTTTAAGAGATTTTTGTGTTTCGTCTTTCATGACCTCAGCCTGTTGACCAAAGTTCTCCTGTATTTCTTTAAGTGTTTTTTGCATTTCCTCCTTGTTGGCTTTTGTATTCTCCTGGATTTCTTTCAATGATTTTTGTGTTTCCCTTGCAAGGGCTTCTAACTTTTGATCCATTTTCTCCTGAATTTCGTTAAGTATGTCCTTCATGTGTTCCTGTACCAGCATCATGACCAGTGATTTTAAATCCAAATCTTGTTTTACTGGTGTGATGGGGTATCCAGGACATGTTGGTAGAGGAGAATTGGGTTCAGATGTTGCCATATTGTCTTGATTTCTGTTAGTGACGTTCCTGCGTTTGCTTTTTGCCATCTAGCTCTCACTGGTGTTACCTGGTCTTGTCAGTGCTGGACTCACTAGTGCAAGCTGCCACTTCCCCGTTGGCCTCTGGTGCACAGCTTACACCCTGCACTGCCTGTAGACAGGGTGCTGCTGTCCAGGCTGTTCAGATCCCGAAGCAGGCACCTGAAGGCTCCCGCTGGGGCCCGCAGGATTTATTGGAGCACACCGACTTCTCCCAGCTGGCCGCCCGGAAGCCCCCGCTAGCCTCTTGAGGGACCTGGAGATGTGGTGCGGCCGCCCAGGCTGATCTGAAGTGAAGAGAGTTGAGCTGAGGGCTTCTGCCTGAGGCCTTGCCCCAGATTGTGTCTGTGGACCAGATGGAGCCTGTGTGCATCCCCAGGGAGCGCCGAAGGTGTATGCTGCTGTGACCTCCCCTGTGTTCTGCTCACTCCGCTGGGCAGCCGATTCCCCAACCAGGCTGGCGCACACAGGGTTAGCCTGGTCGCCCAGGCCCTGAGTCCAGGCAAAAGCCTGGGAGGCCAAGGTCCGAGCAAAGTTCCCCTAGGGCTATGACTGTTAATTGGGTCCGCCAGGTGACCCGGATTGCCAGCGTGCGCGTCCGCGCTCCCCGAAAGCACCGGGAGAGTCTGCTGTGCTAACAATCTCCTGGGCGGGTTGACACACAGATGGCCCACCAAGCCGCCCAGTTCTTGGGGTCAGTCCTGTGCCTTTTGGGGCCTCGACCCCCGTTTTATTAGCCTCAGGCTACGCTTGTTAGCCGTCTCTGCCCTCCCGAGCACTCTGGGTCCTGCAGGCAAAATGGAGGCGCGTGCGCCGGCCAGGGCAAAAAAACCTCCTGGCTGGGTTGGCACCCCGATGGCTACCCGAACAGCCCAGGGCCTGGGTGCAGGCCAATGCCCGTCGGGCTCAGACCACCGCGGTGTTGGCCTTGGATTATGTTTGTGTACCTCAGTCTGTCCGATGAGAGCGGGGAATTTAACCCCTTACCTTTCCAGCTTCTAGAAGCATCCTGCGTTCCTTGGTTCATGATTCTTTTTTCCATCTTCAAAACCAACAAACCATCCCTTGCATATTCTAGTTATAAAGACCCTGTGTACTCACTCATATTATACTGTGTCAGTTTTTGTTAACAGGTTGTCTTCTGAGACAAGGGAGCCCTGGCTGTGTTTCATTGTGTAGTGCTACCTCCCCACATCCCTGATCCCTGACCTACCTTGACATCAAAATTCTATCTTGTTTCATTGTCTTTTCTTAAAGTTGTATCTGAAATGACCTTTCCAAGAAAAAAAATCAGCTCTTGGTGACTTGTAGGACTGGAATTAATGCAGATACAGGTGATAGATGAGATACTGTTCTGAGTCACAGATGTCTGTTCAAATCTCAGACAGAAAATAGTGCACATAGACTCTACATCTTTCTCACTCCTGACACTCAGGTTCATCTTTCTGAGATGAGCCTTTTTCATGGTGTTCTTAGTAAGTATAGAATCCAGATGGTGAGGTGCCATAAGAGCTAGCTGTAGAACTGGGGCATATTGACCAAGATCGTATTGAGACGCTTCTCCTATTGTATGTGGTGGCTTCTACTAAACAGGGAGCTGGAACTGCTTTCCAACTTTTTGCCTACTCACGCTGCTTTTAATGTTTTGCAGGTTCTTCTCATTTCCTTACTTGCACCTGCCCCTCAAATTTCATCTTATACCATCCATAGCAATAGATGTATCAGGGATATCAGTACTTGTTGGTATCACATTGCAACTAAGTGGTCAAGACCGATGACTACATCCTAACTTACAGACTATGAAGAAAGCCCATATATATGTTAAAATTTCCCTTGTTTGATTAAAGAGAAACCCAATCACCAGTTTCTGTATTTCTCCTATTCTTATTGACTGGAATATGCTGAAGTCATATGTTTGAAGACTGAAGATTTTCTGCCAGCCTGAAGAGGCAATGAATATATGATACTCATTCATCATCATCAGTGAGGCTGTTGGCTGACGTGATACATCTTTCTGTCACCATCATCTCCATATCCTGGAAACCATAATTGCCTGAAACCAGCCTTGAGATCAATATTCAAAAGGACTTCTGCACTCCCACCTCTTTGGAAGTTGTTGGAGATTCCTTTTAGAGGATCAACATTTGCATAAACTTTCTGTAGAGTAAGTGCCTGACAACTAGTAAGGTGTTGTAACTACTGTTATCTTTAGTGTTAGCATCTCTCTCCTGTGCTGTAATTGGGCTGAGGTGTTATTCTGTGTTTCAACCCCTCAGAACTGGCATGAGCATTCAATTACATAACGAGAAAGGGAACCATACTGTCTTGTATAAAAACAGATGTTACCATGAAAGTCAACTGTAGCCCTTAAGCCAGGCTGTACAAGTGCTTTGCCAGTTCTCATGAGCTTCCTGATCTGAGCTGTCCTGCATACAGGTCAGGGCTGCACAATCCTTTGGCATTGAGGATCTACCTTAGAACACAGAGGAAAGGGAATCTATAACTGGATATGGGGCTAGATTTGCAGATTGAAAAGCCAGTTTTCAAATTTCCTTATATAGGATTGTCTTAGTTTGTTTCTGTTGCTGTTATAAACACGGTGAGCAAAATAAATTTATATAGTAAGAGATTATTTCACCTTATAAACTTACAGTCTACCATTAATGGAATCAGAGCAGAAATTCAAGGCAGGAACCTGAAGGTGAGAACTAAAGCAGAAACCACCAAGTAAGGCTGCTTACTGGCTTGCTGTCTTTTGCTCTTCTAGGACAACCTGGTTAGGGTTGATATCATGCACAGTGGGCTGTGACCTTGTATATCAATCTTCAATCAAGAAAATGTCCTATAGATTTGTCTACAGGCCAATCTGAGGAAGGCATTTATTTTTCAATTGAGGTTCTTTCTTTCCAGATCTAGCTTTTATGAAGTTGGTGAAATCCAATTAGCACAGGAACTAAGCATCATAACACAGTAGTTAAAACACGAACCAGTTCTTTCTTCCTACTCAACATGAGGACAGGTTTCATCCCAGCAAGCTTTTGGATTCCCCTTGCCTCCTTCTGTGGTTTGTGGTACTTTATGACACCATTCTGTGTGCCTTAATTCATTGTCAAACCAGAAAAATATCAAACAATTTTGGTTAGATCAAAAGATGAACTTTTACCTCCCCATATAAAACACATTCTAAAGCTCCCAGCCTGAATATTTTTTAGTATTTTAAACTAATTTATTATTTCAAAGAAGTTCAGAATAATACTCAAAATGGATTATTGAGAATCATAAATATGACTCATAATGTTATCATCACATAATGTATATGCCAATTCACATGGAATTGAAAACTAGGTTTATGGAAGAAGAAAATGAAAGTGGACTTAGATCTTAGTACATTGGCTTTCCGCTGTGAGTGGTTCACTGATTCCATAATGTCCCCATTCCTAAGAACTGACTTCTTGGATGTCGGCTTAAGCATACACCATCACTGTTTGATTTGCCTAACAATAACTAGTGGTCAAATCCATGTGTTCTCAGGTCTTTCATTCCTTCTGCTAGGCATTTTGCCACAGCCTGTAGCCAAAGCCACCTTTTCATTAAAGACCCAAACAAAAGCAATGTTTTGATAAAACGTGCCTACTGGGTTGTCTCCAAACCCACACCTCTTCCATGTCTCACTGCCCAGTCTGAGCATTTGAGACATATGTTCTAAAAGAACATTATAGCCATCCATTTTTTTTAAAACACTGTTTTGTCCTAAATGGGAGAGGGACTTTACTATCACACATGAAGTGATATGCATGAGCTCAACACATCAAATGAACCCTCAAGCTAGTCCCATAAAAGACTCCTCGACCTTGCCACCGGGCAAAGGCATATGCTAAATTAGAAAGCCCAGAGTCGTCTTGTTTGCTGGATCACATTATTGGTTTTAATCGGAGACTTCTCAGGCCACACCTACTAATAGTGCCACTAATAGTACCATAGTAGTAATGCATGGGCCAAGCATATCCAAACCATCACAGGTCTCTAACACACAAAATGCTCTGCTTCCATGTGAAGCCTTCACACCCCTTTTATTTTATAAATTGAGAAACTGAGATCAGAGCATAAGGGACATTTTTCTTAATGTTAGATTATGATGTAAAAGTGAAACCAAGGATTAACCCTGTGTCTGAGTTCAGCCCTTTCAGTTGTCACACATGAGTCCCTCCATTGACCACCTTGGGTAAGACATCTGATTTTTTCAAGTCTTATCTTGTTAGTTGAACCATCAGATATTATGCTTTTTTTCTGAGTTGATATCACAGGAATGTACAGAAGGTCCATGTAGATAAGAAATAGTATAAGACTTTTATAAAACCATTAGTGCCATATTAAAATAAAATATAATTAAATAGTGTTGTTTATTTAATAAATGAGAATATCTTTCTGGAGAAGACAGATTTTATCACTCTGGGTGCAGGTCAAAATGGCAGAGTGGTTAGATGGATATATTAAATCAATGCAGATCCCCTTGGGATCAGCTCAAGAGTCTATGTCCAGAGAGTTATTCATCATAGCAATCAGAAGCAACACTTAGGAGATAGGTTGTTTCCACGGTAACCTCCACCCTCATCCTTCATACAAGGAAGACACTATCAAGTATTAGAGACAGATCTGCAGTTTACTGAGGGCACTTCCCAACCAGCTCCAGCCAGTGTCCACTTTTTCTCAAATTCATAAAGCTCTTATTCAAGGGTCTACGAACTATTCTGATGGTGCCACATGAGACAATGATCATTTCTTTTGTCTAATTATTTATTTGTATTTAAAACTCAGTTATAGTAAGGAGACAGAGAAAGCTACATAAAGACCCAGAACTGATGACATCTTTATTTGATGATCTAAGTTCTGTCTTCTAGGTTTAAAAAGGTAACAGTCACATGGCAACATATATCTATGAGTTCCCAGGACCTCCCAGATGACATGTTCATTTTTCATTCTCAAAATGCTATGATCTTTCATTATGTGAATTGTCCTGGAGGAATTAATCACTGGGTATCATTCTTCTAAGCCAATCCCTACTAAGCAATCTCAAATTCCTCCAAAGGAACTTTACCCTTCAGATAAGGCTGTGGTACCTTAAAAAATGTTGCCTGAAGTTGTTAACACTGGGAGCTCTTAACCACATGAAATTTAGTATATTAACCAGCCTTTCATGACTCTCATGAAATAGCTGATACAAGCTACATGTAAAGGGGAAAGAGGTTTGTGTATATCACTTGTGGAGGTTTAAAATTTAAACAAATGCTATTGGGCTTGGTGATGCCATCCTCGAAGCACTTCATAGGGAGATGCATCACAGGGGATTTGTGTATCAAGGTTCATATCTCAAAGTTGAGGGGGTTTTACCAGCAATGTTATCATAAGTTGATCCAGAAAGGCAGTATGAAGAATACTTAAATCTTAAACCAATTTTAAGGGTATTCCTTCATGACCTCAAGGCCTGCCTGTTATTAGAGTTTCCAACCATCCCCTAATCCTTCTATTTGTAATAACAAGCCTCAAACATTTGGACCTTCAGGAACACCTGTGGACAGTGATAATGTATCCAAAGTATTGATTTCCATGTGAAAGCTTTCTGAGTTCTCATTCAAATGCCGAGGTCCAAAATAGCAGAGTACATAGTACATTGCAAACCTTTGTGAGTTTGTTACAGAATACTGGGTGATTTCATATTACTGATGCCAAGTTTGTGCAGTTTTTTTTTTTTAATATGTATTATCTAATTTAACCCTCAGAGCCATTTATATGGAAGAACTGGTTGTGGCTCCATTTTTACAAAGAAACTAAAACTTAAATATGGAGAATCACATGGCCACTGTCACACAGCAGGGAATCACTACAACAGAGGTTTAAGCCCAGAAGGTGTTCACTCCAGAGGTCATGTTCCAATCACCACACTGTTTAGGGGCCTTTGTAAGATTTAGCAATCTTTATGAAGATGATCAAGATAGTACTGTGGCTAAGGGATGATGACACAGACTGTTCCAAAATTTAAATACCTTTGGTTGAGTAACTTTAAGTTATGTCTTTGCTCTGCCACAAATTTACGTACTGTGTATGTGTGTATGTGTGTGTGTGTTCAAACTAATTCCTCCTTCATATAGCTTCCTGAACAACTTCAACTACTTCTTCTTGTTGATATCCAGAAGTATGAGACTTGCTGGAATTGCCTCACATCTCTGACCTATATTCTTATGTGGTTATAGCACTCTAGGGAGACACACTGACACTCCAGATTTCCATGGTGTGGAACATTTCAGCTTTCTACCATAACCTGGTTACAAGATAGAATTTATCTCTCATTCTTGGTTTATTGGCTCTGGGATGGTTGGGCTTTGCCCATCCTTTATAACTGATATGTCATATACACTTGTTCCATGAATAATAATTGCACTCAGCTATGATAATGAGAGATGTAATCTATCTTCTTTGATGTATTAGCCTTTGCTAAGGGTCCACTGAGAAAGGGCACTACTCCCAGCAATAATAGCAAGATATACATAGAAATGTAGATGTCCTTAGAGTTGAAATTCAGAAAGCCAATATCTCCTGGATATGATTCACAGTATAAACATGGAGGATCTGAGACAAAAGGGAAAAGAAGTTTGTGACTTACCACACTTTCCTTTATGAACCCCGAGGTGTGGCTGCCATGTGGTGTGAGCCTATCTCTCCTCCTGCACAATAGATTGGATGCCATTTACATATTTCTTCTGTAGCAGGGATGCTACAGAATTATGTACCATAATTCCATACATATTTAAGATTTTATAAGTGTACATTCATTACACATAAACACACCTTTCAACTCAAATAGGGCATATACTTTGATCATAGTCATTCTATTTTTAAGACTTTATTGTTTGTTCTTTGGGAATTTTAGACAATGTGCTTTGATCATACTCACCTGCCCTATACTCTTCCCAGATCTAAGCCTCCTTCCTTTCTCATCTAACTTTGTGTCCTCCTTTTTCATTTGCTTTACATCAAATCTAATTTGTAGATTCTCATTTGCTTATATATTCTTGGGTGTGTGGTTTTTCAGCTTACCAGGGGCTACACTCTTAAAGAAAACAAAGTCTTCTCTTAGCAGCTATCAATTGCCAATAGCTCCCTGGCTAAAAGAGGAACTTATGTGACTTCGTCTCTTTTCCATGCTGTTATTTCTTCTTTCCTGAGCTTCCAGAGAACTTGTGTTTGCTGCCACAACCACTGTGAGTTCATATATACAGCTTCCCTGTTGTTTTTGGAAGATACTAATTTCTTTGTCCTCCACCATCTCTGGCTCTTCCAGTCTTTCTGTCCTTTCCTCCACAAGGATTCCTCTGCTTCAGTAGAGATTCTGTATGATATAGACACCCATTTAGGGCAGAAAATTCTACACTTTGATTCTTTGCACTTTGAGCAATTGTGGGTCTCTATGTTAATCACTATCTGCTACAAATGGAAGTTTTTCTTATGAGAGTTGAGAGGTACATTAATATATGAATATAATGATAAGTCTTTAAACGTTGGTTTAGTACTATGCCCATTTAGTAGCGTAATAACAACAGGCTCTTCCCTTAGGCCTATGACCTATCTAGCCATAGATTCTTGGTCTGATAATGGTGCCAAGTATAGGTTTTGTCTTGGAGAGAGAGATTTAGATCCAATCTATTGTTTGCTGATATGGTATTCATTCTACTGTTGCATCATTGGGCATGTCTTGCCAGGCAGGTCTTTATAATAGTTTTCTAGGTTCACAGCTTTGTAAAGTTGATGATTACTTTTTTTCTGTGGTAGACTGAGCAGCACCTTCCAACACTATAAAAGTTAGCCCACAGGAATAAACTTTATCTATTAATCTGGTAATTATCTATTAATCGGAGTGAATTCCAGCTTTATTTCCCCATATTCTGACTCAGGTATGTAGTGTCTTCATTCTCATTACTCTTTTCCCCCTTCTGTCAGTCCCTTTCCTTTTCCTAGTCTGACTTTTACTTCCATATTATATATTTATAATATATAATCTACATATGAGAGAAAACATTATATATGTCTTTATGTGTCTGGCTTATTCTGTTTAATAGAACGTTCTCAAGTTTTATTAATTTCCATGCAAATGACATAATTTTGTTCTCTATGGCAGAAACAAACTTTTCTGTACATCTTCACCTTATTTTCATTATCTATTAAGCTGTTGCTGGGCATTTAGGCTGATCTCGTATCTTGTAGCATGTGACTAGAATTTCTATAAACATGGACATACCAGTATCACTATTGTATGTTGACTGAGATACCTTTGGGTGCCCATACTGGTGTCTAAAATAATTTATTTTCCCACCAGCAAGGTATGAGGTTCCATCCTGTCCTTACTAGCATTTTTGGTGTTTTGTTTTCTTAAGGACATGAATGGATGAGATTTTGCCTGTTCTTATAAGCAAAGAAACCAAGACTCAGAAGGGTTACATTACCAGCCACATTACCAATCAGTAAGCAGAACAACCTCACACCTGACTTCTTCAGGGTGCCTTCTATTTCAGTCCAACATAGAGAAATGCTTACCTCATTGTTCCTTCTATAACGTCAGGTACATCTTATTAAAATATGTTGGGCTGAAATTTGAGAGAATAATCATTTTAAAGTGAAGAAGTGAAAGATTAAATTGGAAGGTCTGTGCATCTAAAAAGTACTTGACTTCTATCCATGCCATTTGAGAGCTGGGGGGTGGCGTCCCACAAATGGATCAGTAAACATAGAAACATGAGTGCATAACACAATGAACATACCTCTGCCATTCTGAAGCCGTGCATTTGTCCAAGAAAGAAAAGCTATTTGGAGCAGGCTTGCTCAAATAGATATTACAGTGCATCTTCTTAAATAAAGAACCCATTCTTACCTTTCTCAGGAGCAGGAAGTCTTAGAAAGAGATGGCAATGCCAAGCACATGTTATTAGCCTTTTCCTCTCCCCTCAGCATAAACCAGAAGACATCTGAAAGCTTCCCCAGCCTCAGATTCCACCCAACTTAGATCTGTGAAAAAAATAAGCCCATCTGAATAAGGAGCTACAACAGCCCTGGTGCTATGACTTTAAAATCTGTTGGTTCCATATTCTGAATGGGACTGGCTTTTAATTGATCCATTTTGCAAGGATGAAATCTACACTCAGAAAAGTTACTTTATCAAAGCCATATAAGCCAGTAAAATGAGGGCCAGCGTATGAATACAGTTCTTCAACACAAGAGGCCAGCAATATCTATGAGTTGATATTTACACTTTTTTTTATTCTTCATCATAAATAAAGAAGGCAATGAGGCAGCACTTACTTTTGTTTATTTACTTATTTTTGCAAAATTTTGCCATGATTCTTGCAGCCACTTATTTTTGACAAAACCCTTTCTGTGTTATTTCTGTCTCCTTCATAAGGCACACCCAAGTAGGGATCTTTTAAAAGAAAGCAGTATGGTTAATGTAATAGGAGGAGAACAAGGTACCTTGGGATGCCTCAGGTCCTACTGACTGGATTTATGCCATGACCTGGGGGACTGGAAACAGTTCTGGAGTAAATGATAGGCAAGGCAAACATAGCATGAATGGGCCTCACTCAGAACAACTCTCTTTCATTTCATTACGTGCTGAATGGTCATGCCTTTCTGAAAGGCCCAGGTACCAGTCTTCAGGAGAAAATAGTAACTGTTTCAAAGATGGGCTTAAGTGACTTTAGAGCATTCATACTGGTCACCAACCTCAGGGTAAAAGAGACTGTGAGGATACTCAATATATGTGCTGTTTCTGGGCGGAGTTCCCTGCACTGTATTCCCAGAAAAAATGCTTATTTCAGAGGTGTAAATGCATGAGAGTATACACTGAAGGATTAGGTTTCATGATACCTTTAATTTTGGGTAAAAGAAAGTGTTTAGTTATCAGTGAGTACATAACATATATTTTCTTTTTGATTAGGTTCCCTCACTCAGGATGATATTTTCTAGTTCCATCCATTTGCCTAAGAATTTCATGAAGTCTTTGTTTTTAATAGCTGAGTAGTATTCTATTCTGTAAATGTACCATTCTGTATCCCTTCCTCTGTTGAGGGGCATCTGGGTTCTTTCTGGCTTCTGACTATTATAAATAAGGCTACTATGAACATAGTGAAACATGTGTCCTTATTACATGTTGGATATCTTCTGTATATATGCCCAGGAGTGGTATAGCTGGGCCCTCGGGTCCAATTTTCTGAGGAACCTCTAAACTGATTTCCAGAACGGTTTTACCAGCTTGCAATCTCACCAGCAATGGAGAAGTGTTCCTCTTTCTCCACATCCTCTCCAACATTTGATGTCTCCTGAGTTTTTGTTCTTTACTATTCTGACTGGTGTGAGGTGGAATCTCAGGGTTCTTTTGATTTGCATTTCCCTGATAATTAAGGATGTTGAATATTCCTTTAGGTGCTTCTCAGCCATCCGGTATTCCTCAGTTGAGCATTCTTTTTTAGCTCTGCACCCCATTTTTAATAGGGTTATTTGGTTCTTTGGTGTCTAACTTCTTGAGTTCTCTGTATATATTGTACATTAGTCCCCTATAGGATGTAGGTTTGGTAAAGATCTTTTCCCAATCTGTTGGTTGCCATTTTGTCCTATTGATAGTGTCAATAGGACATTGAAGCTTTACAATTTTATGAGGTCCCATTTGTCAATTCTTAACCTTAGAGCATAAGCTACTGATGTACTATTCAGGAAATTCTCCCCTGTGCCTATGTGTTCAAGGTTTTCCCCCAGTTTCTCTTCTATTAGATTCAGTATATCTGGTTTTATGGGGAGGTCCTTGATCCACTTGGACTTGAGCTTTGTACAGGGAGATAAGAATGGATCAATTTGCATCCTTCTACATGTTGACTGCCATTTGATCCAGCACCATTTGTTGAAAATGCTCAATTAGCCCAAAAGCTTGAAATACTCAATATACAAATAATAGACCACATGAAGCTCAAAATGAAGGAATAGCAAAGTGTGGATACGTGGATCCTTATTGGAAAGTGGATCAAAATACCCATGTCTCACAGCCAACCTGTAGAATGAGCATAGGGTCCCCAATGGACCAGCTAGAGAGAGGACCAAAGGAGATGACTTGGTTTGCAGCCCTGCAGAAGGAGCAATACTGTATACCAACAAGTATGCCCAGGGACTAAACCACCAACCAAAGATTACACATGGAGGGACCCATGGCTCCACCTACATATGTAGCAGAAGATGACTATTTTAGACATCAATGAGAGGAGAGACCATTGGTCCTGTGAAGGCTCAATTCTCCAGAATAGGGAAATGGAAGTCAGAAAATTGGGGAAATGGGGTGTGCAGGAGGAAGGGGGATGGGATGAGGGTTTTCAAAGGCGTAACATGGAAAGGGGACACCATTTGAAATGTAAATGAAGCAAATATCTAAGAAAAAAGAAAAAAGAAAGTGTTTAGTTACAGATGACAGTTGGGAGTGAAGTGGAGAAGAAAACATAAGCTTGACTTTGGTTCAGTTTAGAATCTGGGAATGGCGATAAATCATAATTAGGACAACTAATTTTTTCAGCACTTTCACATGCCAAGCCTTTTAAACACCACAACTTACTTAATCCTCCTGACAGCTGCAGTAAGTAGATCTAACCCAGACTGAGACTCCAGCTCATCCTTAATGAGAAAAGTCTGCTCCTCAGACTACTCTGCACAACTCCCTGAACATACCCAGGAATGGGTGTGCCCTAGTCAACTTTCTATTACTGTGAAGAGACACCATGGCCAGAGCAGCTTTTGTAAATGAAAGCCTTTCATCGAGGCTTGCCCACAATTTCAGAAGTGTAATCCATTCTCAGCATGGTGGGGAGCATGGCAGCACACAGGCGAACATGGTACAAGAGAAGTGGCTGAGAGTTCTACATCTGGAGCAGCAGGCAGCTAAAAGAACAGAAACCCACTGGACCTGACTGAGATTCTGAAATACCAAATCCCACCCACAATGACACACTTATTCCAAAAAGGCCAGGCCCACCTCAACAAAGCCTACTCCAACAAAGCCACACAGCCTGACCCTTTCAAACAGCGCCATTCCCTAAGCAGTCAAATATTTGAGCCTAACGGGACCGTTCTTATTCATTGTAACAACAGGCTGCACCTGGAGATGGCCTTTGCTTTTAATAGCTCTTTCTGCAGGCAATTGGGAAGCTCTGTTTGCAAGGACCACTTGGGTGTATTTGTGCTTATCTTCTGAAACTGGACCTTGATCCCAAGTGCTGAGGAGTTGGAAGCCAGCCCTGTGATGATGACATTTACCCAGTAGAAGGCAAGTCTCTAACATGCAGTGTATATCATTTATAGAAAAATCTCTTGGTGACATGTTTCCTTTTAATAGCACAAAAAGACGATTAGCTGCAAATTGCGGAGAAGCATGTAAGGTCAGACTCTGGCCTTGAATCACTACTTACCAAGTCATGTAATTAAAATAAAAGAAAACTTGAGCCATTTGCTTTTATATAGTAGATTTCCAAAGCACAT